>NW_028258138.1:10911590-11214621 GCF_053883595.1 Heterocephalus glaber
GACAGAGAGCCAGTTCTGATAAAAGGAGTTTGGCTTCCTCAGCTTTCTTTTGTTTTCTCTCTCTCTCCACATCACCTCTCTCCCACAAGCGCCCGCTTCTCCTTCTGTTTTTCCACCATGCACCAGAAACCAATGCTAGCACTGTGCTCTTGGACCTCCAGATCCAGGAGCCAAAATCTATTTCTATTCTTTATAAAATTTGCAGTTCTAGGTATTTTGTTAAGCAACAAAAATGGGCTCTGACGCTTGCTGGGAGTTCTCAGCATCAGGCTTAGGTTGCTCAGATGACCTGGAGGAGGAAGAGGCTTCCAGTGACTCATGAGGGGTGCGGTTGGAGAGGGGGTCTCGTGGGTGCCCTTTTCCCAGGACTCCCCAGATGTCAGGCTGATAGCTGACTTCCTGACACCTCTTTCTAGAGAGGAGGGTCCCTGAGGTTTCTTTGGTGGGCTGCCCTAGCAGTGTTGGCCAACAGAGCCTGGCGGTACACTCAGGCACGGACCCTCCCAGTGGACACCTTAAGCCATGTCCTCAGTCATTCTTCCAGTCAGGATTTGTTGAGTGAGTGCTGTCTAGAGAAATCCTTGTAAGAAAATGGGAAGGGGCCTTTCTGTGAGGAAGAAAATAGGCAAGGACCGTCTATGTACACTCACCCCTCAAGGCAGCTGGGTTCCTGGTTTGGAAAATTGGACCTCCTGAGCACCAGCCTCATGTGCTGCAGTTCTTGTGATCAACAGTGGGGCTGCCTGGCAGGCTCCCCAAGGCCTACTTGGTCCTGAGGTCTGCCCTGCTTGTCTCTGAGGCAGCAACAAATGTCATGCCTGCTACACAGCACCGGCAGCCCCTCCAACAAGCTCTGGTGAATCTAGATGAGCCGAGCTTCACAGCAGGAGGCTCACGTCTTGAAAGTCAGCATTGGCAGCAAGCAACCGAGGCAGCGTCATGCGCAAACCTTGCAGCAAGAGCTGGCTATTTTTCACAGGACTTCGGAGACCCACAGCTTGGAAACAGCAGATACCCACAGATGCACACAACCATGGAGAAGCAGTAGCCTATGTGTGCCCCAGGCTCCCTGAGAGGATTCTGCCCAGGGCCTTCCTCCCAGCCCCCATGGCCCACTGGCAACCACTCATCCAAATCAGGTTTGGTCATTTTCCTCCTGGGCTTCGTGCCCATCCAAACACAATCTCAGCAGGACCCTTCAGGCTCCTTCCCTGAGAAGAGCATGGCATTCTTTTTAGGGCTTAGAAAATGCAAACAAATAATTCACTGTATTTGTTCAGGCCAAGGACTGTGTCCTGCTTTGGTGGGCCTGTTGTCCAGCTGCCTTGGTAGGATCCCTGAGAGGGAGGGATATGCACATCCATGTGTGTGTGCATGTGTGTGTGTGTGTGTGTGTGTGTGTGTGTGTGTTAGGGGTGGTAAGGAGACGCTGATAAGGGAAAGCCACTGTAGAATGCAAGACAAGCTTTATGGCTAACATCAGTGTGGCACAGCATTTTATCCAAGTGGCAACCACCTTCTGCTGCCATGTTCTCCTTAGTTCGAAGACAAGTCATCAGACTGATGGATTCATGGTCCCAAAGCCAGAGAAGACACAGCTTAGGAACTGAAAACAGAGACTGGAAGAGGCCATGCTGAGAGCTGGGAAAATTTCCAAATGCTTCCGACTGGGCTCAGGGATATAAAAGGTCAGGATTCTCTTTGATTTGAACAAAATCATTATGAAGAAGTTGGACAGTGGAATTCACATCATTCTCTACTATGATAATAGAATTGATTTCTCTCTGATGGCTGATTTAAACTTCTCTCTATCCCCTCACGCTGTGGAGAGCTTTCAGGTACTTTGAAGTCCTTCAGTATTTCAGTCTCTGCCCAAATACCCCACTGTCCATGCGATGCCCATCTTGACTAGTTCCTACCCTCCTGGCTGCTAGGGTTAGTGTAAGGTGAGCTCACACTGACATCCTGACTCATCTTGGCTTCCTTTTTCCTCCACTGAATGGGAGCCACAGGATTTCTCTCCAAGTCTCTCCATCCAAGTCTGTCTGTAGTTATTTTATGCAGAATTTCACCGCTGACAAAACACTGCCCATGAATGTTCACAGTAGCACTATTCACAACAGCCAAAACCACCCCCCAAATTGTGGACTATCTGGACAAGAGAATATGACTCAGCCACCAAAAGGTGTGACGTATTGACACATGCTGCAACATAGAGGAACCTTGAAGACATTTATGAACTGAAATGAAGCAGCCATAAAACCCTACATGGTGTGTGGTTCCATTGAATAGATTCAGACCAGGTAAGTTCATAGAGAAAGCAGGTGCTTGCTGAAGGATTGAGGGATGGAAAACCAGGAAACGACTGTTCAGTGGGTGCAGGGTTTTCTTTCAGAGCGATGGAAATATTTCAGAACTAGATCGAGATGGTGATGGGATAAAACTGTGAATGGACCAGGTGCCACTGACTTTAAACTTGTGTTAATTTTGTTATGTGACTTTCAGTTTCACTTAAGAAAAAATATTGAAGACCTCTTCTCAATTTGAGCAGTGGGGCTTCCTCCGTCCCACTCACCCTCTGTATTCTAGGGACTGGTCCCTCACCCTGATGGTCTGTGGCCTGAACAAGATGCTTTCTCTATGTCATTACTGCTTCCTCACTGCTCAGGACTGAGTCAGCTCCAGCCCTTTCTAGCTGTGTGCGGGGCCCCAGTACTTAACCTGGGCCTTCAGCCTTCAGCCTCCTCGTCCATATGATTTCCAGAGTTGATGGGTGAATGAAATGAGATGAGGCAAGGAAAGCTCTTTCATAGCAGACAAGTTAGATATAACACAATCATTTTTATACTCTAAGCCTCACTGGGACCAAAAAGCAGAAACATCTTTTTATATGGTACTTCACAGCCGTAAGCCTCCTGTCCACCAGGGGGAGCCCTCAAAAGGAGCCCACCACCAGTTCTAACCGGAATCTGTTTCCTGGAACCCCTCTTTCTTCTGCTGCTCCACTGGTCCCTCTGCCCTCTGGTTGATGGCTTTTGGCACCAGAAGCTCTGCAGTTTTAAACTCACGCCACAGTTGACAACGTCTTTCTGGGCCATACTTTTTACAAAAATAGGTTGCAGGGCAAATCCAAATACAGCCTGCTGCCTGATTCTGTACACCTCTCAAGCTAATTTTTTTTTCATTCTTAGATGGTTGATTTCAAAAAGAAGAAACATGTGACATGCAAGAGTTAAATAAAATTCATATTTCAGTATTTATGTATAAAGTTCTGTTGGAACACAGCCACATTCATTGCATGTTATCTATGGCTTCTTTTGAACTACAATGGCTGAGCTGAGTAGTTTTGACAGAAACAATAATGACCTACAATACCTAAAAAGTTTTGTCATCTTTTCCTTTTAAAAAATTGGTTGTTGTTGTTGATATCTACTCTAAACAAATAAAGTTAGGAATCAAAATCACTCATGACATCATATTTGACTTCATGACTCGTGTCCTGAGTATCAGCATATTTTTATGGCAATCTGTGGGTCTTCTTTCATCTGTAAAATGGGGAAAATAGTACTGTCTGATGAAGTTAGTGTGAGGACTGAATGACTTAGTACATGATAAACACCTAGGACAGTGCCTGGAATTATAAGTGCTCAGGAACTGTGAATTCTAGTTATGTATAGAGTTGTTAATGTATAGACATGAATTCAAATAAGTACAGAACAAAAGGAGTTCTTCTCTCTTAATTTATTTTGGGATGTGCTGTAAACAGTTTGAAATGTCCCTCTGACAGCTTTCTGGCTTCACCAGTCTTGGGTGACATGACAAACTCTCCTTCATAGAAGGTACAAGTGAAACAGACCTGGAGGGACATGGATCCTTCCCTCTTCAGAAAGTGTGATCACGTGAAGATGCACCTGGTTGTCAGTAGAACTGGCCCATGTTTCTCGGAGGTGAGGTGTCCAGACCACTGTTCATCCATATTTCCTGAATGATTTGCTCCCTGCGCTCAATCCTTTCTGCCAGCTCTGCAGCCTCTATGGAACTGTAGGCTGGATACGAAGTCCTACGTAACCCTGGTAGTTCCCCTGGAAATTCAGAGTCAGAGGAGTCCTCCTCCTGCCCGTCATCCTCACTGTCCTCCTCAGCCTTGTCACTTCCTGGCACCAGGTGCTCCCTTCCCAGCTGCAGCTCCCGGAAGTCTTTGGTGCAGGACACTCTGATGACTAAGGCACACAATGTGAGGGCCAGGCCGATGCAGACGCTGGACACAAATAGCAGAGCGGCTCTCTCAGGGTGGGCTGTGGGAGAAAGAGAACATGTCAGGAGCTGGAAGGAGTGTCAGTCTTTACCAGTCCAAATCTCACAGGACCAGTCCTAGACAGCATCTTTGGAACCATCCACACTTAACTGATTCTATCCTCCAGTGATTAAAGTTTTTAATCATAGTCAATAGATGCATGCATATGAGAGGACACACAGGAGAGGGACACATAGAAGCCAGATCTCCCTTTGTTTAAACTCAGAGCAGTTGTGGTCTACATAAAAAATGGCCCCCAAAGCCTCATGGGCCACATCTAAAATGGCTCCCAAAATCCCACATATTTGGAAGGTGATTGGGTAGGAGAGGCTGGTCACTGGAGGGGGGTGTGTGTGTGACCTGGATGGTATCTCCCTCCCACTTCCTCCCTTCACTCTCTGCTTCCTGGCCACCATGACATAAGCAGTTTTCCTCCAGGCCCTTCTACCATGCCTTCCTGTTGTGGAGCTAGCCAACCATGGACTGTAACCGTGAGCCAAAATAAACCTCCTTTCCTTTAAATTGTGGGTGTCAGGCAATTTTTCGAGGAACAAGAAAGGGATGGACACAGAGCTCATTCCTGTGAAGTTCTTACAATACTCCCTGACATGTAGTAAGTGTTCAATCAAGTCTTAGCTATTAGTAGCAGTAGTTGATTATGCACAATTAATTTATGTATGAAGTATGTATCTGAACTTTCCCCACTTTGGTATTGGGAATTGAGCCCAAGCCCTCAACACATGCTAGGCAAGTGCTCTACCACTGACCGACATCTCCAGTACTCACATTTCCTTTGTGGTACTGGCAATAGGGCCCAGGGCTGCCTCTCTACTTCTTTTTATTTTTTGAGAAAGGGTTTTGTTGTTGTTGTTTTGTTTTATTTTTTGAGATAGGTTCTTGCTATGCAGTTCAGGCTGGCCTTGAACTCCTGCCTCAGCCTCCCAAGTGCTGGAATTACAGCTGTGTGCCACTATACCTGGTCAATTCCCTCCTATTCTAGATCAGTTGACAAACTTGCTCAGTAAATGACCAGATAGTAACTATTTTGGGCTTTATGGGCCACTTGGTCTCTGCTGCAAATATTCACCTCTGCTGTTGTAATGCAGAAGCAGCAAGAGATCTTATGTGAGGCAGAAGCCATGGCTGTGTCCCAATAAAGCTTTATTTATACATTTGGGCCACACTTTGCCAGCCTCTGATACAGATGCTCAATCTGAAGCCCAGAGGGAAAGCAGCTCCCTGAGCTCAGTGCAGAACCAGGACTGGAGCTCGGAAATTAAACAGTGGGGTTCTTGTGGGGTTCACTTTGGTGCCCCTGCATTTTCTCAGCAATCTCAGCTGAATGGGTCCTCCTCTAGGCACACTGTCACTCCTTTGATTCCAGGAGAATAATGGAGACTGTTGTCTTTGCAATTCCTGTCCTTCCCCAGAGGTCCAGGCTGGAGTTTCAAAACTGCTAAATTTCACACTAGTCAAGGGATCCAGCCGATGCCAATGTGGTCTTATGGGAGAGGTGGAACTGGGGCACCTTATCTTCTTGTAACTGGAAACCTCCCTGTCCACTTCCTTCTCTGCAGCTGAAGCCATTGCTGGAATGGCTGGACTCAGATGTGCTGCTCTTTGTTGTCATCACCTTCACAGGACTGTCTCATCACTTTTTGGGACACAGATGTTTGAATTCAGCATTTATCTTGCCCGGGGAAGAGACAGTGGGTTGCATTTGTAGTGCTCTTAGCAATGGTGTGCCTTTCTTAAGGGTCAGGTTTGTAAAGGGATTTGGTCAAATAGAGACATGGGTCCTCTGTGAGAGAAGCAAGGGCTGTTTCACCTCTGGAAGTGGTGGCAGATTGGAGGTGTGGATGAGGTGGCACTTGGGATGAAGTCATTAGTGTGGGACAAAAGCTCCTAAAACCCGAGGGGCTGGTCCAATAGATGGAGCTTTTCTCCTCCTCCCCTGCAGACCACAGTCCCCTCACCTCCCACTGTAGCCTGGGTGTGGTACGAGTGTCCCCGAGTTCAGGTGTTGAAATGTGATCCCTGCCGTGAGGCATTAGGAGGGTGGAACCTTAACCCGACTACTCTTTGGAGTTGGGGGCCTTTGAAAGATGATTGGGATTAGATAAGGTCTTCAGGGTGAAGCCCCAGTGATTGGTTCATGGGGCTTTATAAGAAAAGAGAACAGGTGCACACATGTGCACACACACAAACACACACACCCATGTGCACACACGCTCCGTCTCCTGCCCTGTGATGCCCCATGTGATGCCTCGGGAGTTGACCATCACTAAATTCAGGCCTTGACCTTGCACCTCTAGAACCATGAGCCCAAAGAAACCTGCCTTCCTTATAACTCACCCAGTCTGGGGTGTTGGCAACAGAAAATGAACTAAGACACTGTATTTCCCCTGCAACCCTCCTCTTTCCCTCTCACTGCCCAGCCCCCTCCTGCTGGTCCCAGTTTCTCCAGGACTTTTTTGCTCCGTGCCAGCATTTGGTGAAGTCACAACTCAACTTCTTCATCCTGGAAAACATAAACCTTGTTGGTAGCAAGGCTGTGGCATGCCGGGAGTGCTGCGGGTGGAGCAAAGTCTGGGCTATCTGCTTCCTTTTCCAGTCACTGTGGAAAGGTGAGAGCCTGCCATCCCAGTCAAGCTTCTGAGGAGCAAGGATCACCCACCCCAGCCCAACTGTCCAAGCAGTGGTGGTGTAGAGGATGGACTCGGGTTCAAATTGGCTCTGCTATGAAGTAGATTTCTTTTTGTGCTTCTTTAGTTATTTATTTTAAAGGATAATGGGATTAAATTAGTTATAATCCTTGGGATATGACACACACTGGCTAATGCAGGGTCCTCCTTTATATTTATTTGCATAATTACTTTCAATATACCTGTGCTATGATTAAGTTCCCTACAAGACCTGGACCACAATCTGTGTCCAACCTGTGTTTCCCTATCCTTAGCTCCTCTTTCCTCACTCTATTAGTCAGGTTTTTGTCACTGAGACATAATACCCCAAACCCACAACTTAGAGGGGAACAGTTTTATTTAGCTCATGCTTAGGAGATTTAGTTCATGGTCAGCTGGCTACATGGCAGAAACATCATGGCAGAAAGTCATGGCAGAGGACAGCTGCTCAACTCATGGCAGCCAGGAAGCAGAGAGAGAAGGGAAAGAGCCAGAGAAGTAAGGGCTAGACTCAGGCTCTACCTTTCAGTTCGTGCCTCCAGGGGACTTACTCCCTCCAACCAGGTCCCATCTTCTAACTGCACATTCAGCTACAACCTCATTAATGGATTAGTCCTCTGATGAGGTTAGTGCCCCATGAGCTAATCACCTTCCAAAAGCCACTCCTTTGAGCCAGGTGTTGTGGTGCACACCTGTAATCCCAGCACTTGGGAGGGTGAGGTAAGAGGATTGCTGTGAGTTTGAGGCCAGCATGGAATACATAGTAAGATCCTGTCTTGACCCTCCACCCTGAAAAAGCCCCATCTCTAAACACATGATTCTTTGGGGAACATTTTTATCTAAACCATAAAACCCATCTAAGTAACTACCACCGGAATCCCACATTCATTACTCCTTCCTTTTTTATATATTTTTGGATCTTTATATATTCCTAGAAACTTTATTATAAGAATATAATGTTATGGATAGTGTTTGGGACTTAGTCTTTTTTGTTTGTTTGTTTTTTGCTTAATATCACATTGCTGTATAATATTCCATTGCCTCGGCAGTTGTACAGTTTGTACACTCTCTGTCCTGTGGACAGGCATCTGGTTTTCTGCCAGGTTTCTGCCCCTGTGGACACTGCAGTCATGAACTTTCTTGTTGATGTCCCTGGTGTACATCTGTGAGCATTTCTCTTGGGCACTACCCTAGGAGGCAACCAGATGGGCTTTAGGGTACATGGATTTCAATTTTGGGAAATTCTGCCCAAGTGGTTTCCAGAATGGTCACAGTGTGGAAGAAGTCCTTGAGTCCTCCTCTTCTCCAACACTTGCTATGGAAAGACTAAATTTTTCAGTCACATTGGTATATAATTGTATCTTGCTATGATTTTGATTTGCATTTCCCAGATGCAAACGTGCATCTCTTCATGTGTGCATGTGGTTTCTCTTCCCAGAATGCTAGTTCATATCACTTGCACATTTGGCTTTTCTATTGTGTGGTCTGCATTTTCCTCTTACATATAAAAAGTACACATGTCTTACACAGCCTCAGTAATAATTTTTTTTATCTTTAGTTTCTCCTTTATTACTCATCCAAAGAGGCTGTAATTTTTTTTAAAATTTATATATTAATTGCTACATTTTAGGTATACAATACATTTACATTTATCATTGGGTGTTTGTACCTGAACATGAGGTATCTTGGTTCTTATTTTTTTCTCCATTACCTATGTGCCCTTCACCCCCACCACCCTTCCCTATTTACATAGACTTTGTTTCCATTTTTTTTTTTCTTTTTGCAACCACCGTGGAAATCCATAAGGAGATACCTCAAAGAACTAGGACTAGAGGTCCCAATTGGCCCTGCTATTCCCCTGCTGGGTATCTCCCCCAAAGAATTAAAAGAATCATATCACAGCGATATATGTGCACCTATGTTTATAGTGACACAATTTGTAATAGCTAAAGATTGGAAACAGCCCAAGTGCCCATCAACTGGAAACTGGATAAAGAAGATGTGGTTTTTTTATAAAATGGAGTACTACTCAGCCATAAAGAACGAGAAACTAGAGTCATTTATAGCTCAGTAATAATTTTTGACAGTATACAGTTACTATCTCCTGGTAAATGGCTTGTTTTTCACTTTTATTACAGGGCCTTTTGACCTAGTGAGTTTGTCTGAACAAATAAAATGATGAACACTGCTCTACTCCATCTCCCAGATGACAACTCATTCCCAGTCTCCTGCTTTGTCCCTTTTGTCTACCTTCTCCTTGTGGCTGCTGTAAATCTTTTCAAAAGCACACATCTGATCCTATCCCTGCCTGATTTAAAACCTGTAAATTGTCTCTCTCCTCTCATGAGCTGAAAGTCAAGTCCTGATCACAGCCTGCGATGCTTCCTGGCTCAGCTCCTGCCACCCTCCAACTCCCAAGAGGCTTCCTGTCACTCTGCTTTCCCGCACTGGCTGGTCCGTGCCTCACATGTGTTGGAGGGCTTCCCACCTTGGTGTTTTTGCACATACTCTTCCTTCAGCTTGGAATATTCTTTCTTCCTGCCTCATCTGGCCTTATCTGGCCCTGCCCTAGCCTAGCAGAGGGGATCATGGGCTGAAGCACTGGGCTTGGTGCCCTGTGGATGGGGCTCCATGGAGGATTCCATTTTCCCCTTCTCCAGGGAGGAGGTACTGGGCCCTGCTGCTCATATAGCTTCTCACTCCTAGGACCCTTGGTGCCTCTTGGCTCAGGTACAATCCTGCCACATGCTTGCTGTCTTGGGCTCACACAAATCAACCTGCCAAGGCCCAGTGGCCACAGATGGGGAGGACAGGCAGCTCTTGGCAAGTGCATAGGAACCATGCTTCCTATTCATCTGCATCCGTTCATTTGAAGTCACACAACCCCTGAATGGTAGTCAGATGGGATCTCAGAGATGAGCTAGCCCATCCCCTCCTGTTGTAATGGAGTCATTTATCCAAAGCCACCACTGGTTGGGCCCCAGGCCCAGGCCAAGGCTTCCTCCATGGACCCAGGCTTTATACAGAAAACATTTCATCTGTTTTCTAGGATCAGTTGGATCTCTTTTCCATTACATGCTCTGGAAAGAATAAAGGCATTTCTAATGTGGTTGAATGGATTCTTCACACTGTGTTTTGGTTGGTATTGTTCTAAATTAACCCTGTTCGTTACAGGCTGGAGGGAATGGCTTTCATTCAGTTTGCTCTTGGGACCGTCAGTACGGTGGCCAGTGGCTTTTAAAGCCTCTTTCAACCCTTAGATCCTGGTCTGCAGCCAATACAAGTCCTGCTCAAATTTGTTCACCTTCAGATGAGACATCCAGGAGCCAGGCAAGGGTCCCACCTCCCGGACTCTGCTGGCATTGGAAGGAGCCAGGCAGCAGCTGAGGTCAGGGTCCTCCAGGAGAAAGCAAAAGGTGTCCCAGAGCCTGGTGTGACAGCACTTAGGGAAGTGACAGTAACTTTCTGTCACAGAACCAGAGACTGGGGATCATGGGAACACATCAGAGCCCACACCTCCGTGACAAGGCAGTGCTGATCTCTGATTGTCCTCTCTGGCAGGGGATCCAGAGCTGTGACTTTGGAATGTGTGATTAAAGACATATTTGTCTGATATGTGAGAGCTGCTTTCATGTGAAACCATGATGCCCTGAGCTGTGAGCCTCGGGTTGCTCTGAGCCTGTCTCCCCAGGTCTGCCTCACCCCAGTTACCCCAGCTGTGCTTGTCACAGGGCTGAGGACACACTCAACACAGTCTCAAACAGTAGGGGCAGGGGCGGAAATGCTGGGCCACCAAAGGCACGCCTGCAGGCACAGATGAGGTAAACACCAGAAGCCAGATGCCAGTGAGACATAATTAGGTTAGTTACTAATTAGGAACGGGAGGGATCATGTTCTGAAGCAAGACTGTCTGAATAAATAAGTCCCCTCAGGCACAATCTGCCAGGGGACAAGGGCTCATGCTGAGCCAGCCAGCAAAGTGCCTTCCTAAGACACACACACACACCACACACACACACCACACACACACACACACACACGCACACATGCACCCCTTCCTTTCTATACCTCTCACTTCAAAATTTTCTGTTGAAAAAGTCATCTCACAGATCACTCAAGTGGCCACAGGAGAAACTGTTCATCAGGGGTCCTTGGCTCTTCTCATGTCCCTTCCACCAGCCTCCGGGTCTCCTGAGTGCAGGACTTGGTTTGACTTTGATTTCTTGTCTACTTGTCCCCGTGTATAGCTGACTACATTAATGTGTTAAAATTACTTGCAGTCTGAGTGGGGCAAGGTCCTCTGAGATTCACTCCACTTACCAACCCCTTGGCTGGGCTGGGCTGGGCTGAAGCCTGGCCTGGCAAAGCTCTTGGTTCCCCGCTGCTCCTGCCACTGGCCTCTCCTTCACAGGGTACACAGGACCTCTGTCCGTCCCTGGGATCATCCCTACTCAGGGCGAGGAGGTGCCTGAGAGTGGCCTGGGCCCCTCTTTCCAGCAAGAATGAGGGTGGTGCTTGGCATCGTTTGACCCTTTCTGTTAGCCCGCTGTGGCCTTAGGCTGAAGCCACTGCAGGGCACTGCCCTGTGGACCACGGACCAAGCACTGCATGCCACCCACATCTAGAGTGACCATCCAGGGAATGACATGAGCAGTCTGGAGGCACCTGTTGCACCAGGACCTTTGTGATTTGAGTTATGACTTCATTTAGCTAACACCCAACACCATGAATATGGAGCTGTTTTCTCCTGGGCATTAAATCCAGGCTGAGATAATTGTACCTAAACATATCTCAATAAAACCAAATAACAGCCCATCAAATCCTCACATTTAAAAAATGATCTATAAATAACAAAATCTGGGTGACAGTAAGGCATAGAATGACTCATAACGTCAATGCAGGATGCCTCACCTGGCCATCTGCTAACTGCTCACTGTTCCTCTTCTGTAGCAGCACTAGCCTAGACACAAGGGTGTGGAACTGAGTAAGATGGCACACACTTGCCCAAAGGAACTTAACAGCTCATGCGGGAGCCAGGCACTTCACAAATCAATCTCTCCTGATTGGTGGGAATGAGAAGCAGGAGAAAAGACAGACAGGGATGGAGGGAAGCTAATTTAGATGACATCAGGTCTCAGAGGAGCCAATGCAACAGCCTTGTCCTCAGCCTGGTGCAAAGGACAAAGGACAAGGCTGGGCTGCTGTCCATAGTGCCCTCAGGTAAACAGTTCAACTCCTCTGGGCCTCTGCTTCTTCAGTGCAGAATGGTGGCTCAGAGTCTCATCTTTCAGGGGTGTTGCTATGGACTGAATTGTGCTCCCTGCAATTCATGTGTTGAAGTCTCAACCCCAACATGACTGGTATTGGAGATGGGGTTTGTAGGAGTTAGTTAAGGTTAAAGGGGGTCATAAGTGCGGGGACCTAATCTGACAGGGTCGGTAGTTTTATAAGAAGATCTCCCTATTGTCCTCAAACTCCTCCTCTCTGCCATGTGAGGACACAGCAAGAAGGTGGCTATCTACAAGCTAGGAAGAGCCTGCACCAGAAAGTGAATAAATTAGCACCTGGCTCACAGACTTGGGTCTCATGATGCTTAAGCTCCTTGTCTGAAAGTTGAGCAGACTATGGCAGCTGTGGAGAGGAAATGACAGGTGAGCTGCAGCAAAGCACACAGCACGGCTGTGGCTCAGCAACTGATGTCATTGTCCCCTCTCTTCCACCATCATTCTCTGAGGGAACCTCACGATGACTTTTCTCCAAGGAGGCTCTCCAGGGACTTGGAAAATAGGGGATATTTCTAACAATAAAAATCTTTCCATTTCTTAACTTTGACACTTGTCAGGAACAGCAAGATTTGGAAATAGGAGGGGGGTTATAAAAATGATAGGAACCGGTAACCAGACACCAAATGACACCCACAGGAAGAACACTGATGTGGGTAGACGGTGGCAAGAATAAACTCTGTCTCCTGTACTGACATATTTCCTTAAGGCTTTACTTCCCTCTGTGTAAGGCTTATCCCATACAGTCCCAGCTCCACCAGGCCTTAATTAGTAGTACTGCCATGCATTAGAATGTTGACTGAAGGTCTCAGACATTTTGGCTTCTGGTATGGCTTGGATGAGTGTCTTCCTGAGGTTTCTATAGAAATTTGGTTCTCAGGGTGGTGGCAGTGGGAGGAGCTTTGGACTTTTGAGAGGAGGGACCTACTGGGAGGTCTTTGAGTCATTGGGAGCACACTCTCAAAAGGGATTGGGGGATTTTAGCATCTCCCTCTCTTTGCTCTAGTTTGAGATGTGACTGCTCACTCTGACAAGTGTCCCGTCATGATGGGTCACACTAACCAGAGTGACAGATAGGGCAACCCAATCTTTGACTTGAACCTTGAGAACCATGGGCCAAAATAAACCTTTCTTTACATCACATGTAGCCTATGTGTGACAGTTAAATGGACTGTCAACTTGATTGGCTGTAGAGCTGCCCAGGGAATTAGTAAAATACACTTCTGAGTGTGTCAGGGTGGGTCATAGAGATGTAGCCTTGAGTACTATATCTAGTTCCTCGCCCCTATCTCTCTGTCACTCTTTCCCTGCTCTGCTTCCACCTGCCATGTACTGGGCAGGTTTGCTCTGCTGTGCCCTCCTTCCACCATGATGTTCCTGCCTTGGCACCAGCTGACTATGGACTGAACCTTCTGAAACCATGAACTGAATTAGATCTCTCCTCTAAGTTTTGGGTGCTGGGTATTTTCTCTGAGCAACAAGAAAGCCGACCAATATGCTGTGTCAGATATTAAGTGGCAGTGATGGGAAGCTAATACAATCACCCTAAAGAGGCAGGCAGGCACTGTGCAAACTTGCAGTCGACATTCCAAAGTACTATCTGTCTTCAGATCTGCCTTCAGATAAGCAGAAATGATGATGAGGAAAGATTGTTTTTACCTTAGCAAAAAGGATCTACAACATGGCCAGGCCAGGTGCAAACTTTTGGCCTTGCCAGTTCATGAGGGCTGAGTCTGATTGATCCTTACAGGGAAGATTAGCAGAGGAAACCCTGACAACCATGAGGAACAACACTTGTGACTCGGCCTTCATGGGGCACGGCCTGTTTTGCTTACTAAGTGATCTGGCTCATTTTCCTTCCAGCTGGCAGTGGAATTCAATAATCTCATGCCCTTCCCAAATTTTAGACCTGGGAAATGCATTCCAACATTTCAAGGGGGAAAATACCTGTGGAGTCCAAGCCCTAAACAGTGTGGCTTTATGTTTGTGATTCTCGGTTGGTTGCCTGGTTGCAGCTGTACTTGAATTTGGCCTTCTGTGTTTCTGGATCTTGGAACGCTGCAGATGCTGTGTCAAATTAAAAGTCATGTGCCTTTAGTTATCTGAGTGCTGTAATTGAATGGTGCATTTGTTAATAAGGCTTTAACAAATCTGTGAGCATTCCAGGAAGCATCGATTCATTGACCTACCTCTAATGTAAGCAAACGCTGCCAGGGAGTTGCTAACAATAACTCCATCTTTCTGCAGAACTCTCGATTCGCTTGGGTCAAAGTTTATACCTGTTTTATAAAAAATTCAAAAGCAGTTAATCAAGGTTGTTCATAGTACATTTGTCCTAAGATATCTCTGCTGTTCCTCACCCAGCACTATCATAATAACCAAAGCCACAGAAATCAAATAAATGGGCTTTTGGTTAAATTATGGAAAAGACTAAGCCAGGAAGAACACTTTGTAAGCAAGCTCTTACTGAATGATAAAGGGACCTGTCCAGTGTGTGCCTGACTGTGGTCAGAGGGCTGTTTACCTTTACCTAAAGAGAAATGCTGGCAGTAAGCCATAAAAATTACCATGTTCACCATCTTCCTGCTTCAAAGTAGGCTTCAGATTAGCAATGGCTGGATCAATTGCTGCGAGTATGTTCTTGGGAACTAAACACCAAACAGAAATATTTTAAAAACGTGGTATACTTATTAAAATTGTATATTTAATATATTCTTGAGTACTTCTCTACCCTAAAGAAAGATAAATTTGAGTCATTTGTAGGAAAATGGATGCATCTTGAGACCATAATGTTAAGTGACATAAATCAGACACACAAGCTTAAGCATCACATAGTTTCTCTTGTATGAGAAACCCAAAGTATAAATAAAAAGCAGAATAAAAGACAGATGATAGGAAGTAGGGAGGTAGATCTTTCTAAAAGGGAAAGGGATCAAAAGATAGAGGGAGGTGGGAGGGAAAGGAAAAGGGTTGAAAAAAGGAATTAATATGTATCATGTACATGTATGAATTCCTCAACAGGCATGTAAGCATTATGTACTACAAACATGTACTGATAAGAAAATAAATTAAAAATATGTTTAAGGTATAATGTAGATAATATTTAAAACCACTTTTCAAATCAGATGAAGAACTGCTCAGTGCCTTTCAGATACACACATACACACACACACACACACACACACACACACACTCCCATGTACACCAAAGGTACCTGTATGGTCATCAAATGTCCCAGAAAGGTGAAATTAAAGGGCCATTTTTGCAATATTAAAAAGAAAACATGGGAAATAAATACACAAGTTATAGTATAGCCATCCAGTGGAATGTAATTAATAACAAAATTAAGTATTAATACATGATGGAAGGATGATTCCCAAAAACATTATTCTCAGTAGAACCACATATTGTAGGATTTCACTTACATGAAATATCCAGCAAAAGTAAAACTAGAGACAGAAATAAGATTAGTGGTTCCCTGGGACAAGAGGCAGGAAAAGGAACTGACTGCTAATGAGACCGGAAAACTTTTTGGGATTGTGGAAATATTTTAAAGTTGGAATGTGGTATTGCTTCTTGACCTTTTGTGTAAGATCAAGTGTAGCAAAACTAGAGTGTGGTGATGGTTGCACAACTCAAAATTTATTGAGTATCACTGAATTGTATTTACTCTAAATGAGTGACTATTAAGATATATAAGTAACTCCTCAATAAAGCTTTTAACTCATACATGAACTTCTCTTTGGACACACTACTGAGGCCAGAACCATGTGGTGCCCAGAGAGCAGGCAAAGCAGCTGACAAAGACAGCAGCAGCTGACAGAGCAAAGCACGAATTGTGAACGACCAAGCCCACTGCCTGCTGCAGGCTGCGAGAAGAGAGAGGAAACCGAATACTCTTGCTGCAGAGAATTGCTTATTTATGTTTGTCGTTGAGCTCAGCTGATATCTGGGAAGTGGCAACAGGAAGTAGAAGTGAGGCCAATACAAACTGTGCAAGTTCAACTTCATTGCTTTATAAAAAAAAAGAAACTGGTAAGACATCTTCAGCAGCGAGAAAACCTCATTTCCTTTCTCAGGGTGCTTAACTAAATTTCTTTAGGGGGATGTCCCAAGATCAACAGTCAGAGGACATTCCTCGATCAGGAACTGTCCATGTATAGGAGGCCCTGGTGCCACCAGGCCAGTTAGCAGCAAGAGTCACAAGAGGCCATGATAAGTGGCCTTTGGCCACCCATGGGGCTCACCAGGACCACGGCAGCATCCAGAGAGCTGAGCTGCACTGCCACCACATACTTTCTAACTAAATAACTCGCTCATTTCTGGGTCCCAAGAATGATGCCCCTACAGACAACGTGTCCTCTCTCCCTGCTAGCAGTGGTACTTCTTTCTCACATCTGTCTCTTGGCTCATTCTCAAAACAAGACCTGAGAAGAATCTCTGCTCTCTGCAAATGCCTTTACATTGAAGAAGGAGTCAGAATTTTATAAAGGAGCTCAGAGAAGAAAGATCTGCTAGAATGATTTTTTTTAGAATAACCAGGCTCTTGAGATTACATCGCCTGGGTAGAATACATTATGAGAAACTTGCCCGTTTATCATGGGAAAATGACTGATGTTAGAAGAATCTTTTAGGCTATTTAATGTAAAGTATGTCAATACAACTGCCAGATTTTTCAAACTGGCTTAGAATAAGGATGGGAGCTGAGGTATAATTTGTTATTCCTCAAGCCTGCTTTTCTCCACTTTATTTGTTTGTTTGTTTGTTTTCTGAGGCAGGGTCTCTGTGTAGTTCAGGCTGGCCTTGAACTCACTATGTAGCCCAGGCTGGCCTCAAACTCACAGTAGTCCTCCTGCCTCAGCCTCCCGAGTGCTGGGATTACAGGTGTGTGCCACCATGCCTGGCTTCTCTCCACTTTAGAAGCATTCATGAAAACTCTCAAAACACTCTTTGTGGAGTTCCTAATATGTGCCAGGCCCTGTTCTGGGAAGTTTAAATGATGCGTTTTGCATAATCCTTCAGTGGCCTGGCAAATATGTATATTATTCCCTTTCCTGCAGACGGGACAATTAAGGCTCAAAAGTGCACATATCCGTAGGAAGAGATAAAGCTTCAACTCCTGGTGTGCTTTGAACAAAACACCCTCACTCTTTCCTCTATGCTTGACTGACCCTGACACATTTAGCCTTTGGGAATTGGACCAAAGATTATAATAGAGGATTCTAAAGATGATAAAGTGCTTTTCACTCAGGCAGTCTCTCTTGAGTCTGTGGAGCTGAAACCAAAGATGATGATCCTAATGGACTTAGGTGTTTGCTAAATTTGGGCATAGACTTCACCTTGATCATCTCATTGGTTGATTGGTTGACCGGCTCAATAAACTAATGTCAAGCCTGATTCAGTGCAGATTTTAAGAAAAATGCCATCACAGATTGAACTCAGGGACCCAAATGATTCTTTACATTCATGACAAAAATGATTTCTACATGATAGTGACCACTTGTCCTCAGTAGGTGTCACAAAGGCCTGAGCCCCTCCAAACCCTGCACCACATCCTGTCAGCCCCCATCCCTTGGGAGAAGTTGTGGGACCCTTGGGGAGGCAGAAAGGGCACCCTCAAAATGCCCATTTCCTCCTCACATAAAAATCCACAATCCAAACATGCCCTGTCTGACCTCAGCCTCCTAACCTTTATGTGGATGCCTCCCTCCGCAGTTCTGTTCCTTGTTCAACCCTCCTTCATCTCAAATTTTTCCCCAGCATAGATTCAGCAGTCCATCATTATAATTACTCACTGGAAATCTATCAGCTTCAACTCTCTTCCCTCCTTGCTTGTTGCTGCTGAACTTGGAGAAACACTGTTCTTCATGTCTACTCTTGGGCAGCTGAGCCCTACTGGGAGTAACCATCCAACTGGGTAGACCAGTTGTCCCTGAGAACTTTGCCCACTAATCCTACACAGGCTTTCAATGCACTGAGCAGTGCAACTGCAGTGGCCTTCTGTCTCCATGGCACTTCTGTCAAACCTTCCCTCATCTCTACAGACCTCTTTCCTCTTACCCCATGCCCCACAGCAGGTGACTTCATCTCATAGTTTTTTGAGACAGAGGTCATGTGATGGAAACTCCAAGACCTGCCTGCATCCACCATATTCATGGCCTCTTCCCTCCTGTTACAAGAGATATATTGCACCTTCTTGTCAAAGATCAATCCATCCTCTCAGCTTCAATGAGACCCCATCCTTCCAATACACATTGTACTCAGCATCTCCACTTCTCTGTTCCAGATACTTGTCAGATCCATCCAGTGATTACTGTGCCTGCCAGGGCCACTCTAGCCTGAGTCATGTTTGCCTCCTGCTTTTCACCTGTCCTCCCTGTTTCAACTCTGCCCCAATCCATTGTCCCCCTGCACCAGCGAGATCTTTTCCATTGCATCATAAAGATGCAGAGCACATGGAGAGCTCACACTTTTCTTTTATGCTTCAGTCTAGAAGTGATACCATCAGTCACACCTAGTCATGTGTCTATTTCTAAAATCAAAGAGGTAGAGAAACACAGTCTCCCACGTATTCAGAATCTGATTGCTTGACTCCGCTATTTGAAACCTCCCAGGGAATCCCCTCCAAAGACCTCACGGAATCTAATCTGGTCCTGTCTGGCGCCCTCTGACAGTGTCTTCCTTCCCACGAGCACTTCTCTCTCCTACTCATGCTTGCCCAACCACCAGGGCACAGCTTGAAGTTGACCCCAGAGGAAGGCTCAGTTTTGGAATATTACTCACACCAATGCCCCTAATCCAATAAGGCTGCTTCATCCTCTCTCATAATATCCTGCCCTTTTCTGATACAGCACTTAGCACATCGAGTAATGGTAGATTTGTCTGGTTATTTGTTTAATGCCCACCTGTCCCCTGACTTTATCTCATGAGGACAGGGACTATGTTGCTTTGTGTACTACTGAAAGATTAGCACCCAGCACAGCTCCTGCCACACAGAGTGCGCCCCCAGTGTGCAGAGTGAGTGAATGAGAGAAACCAAGCTTTGGTTGGGACATATGGACCCTCACACGCACACTACCACCAAGATCACCTTCTTGATGTTAGCTAAGAAAATTCATAGCCCTCATAACTCTGCTTGCCTCATCCTTTAAGCACATTAGAAAATTCCCCTATTGGCAAGTTAAAGTCCTGCGTTTCATCCAGCACTCATCTGAAGCAGTGGGAAGGTACTGGATTCTCAGGGTGAACTCTGCCGGTTTTGAGGGAACCTCAGCCAGATGGACTCGATGCCACCAAGAATTGCTTAAACACCATAGTAGGAAAAAGATTGTGCAGGTAAACTCAACCTTCCTGCAGTGTGAATGTGGGTGCTATTATTTTGAGAATACATTTATGTAGTTATACCTTTGTACCTATTACAGCATTGATATTGCAGGGAGCAAAATTTTTGGTTCAGCA
Source organism: Heterocephalus glaber (assembly GCF_053883595.1). NCBI lineage: Eukaryota > Metazoa > Chordata > Mammalia > Rodentia > Bathyergidae > Heterocephalus > Heterocephalus glaber. The sequence goes on from NW_028258138.1 coordinate 10,931,309, forward strand.
TATAAAAGTCTGGGGATGCAGTGGAATATTATTAGGCCACGAAAAGGAATAAAGTCATGAGATATGCTACAGCATACTTGAACCTTGAAAACATATACTAAGAAGCTGGACACAAGGGTTACATACTTTGTTTCTTTGAAAATAAGATCTAACTGGAAAATAATCAGCCTTGAAAATTAGAGGTCAAAAATGCTAGCCATCACTATGGTAACAGCCAGGACTTATTTTCAATTTAGGCCTTATTTTCAGGGAAACACGGATATGATTCCACTCATATGAAATGTGCAGAAGAAGCAATTCCATAAAGACAGGAGCAGACTGGTGGTTGTCTGGGGTTGGGGATGGGATACATAGTGTGGGTTGGGGGTGAGATGCTAAAGAAATATAAGGATGTTCTTAAATTGATTGTGGTGATGGTTGCATAATTCCATGAATATGTTAAAAACTATTAATTTGTATATTTTAATGGGTGAATTGTATGCACTGTGAATTACATTTCAATAAAGCTGTAACAGCAACAAAAGGCTAGAGATATTTGGCAGGATAGAAGGTATTAAGTTCTCTAGTGATAGAGCTCTTTCTTCCCTTTTGCTTTTATGTTCATTTAAGGAAAAATAGTCAACATATTAGGATTACAAACTGGACATCTATAATACCTCAGAAAATAATTAACTGCTAATTTGCTTTTATATACCTTTGTGAAACTGGAATCTAAACAAAGCAGGCATTTCATTTTATTATTTAAAAACATTAGAAAAACAAAGTAATGCTGCCACCTAACATTTTTAATTGTTTTAGGGGAAGCATTTGATCTGTTGACTCGATGCTGTGAGTATGTAGATAAAACAACTGTTGGCAGCATAGCAAGTTAGTCATTTAGGGCCTAAGAGCAGTGCTGGAAGGTTAAATAGAAACCAAACAATACTTCTGTGAACTTGCATGACACACCAATAAATTTCAGAGCTCCTTAAGAACCCAGATTAGAATCATGGTTCTCAGTGACATCAACTTTATCCCTAGTTGCTCATTATTCTCCTACTCTTCCTATCTACTGCCAATCTGATTGCTAGGAGCACTCTTAAAAACAAATTTTGACCACAGAAAATTCTATTGCTTATCTGATGTGCACGTCATAATAAGAATAAAGGATAGAAAAAGGGTTCCGGAAAGTCTGGGATAACTAGAGGGTTTGGGTATAGAGTTGCTTGGCTTGTTCCAAGCAAACTCCTTCTGTTGATTTGACCACTGGTTCCCAGACAGGCAGGGGCTTCAGGGAGCTTGATGGAGGTTGACTCTTACCACATGCATAGGTAACAGTGAGGTATTTTTTCACTCTTGGCAGACAGGGGCTTCCGAAGTGGTAATTGTTGACAAGGATTTTGCATCTCTGCTTCCCATAGCACCTTCTGGACAGTACTTGTAAAGCTGAGTAAGACAAGCAGTCTGGAAGGGAAAGAGCAATGAAAATTTCAGGTGGCATCCCACACATGGCCACCACATGGCTTATGGTGGTTTCTGTAAGCAGATATACAGAGCTGGATTTAAATCAAGGATAGTTCCTTTGCTTATTTCCTGCCTCATTACAGCACCAAAGATGAGCAGCACCAGGTGCATGGTCATGTACTAGAAAGCCCTGAGCTTGGTTTAATTTTCTGCTGGCACTATCTTGAAATTATGATATAGTTTTGAACAAAAGTACCCATATTTTTGCTTTGAAGTGGGGGCCACAGATTATATAACCGGGCAAACAGGACAGATAAAATATGTATAACATTGAATGAAGTTTCTTGTTTTGTTTTTTTTGTCCTATGTTACTGGGGATTGAACCAAGGAGTGCTCTACCACTGAGGTACATTCCCAACCCTTTTTATTTTTTAATTTTGACACAGGGTTTTGCTAAGTTGCCCATGCTGGACTTGAACTTGTGATCCTCCTGCTTTAGCTTCCCAAGCAGCTGGAATCATAGGCATACACCACCATGTCTGTTCACTTCTTTTATGACCCTTACAACTCTTTGAAATATTTCATTAATTTAAAACTCCCTCTCTGCCACATGAACATAAGCTCTGTAAGGGAATACTTCTAATCATCTAATCCCTACTGCCTGGCCACTGTAGAGGCCCAATAAATAATTGATAAATGAATGAATAGAATGAACTAATAAATACTAGGACATGTTTTTAAAACACAATGACACAATGACTTTGTGATTAATAAGTATTAATTGAACACCTACTGCTATGGTTTGAATATGTCCCTCAAAATTTATATGTTGGAAAGGTAATGGTCAAAGTCATACGTTAATGGTGGCAAAAGCTGGAGTCTTTGGGTAGTGATTAGGATTAGATGAAGTCATGAGGATGGGTCCGCTATGGCTCATTAATGGTTCTATAAGAAGAGACAAGGAGACCTGAGCTAGCACCCTTGCTCTGTCTTCCCACACAACACTTTCCACCATCTCAGATGCAGCAAGAAAGCTCTCACCAAAGGCTGGCCCCATTTCTTGGACTTCCAAGCTTCTTGAACCCAATAAACTCCAGGTATTTTGTTACCACAACAGAAAATGACTAAGTCACCTACAGAGAATGGCTTACGGTCATGCGTACTGTCAGAAAAACCAGCCAGAGGACCCTACCTTGCATTCACAGGATACATGGTGGAGCTGGAGAGACAAAACCCAAGTGAGAGATCAGTGTCTAACAGTAGAACACTGTGAGTAAATATGAGCAAGGCCTGGTACAAACAGAGTCCTGAGATCAAGAGTCAGAAGGACCATTGTTTCTGAAGTGGTGAAGACAGGCTTTAAGCAGGAGGGGCCATGGTCATGGGAGAAAGCATGGATTGGGCAGAGCAGGAAAAAGACAAATGTATGAACCCAAGAGGAATGAGCCAAGAGCACCCAAGAGGGCTGGCCATGAACAGGAGGAGTGAGTGAGAGGGCATCACGGAAAAATGGGAAGAGCACTTGGGGCAAGACTGAGGGCCTTTGAATGCTTAGCCAAAGTGTTTGGGCTTTATCCTGCAATCACAGGGAGCCTAAAGTGATCCCTTCCACTACTGACCTTTGGGGACAGTGGGCAGGATAGCTTGGAGAGAAATGGACCAAAGGCAAGGGATTTAAGTAATACACATTGGAGGAGTTAAGGGATTGAAGAGCAGGGAATGGAGGAGAGAATTTAGGGAAATTGCAAAATTCTATTCACTTATAACAATAGCTGACACTGTGCCAGCCACTCTTCTGAACATTGTATGTCAGCTGATTTAATGTCCCCAATGGCCCTCTGAGACAGGCTGTTTGTAACACACATACACACATACGTGCACTTGAGGATGAGGAAATAGATACAGGGAGGTTCTGAAAGCTCACACAGTAAGAGAATAGCAGGAGTTGGACTAGGTGACCATGGAAAGGGAGCTCCAGAGCCTACAGGTTTGAGCTGAGTCTGCCCTCCAAGTGTCTGGTTGAAGAGAGGAGCAGGGAGGGAGCTACCCAGGACGACTGCAGATCTTACACTGCAGGAATGGGGAACCGATGGTGTTGACCACGACTGAGGGAAGCAATAGAAGTAGGCAGTTTGTAGAATAAATCCATCGGCTTAGTCATTTTCTCAACACTGGGACACAATACCTAATACCCACAAGGGAAAGGAGGAGTTTATTTTGGCTCACATTTTTAGCTCAGAGCTGACTGGCTCCAAGTCAGGAAGACATGTTGGGAGGGTCTGGCGGAAGAAAGCTGCTTATGTCCTCGTGGCCAGGAAGCAGAGAGAGAAGGGTGGAGCTGGGTAGGGAAACACACCCCTCCAGCCCATGCCCCCAGGGACCCGCCTCTTCTGACTAGACCCCACCCCCTAAGAGAAAGCCAGCTCTAAGCTCCCACAATCCAATCACCTTCCACACAGGTGAGGCTTTGGGCCATTTTGGATCTAAACCATAACAATGAAACGTTCAGTAAACAAAAATTACTGTCCTGCATTTGTGATGGAAGTGGGTTTTCAAAAGAATACATCCATCTAGAGCTGCCCGGGGGAGGGGCGGTGGTGAGGCCTGAAGAGCCTGAAGGCCGAGGCTCAGGGGGCAGCTGTAGCAGGCACAGAGGCAGGGACCCCGCGACACAGTCCTGTGTGTGTCTGCTCATATTTTGTAGATGACAAACTACCCTCCAACAATGCTGTTCACCCATATCCCAGAAGCTTTCTCAAGCCCGACCTCTTTCCTTCAGGGTCAGGTTTCTAGAAAGAGGCCTTTTGCCATTTGCCCCTGCCCCTGCCTCTGCTGCATCTCTCCCCACTCCCACTGTGTCCCCTCCTTCCTTTGTGTGCTCTGTCCTACACATACCCCAAAACTAACCCCTTTCGGAGGATCATGGGGACCTGCCACTGTCCTACACAAGAGATGGAAGCCAGTACAAAACCTCCTTTACAGTGGAACTTCTGGTCTCTAAATGTTCTTGTGGAAGGATTCCTTGCCGACCTTGGCTCCCTAGTGCCCTTTACCCTACCTTGTCTCTGATTCTTTTATTCCAGAGCCTTCTGGAGGTCTGTCCACCCAACGCAAGCTCCTTCCTGGGTCTCAGTCTGGGTTCTCTTCTGCCATGTACACCTCCAGCTGAACCACGGTTCCATCCCTGGATCTCCACCTTCAGCCCAGCCGGTCTTCAGAACTCCACCCCAGGGAACAATCGCCTGGACTACCGTTCCAGGATCCCTCCAGCATTGAGACGAAGTCATCATCTCATCCCACTCACCACCAACAGCCAAGCAAGACAACCTACCCTGCCTGTTTGCCCGGATTTGATCCCTGGATTCCTGTTCTTGGCCTCTGTGGCTGATACACTGTCACAGGAGCCCCAGAGCAAAGCCAGTTTCCTCCTCCTTCTCACACCCTCCCACCTGATAGGACACCAGAATCCAGAACAAGAGGATTAGAGAGGAGAGCAAAAAACTCTGCAAAGGGGAGAGCATAAGTGATAACAGAGCAGAAGTGTCAGGAATGCAGGTATAGTTGCATCTGAAATCTGTGGCCCAGCTAGAGGAAAGTGAGAGGTGGATGGTCAGGGCACTAGGAAGTTAACAGCAGGGGAAGAAGTGTGTACCTTAAGTGTTTGTCTGGAGTTTTCAGTTTAGGCCATGGAGAATATGGGAGTATTACCCATAATGCTTACGGAGCGAACACATCACCAAGGAAGGAAAGTTTATGGTTTGTCAAGACCCAGCCCCTCACTGTGGGTTTCTGGGAATGCAGTGGGTCTGGAGAGGGCTGAGGACTTAATTCCTCCAGTGGGCTCAGCTATTTATGGCCGAAGCACGTGTTGTGGGTGGTGCTGAATCAGCCTGATGATCACAGGGTCCTATGGAAGCCAAAGGTGCTTGCATGGAAGACAGATTAGGGCTGTGCTATGGTTTGAATGTGTCTTCCCAAAGTTCATGTGTTGGAGACTTAGCCCCCTGAATTCTCTGAATCCTATGCTGATGGTATCTGGAGACAGGGCCTTTGGGTAATTATTAGGGTAGATGAGACCATGAGGGTGGGGCCACCATGAAGGCATTACTGGCTCTATAAGAAGAGAAATTAAGACCTGAGCTAGCACACTTGTTCTTTCTTACCACGGAACACCCTCTGCCACATTATGATGGAGAAAGAAAGCCCTCCCCAGATGCCAGCACCATGCTCTTAGACCTCACAGCCTCCAGAACTGTGAGTCAGTTAAACTTCTCTTCTCTATAAGTTATTCCATATCAAATATTTTCTTATAGCAACAGAAAACAGACTAAGACAAGCTAAAATAATAGACCAACACATCTGCTGAAAGAAAAGCATCAGAAAGAGAAGCAAGAGTCTCCAAGTCAGGGAGAAATTCATGCTCCAGGTAACCTAAAAGGCTCACACACAGAGGGCTACACCTGTGAGTCAAATAGGTGAGCACAGTGTCTGGCCCAATCAAGAAATGGTAGTTCATTTTCCAGGAGCACTGTGATCAAACTATATTCCAAGGACCTCCAGGGTTCTAAGGGGGCACACAAAGGAAGGCACAGATGTAGAAGGATAGAGAAAGGGAGGAAAGCTCATGTCTCAAGGAAGTTCAACTGTCATCTCATATAACTGGAGTCCAGGACAGGAAGCATCTATAGCTGAATATTAAAAAGTTAGAAAGACTATATCCTTTGTCTTTTCAGGGACGGACAATTAAAAAAATATATACTCAGTTCTCTGTATCTCCAAGTCCCACATCCTCAGATTCAACCAACCACAGATAGAAATATTAAAAAATTTCAAGAAAGTCCCCCAAAGCAGAACCTGTATTTCCTGTGCACCAAGTACTACACTGAATCCATGAGAATGAAGTGATGTGTAGGCATTGTCCTGAAAGAGTGAACAGATAGTCTGGCACACACACTAGTGCCTACTTCCCACATGTCTGGCTTTAGAATGTGGATTCCTTTTGGAGGCCAGGAGGGTGCCTGATCTGTGAGTTGGAACCTCCAGTGAGAAAAGCTGCCTCCTCCAGGGACATCTTTAAGCTGTCACTGTTCTGTTTGTTCCCTATCAGCTCCTCTCAGCAGCTTGCTCTGGGCTTGGAATTAGTCCATCTTTCCTCTGCCTGCTTCAGAATATTCTGGTCTAAAGGATGCATCTCACTAGACCTACTTTGGTAGCTCCTTTTGAGTGACAAATACACAAAGCAAGTAAAGAAGTGCATGAAGCTGAGACAGAATGCTCGAGGGGCTTTTCTATACCAAGTGCCAGAAGTGTCAATTACACTCTTGTGAAGAGCAAGTTCACTTCTACAGATTGAGTGTCCCTAATCCAAAACCCAAGCTTTTTCAATGCTGACACAACCCCTCAAATGGAAAATTTCACACCATGAAATTTCATGCACAAAATTATTAAAAATATTGTTTAAATTATATTGGTATTGTTTAAAATTACCTTCAGACATTGTATACAAGGTGTATATGAAACAAAAAATAAATCTCGTGTTTAGATGAAATCCCCAAGATGTCTTATGTATATGCAAATATTCCAAAATCAAAATTCAGAACACTTCTGGTCTGAAGCATCTTAAATAAGGAACAGTCTACCATCAGTACAGTAAAAAGCACATCACTGGGGTCCTCACAGGCCACCTAAGCTCAAGTCAGAGCTTAATGAAGAGGCTGTTTGCAGAGGTGGGGATGGAAGAAGGATGTGGGGCACAACAAGAATGGTGCAGAACTCAAGGACTAGGAAGAGCTCTTGTTAGCACATCTCCCCGCAAAGGCCAGGACAGAGATTTCCAGAACAGAGTCGAGGAAAGCTCCATGGAAAGAACTGCTGAACAGAGCAGTGCCTCTGGCTGATATAGTAGACAGAGGGAGTGTCAATTTGTCAATTAGTCAATTTGATTGGCTAGAGATTGTGGAGCACACTTCTGATGTGTCTGGGTGGATCATGGAGGCATGGCCTTGGGTCACCTCTTCCTCTCTGACACTGTTACCCCGCTTTGCTTCCTGGCTACCATGAACTAAGCAGCTTTCTTCCACCACACCCTTCTGCCATGATGTTTCTGTCTTGGCACTAGGTGACCAGGGACTGAATCCCCTTAAATCATGAGCCAAATTAAACCTCTCCTCCTTTAAACTGTGGGCACTGCGCATTGTGTCCCAGCAATGGGAAAGCTAATACAGTGGAGGGCTTTTGCTGTGTCACACTGGTTGCTTCTGTGACTGGCTCTTCTATTATCAAACAACCCTGAAGGCAGGCAGAGTGTATGCTTCACTACTGTTTGCCCAGGACTTCATATCTGTTAACTTCACCTTGACTCTATTTCCATCCTGTTAACATGAGGAATATATTGCTAAAAATTATTTTTAATTATTTCTAAAATTTTTAATTATTTTAAATTATTTTTGATAAAAATTTTACATACTATGGAGTCCAATGTGTTATTTCAATACATGCATGCAATGTAAAATGATCAGATCAGGATAATTAGCATATGCATCATCTCAAACATTTATTATTTCTCTGTGTTGGGAACATTAAACATCCTTTCTTCCAGCTATTTTGAAATCTATAATAAATCGTTGTTCGCTATAGTCACCCTACTGTGCTATAGAATTCTAGGATCCTTTCCTCTCGGCTAACTATATTGCTATGCTGGATCACCCACCTCTCTCTATTCCCCATCCCCTCTACTCTTTCATCCTCTGGTAACCACTATCCTATCTTGTTACTTTGAGATCAACTTATTTAGCTTCCACATGTGGCTGAGAACAGGTGATATCTGTCTTTATGCCTTGCTTATTTCATGTAAGGAATACCTTTGTCACTGTATTCCTGTGAGGTGTGTACCAGATGACTGCAGAAGTGAAAGTCCACATAATGTTAGCTGCTCTCATCAGCTGTCCCTAATCTTGAATGACGAATCTGCTGTGGTTAAGATTCCAGAAGATCATCTGCCTATGGCAGCTGTAAGGAGCAGAACAGACCAGTGGCTAGGATCATGAAGCTCCAGTTTTCCCACTTGGACAACAAAGATGCTAGGAGCTGATGCATTGGCTGATGTGACTATTACATGAAAACCTCTGTGTGGAGTGTCCAGTGCCAACACTCAGTGTATCTGAGTTTCCGTCATCATCTAGTCACTTTGTTTCATGGTGCTATAGTTTGGATCTTAATGTCCCCCATAGGCCTCTATGTTGAACACTTAGTCTCACCTTGTCATTACTGGAAGATTAAGGAAACTTTAAGACACAGGACACCATGGAAGGTCTTCAGGTCATCAGAGATGTGCCCTAGAAAGGGGTGTGGGGAACCAGGCTCCTTCCCCTACCTCTTTCGTTGATATCCTGGCCATGATATGAGCAGATTTTCTCTACCATGTGCACCCCACCAGGATGTACTGCTTCACTAGAGACCCTAAAGCACTGGGGCCAACCAATCATGGAGCAGATCCCAGAAAATAGGAGCCAAAACAAACCTTTTGTCTTTATAAGTTGATCACCTCAGGTATTTTGTAACAGTACTAGAAAGCTGACCAACACATGGGACAATGGTACTTTTGGAAAAGGCTTACAGGATTTTGACAACTTATAGTCTGAATTGTATTCCTTCTTTGGACCTATGATGTAGAAAAAGCTTACATGTTATGACATTATCAGAACTAAATATTAAAGCTCAAAACCTGTGTATATAAAAAATTAAGAAAGAAGGATGACTATAAAGATGGTAGCAGAGGATATTTCTAGTTAGTGGGAAAGAGGCAGGAGTTTTCTTTCCCCTTACTGATTTTAAAAACTTGGAAAGCTTTAAAACATTTTAAAATGAGAGTATAAAATTAAGTTTCTTAAAAAGAAAAAATTCATGTCTGGATAGAAGACAGTTTTTGAGTAGTGAGAATCTGGAAAGCCATTTTTTTTCAGAAATATAAAGTTTTCTGTAAATATTATATTAAATTACTCTTTTGTATAACTTAATATGTCCCAGAAGCCATGAAAAGTTTATCTAGGAGTAAAGACAGATCATTTCAATGTTCTTCCAGTTTATTTTTTTTATTGCTTTGTGGATGCACGGGTTGACTGAGGATATTTTTGTTGTCTTTAGGAAACTCATTGTTATTCAGGGTCCTTAGCTGACTGGAAGGAAGAAGGGTTCTGTTTCTCCTCAAATAAACTGAAGCACATCCTCAAGAGTAAGGCAGCCAAATGCCAGCCCTGTTCTCCATGAAACTTCTTTTCCTAAGTAGGAACGACCTTGACTCTCAAGAGATGCTGGGTGGAATGGATGATTACTGCCTATGTAGGAAAGAAGTCATAGTGTGAATTCAAGACTTTATCTTAAAAGTATGATGCTGTAAAACATACTGCTTGTTTTTTTTCTCTTACAAAATAAATATATGTTCATATTTTAACAGTACAGATAAGCTAAAGCTTGGGGGAGGGGAATCCCAAGTAAATCCCACTATCAAGAAAAACATTATTGGGCCGGGGATTTAGCTCAGTGGTTTTGCCGCCTGCTGCGCAAGTGCAAGGACCCGAGTTTGATACCCGGTACCAAAAACAAAAAAAAAAAAAAAAAAAAAGAAAAAGAAAAAGAAAAAAATTATTGTCCTATAATGAACATCCTTCTAGCCACTTTTCAGTGTATAAATGTCCTTTCTCCTCAATGGCATCACATTTATATTACCTTGTATGCTATTCTTCGCCATTTATTAATATACTTGTGAACATTTTAACATAAGCATTATTTTAAAGAGCTGCATTGGTTTTCATGTTATGGGTGTACCAACTCTGTTTGCAGTACCCTATTGGAGGACATTCAGATGATTTCCATTTTTGAATAATACAAGCAATGCTTTGTGGAACATTCTTAGAGCTAAATATTTGTGTGCAAGCTTAATGGTTTCCATCAAAATTCTTGGTCATACATTGCTTTGTCAGGGAATATTCAAGACATTAAGGCTTCCACCCATACTGCAAAACTGTTATCCAGAAAAATGGTACCAAAGCTTGCTGCTTCCAGAATTGCATGAGTGTCCTAGAAAACATATGAGTTCTTAGAGCTTTCAGAGCATATATGCTTGACCATATTCTTTAAGGCTAACAGAAGAAGAAATAGATTCCCAGATATAAGACCAGAGAGGGTCCTGGGAGCACTAATGATTGGGATGGTTTAGATTTTAATGTTCCCCAAAGGCCATGCACTAAAGGCTTGGTTGTCAGTGGGTAGGCTTTGGTGAAATGATTGACTCACAAGGGCTCTAAATGCTCTAACTTCATTAGGGGATTCATCTATTTCTGGATTTAAAATTTCAATGGCATTATCAGGAGGAGATACGGAAACTTAGGAGTTGAGACCTACCTGAAGGAGTAGGTCATCAGATGTGCCATTGGGGACCATATTTTTGTCCCCATCCCTTTTCTCTCTGGCTCTCTCACTCTGCATCCCAGCTGTTAGGAGATGAGCAGCTTTCCTCCACCACCCCCTTCCTCCATGATGTTCCTGCCTTGTCACAGGGCTGAAAGCAATGGAACCAGCCAACCACAGACTGACGTCTCCGAAACCATGAGCCAAAACAAGTCTTTTCTCCATTTAACTGATTTGGTCACAGCAACTGAAAGGTGACAACACAGTGACAGACAGTGGACATTTTACACTTTTACACTTTTAAATTACCCTGGGAGGAAGATCTCGTCTTAGTGTGAAAGAGCCCATAATGTCATTCCAGGATGTGGACCAAGGAAACTCAGGTCTGATTCAGGTTTGACCATATCTTTGTTCTCACTCAGTGCTAAAACAGTTGCAGGATCCTGCTGTTGTTTTTTTAATGATTATTTCCCTCCGGCATTGATTTTATTTGCACCCTGGCAACTCTCCCCCCATACATGTGATAACACGATATTCAACCATTTTAATTTTTATTTTTTGGCAGTTGTTTGACACCAAGACTGAAGTGAACTGCCCTTCGCAGCCTGTGTTTATCTAGATAATTGGGCTGGCTGCTCTTAAGTGGCCCTGTTTTGGCAGTGGGAGCTCTTGGCACCTTGATGTTTGGCTGAAAAGCCCAGGCCTGCCCACACTTGGCCTTGAGATGGCCCCGGCTGGCCTTGAGGCCCATTGTGTGATTTTCTCACTCTCTTATTAAGGAAATAGCAGAATCCCTGGAGGCCACCCAGAAAATGTAACACAGCAGGAAATTACGCACCACAGTGCATGGCCAGCCAGGGGACTTTCTGCAGGCTGCATTCTCATGCCCAGTTCCTTAGGAAGGTTCTCTCCCTCATTGTATGAAAATGCTCCTCTGTTGATGCTGGTGGGGACCAATGACGCCCATCACTTTCAGGGCTCCTTTCAGTTTCCCTTCCCTCTGAGGTCTAAGTTATGATGGGCCTGACTGCTGAAAGAGTTTTCATGAACGCCTCTGAGTGAGCTGCACTCAAGATGAAGAACTCAGATCTGGCTCTATATGGACCCACGGGATAGTACAGTGTCACTCTGGAGAAAGTCTCCCAACTGGCTTGCTCTATCCATCTTTGCTTGTACTTAAAAGTCGTGGTCATCCGCTTTTGTATGAGTTTGCTAGGAATGCTGTAACATGTACCAAAGGTTTAAATGTATTTTCTCAGTTAATGGAGGCCCGAAGTCTAAGATCGAGGTGTCAGCAGGGATGGTTTCCTCTGAGGTCTCTCTCCTTGACTTGTAACCGGTCATCTTCTCCCTGTGTTTTCACATGGTCATCCCTCTGTACGTGTCTGTGTCCTGATTTCCCCTTCTTATAAGGACACCAGTCGTACCAGAATAGGGCCCACCCCTGGGGGTTCATTTTAACTGAAGCCTCTCTCTAAAGAGCCTATCCCCATATAAGTTCACATTTTGAGTACTGGACTTCAACAAGTGCATTGTGAAGAGGGGACACGAGTTACCCAAAACAGCCTTCAGGATGGTCCCCAGTGACCATCACCTCCTGTGATTCAAGTCCTTCTGTAGCCTGTTCTCACAGTGCATAACAGCGGGTCCCTATAGCCCAGAGTACGGCAGAGACACAGTGTACACTTTCCCTTTGCTCTTCTGCGTCAGTTTCTTGGGAGAGGCCAGCTGCCATATCACGAGGGCAACCAAGAGACCCACGTGGGAGGAGTTGAAGCCTTCCACCGAAAACCACCATCCTACCAGGATGAGCTGGCCACCTTGGATGGCCCACCCAAGGGTGACTGCAGCCCAGGCTGTAATCTCATGGGACCCTTGAACAAAACCCCGGGTAAGAACTGCTGTACGAAACTACTCCTGAATTCCTATCCCACAGCAACTGTAAGACAGATAATACATGCCTCTTTTTAAGCCATCACAGATTGCAGTATTTTGTTACAAAGCCATAGAGAACAAATATAGATTTTGATACTTGGAAGTGGTTGCTAAGGTAAGAAAATACTAAGACTGTGAGACAGGCAGTGGGCGTGAGCTGGAAAGGCCTGGAAGAGGGTTTCAGGGAAAGTCTAAGGATCTTGAAGAGAATGCCAGCATTTACAGTCTTTATACCCTGAGGCCAACTGCAACTTTGGGCCAGAGCTTCCCAGCTTAACAGAGAATGGCTGTAGATATGCTGAGGTGTTCCTTCAGGTACCCAGGCTGCCCCAGCCACTGTTTTGGCTTTGAGCAGCTGTCTCTTTGCGTTTCACCCCACTGTGGCACATGAATATAATTGTCCATGTGCAGGACGATGGAAAGTAGATGGTGAAGCTCAAGATAAGGTCATGGTGTGTGACAGACACTGGCCACTTCAGTGCCCGCCTCCCCGGGCCAGGCCAGCCTGATGTATTGCAGATAGAACCCACTTAGGGTATCACACAGAATATTGGGGCGCTACTGTCCTCCCTCTGGGCTTTTTTGAGAAAGGTTCTTGGAAATGTTCAGTAGAAGCATCTGTCCAATGGAACAGTACTGGTAACCAGGGACTGGGTAGCCCTGGGAAGGCTTACAGGAGCCTGAGCGCATCACACCTATAAGTTGGGGCTCATACACACGTATTCTGACTTCTATTAGGGGGCTCCCTCTCCAGGCCACTCAGCCTGCTTCTGTTGAATTTATTCTACACATCACACGCACACAAACACACACACACACACACACACACACACAGTAAGCAACAACAACTGAAACTACTACAAGTTCAGAAATAACAGACTATGGAGGTGGGATATTTACTGCAAGAAAAGCACATAAATGTTAACTCTCTTTACTCTGCCAGGAGCTCATCAATTAATAAATAAAGACCAACAGGAAAAGAAAAAGAAAGTCTAGAGAAACAATGTGTGTGAGAACTAACACAGTAACCATAAAAACATAAGGAACTCTTCAAGTCATTCATAACACAAGAAAGGCAAATTAAAACAATACTACAGGGCCATTTTCGACCTCTTACATTGGAAACATTCAGGGAAATCATACAGAAGGCTGCCAAAGTTGCAGGGAAACTCCGGTGTGCACTTCAAGTCCAAAGCACATGAGTTTGTCCAAGTCTGGCCCATCATTGCACTTCACTGTTTACACAAATAAGTTGGTACACAAGGTTTTTGGAAAGAACTCTGAGGATACATACGATGAATTATAAACTGGCCATGTCCCCTTTTGGTAGAAAACATCTGCAAATTTATCCCAAAGAAATAATCTAGAAGACATGAAAAGCTACAGGCACAAACGCATTATACATTATTTGTAATATGTGGAAAGTTCGAGACCATGAAGAATATCCAGCCACTAGGGAATAATTAAATTGTGTAATATGTCCCTGTCATAAGATGGTAGACATGATCGACATTGTTAGGATCTTGGCCACATGGAAAACTACTCATGATACAAAATTCAAGGAAAGAAAAGCAGAATGCAAATTGCCATTATGTAAAACCTGTTATGCTCAGGCACCAGGACTTGGAAGAAATTTAGAAAAATAAATATCTTGGTCTTTGATGGGCAAATTTGTAGCTCAATCTTTTTCTTATTTCTGTTAAGTGTTATTATGATGTTTGTGCAGAAGAATAACGATGATGGCTATGATAATGTTTTAGAAAGCCCTGGAAATGTCTCTCTCCCTAGTTTCGAGGTGCTAGAGCCACACTCTGCTCTTGTGGGAACCGGAGTGGTGCCCACTGCAGGGTGCTTTCTGGAAGCCCCGGGGTCTTCCCTGCATGTGCCCCTGCTGTGCACTCCAGGTCCAAAGCACGAGTTTGCCCAACTCTAGTTCATATGCAAGAGGAGAAGCACACAGCGCACCCCTTCAACCAGATGTTCCAGGACACAAATTGCAGAGCTTTCGATGAGAACCACTCCTGGCTCATTCTCTCATCCACCCGAACTCACACCAGGGTCTCAGGTTAAGGATAAATAGCCCTTTCCCCTTCTTCAAAGCCATGTGGCTGAGCTGCAGGAATAACTGGGAACATAGATCAGTGATCTCATACATACACTGGCAGCCTGTGGCCCGGATGTGGCCTGTAGGCATGTTTTGTTTGGCTCACATAGTGTTTTAAAAGTTGGAACATTTCACATTTTTTTAAACCCGGATTTCCAGCATCTCATGAGCAGTTAGAAGCTCTGACAGCATCAGGCCTACATTCAAAGACTGTGACCAAACAACCATCGCTCCACAGGAGCTGGGTGTGGGCGACTCCACATGCTTAGGAAGGGTTCTGATTCATTCATGCAGCTCAGGGCTCACTTGAGCACCTACTCTGTGCTGGATGCTGTTGTACTTGCTGGGAATTCCACACAGTCAGTCCCTGCACAGCTCAGCTTCTGTAGAGATGCACCATACACACATAACACAGACTATTTCCACGCTAGAAGAAAAATCAATCAGAAGGCTAGCTCTGAAGGGCAGGGGCAATGAGGCATTGAGTTGGTAGGTGCTGGAGAAACCTCTCTGAGACAACCTCAAAGTTGATTCTTGAATCATAAGACACAGCCAGCTACACAAAGGAATGTGGTGAGAACAATCCTGGCCAAAGGATCGGCTTGTGCCAAGGCCCAGGGTTATGAATGCTCCAGAGGAAGAAGACAGTGATGCAGGATCACAGTTGGAGACTGTATATTTTCTAATTACACTGGGCAGAGTGCAGGGCTTTACATAGGGAGACCTGTGATCTATTTAATTTAAATAAAATCCCTTGGCTGCTAAGTGAAGAGAGAAGGCAGCCTTAATGGTCCAGATGCCCAGTGGGCTGGGACCAAAGAGGCCAGATTAGAGCTATACTGTGGAGCCTAAAGGACTAGAGTATGCTTTTCAAGTGGGTGACATTAAAACACGTTTACACAAGAGGGATAAACTGGTGGTTTTATGGGAAGTACGTGCCAAATGCAGTTTAAAACTGTAATGCGCAGTTTATCTGGGCCAAGGAGCAAATGATTTCCTGGCATTCATTTGGATAAAGACAGTGTATAGCAGCAAAGATTTATGTCTACACGGACAGGTGAGTTTCCATGTAAGGCTGAGGGCTGGGATGAGCTGACCGCCCTTGACTTTCCCTTTTGGTTCCTTCACCCTGCAAAGGACAAGGTAAGAGGGGCCTGGTTCTTTAGCTGTGACTCAAAAATGCAAGGCAGATCCTGGTGATCAGGGACAATGCCCTTGATGAAGGGACAGAGGAACTGAAGCACTTGATGGTAAAGAGCAGGAGAGTGGGAGAAAGTTAGCAGGTGGTTTTTGCCAGTGCTCAAGCTGTTTATCCTGAATGGCTAAGCAAGGGGCACACTCTTTATTCACAAACCTTCCCACATCAATGATGTTGCATCAGCTAAACTGTTGACCTGAGGATTCTTTCAACTCCCCATGGAAACTCATCTTTTAGCCAGGCTTTTTGCTAACACTTTATGTGCCTGATTATTTTTCCCTTTTAAACCCAATGCCCATTTAACTTCCTGGGAAAATGTAAGGCAACAACCTACTGCATGCAAATCATTGGGCCAATAGATCTAAGTACCTGGCCAAATGAAGTCTGCTTAAAAGAGCAGCTGAAATAGTTGCTTATTGCTGCTTCTCAAGGCACATGGCGCCAAGTTAGAGTCAACAGCTGAGAAATGGGGTGCCTTTTCCCTATACGAAGAAATGGAATATGGGGCAGGGAGGACGGCAGCATGCATGAAGAAGCAACTCACAATGCCCTGCATAGCCTTTATGAGTCCCCTCTGGAAACGTCACTTGAATGATAAAAAGAATTTTTAAATAATGGAGTCCTTTTTCTGTAGAAGGGGACTAGACCAGCAAGGCTTCCTTATTCAGCTAAGGAACTTGGATCACATAGAGAGCCCCTGTAGGATGTTAAGCAGGGAAGTGACAGATCTCCTTTCAAGAAGGATGTCTCTGGCTACCTTGGGTAGAAGAGCAAAACTTAGAGTAGAGAGACTTGTCGAATGGCCCAGGCAATGGTCCTTCACCTAAGGCAGCAGCAGGGAGTAGGTGGCAAGGGCTGGAGACATTGAAGAGAGAAACTCACATTGCTATCTGAACATTTTCAGGTGTTATTTGAGAGGGAGGATGGAGTTTCAGGAAGTCACAGGTCACTTTTGGGGAATGGAACGGAGGGTAGTGCCATTAATAGAAAATGGAGACCCACCCTCACAAATGTCTCTCTGTCCATTTGGCAGCCAAGTTTGTGAAAATAGGAGCCCTGTCCCCCAGATCTAAGGGTCAGTTGGATGCCCATGCCAGCCTTCCTTTAGGGTCTGCCACAACTGTCTCCTAACAGATTTCCCCCAATTTTGACAGAGCAGCCTTCCTAGGACACTGGGTATAGACCTGTATCGGTCAATTTTTAGTTACTGTAATGAAATGCCTGAGGCTGGGAACCTTACAGAGAAAAGAGGTTTATGATGGTTCACAGTTCTTATCCATGGTCAAGGGGCTGCATCTGGTTATGGCCTTCTTGGCAGTGTCCACGGGCAGCACAAGGGATCACATGGAAAGAGACAAGGAACACATGTGTATGTCTCTGCTGGTCTCTCTTCTCTTAAAGCCATCAATATTCAATCCTGGGAACTCCACTGGGATGAACTTATCCAATTCTAATCACCTTCCAAAGGCCTTGCCTCTAAACCCTATAGTTAGATTAAGTTTCTACTCTCTTAATACCTCCCAGTGGAGACTAAATTTTAGCACATGAGCCCTTGGGGGACACACTCACATCATGTGCAAACCATTCTGTCCCTGACCCTTAGGTTCATCCTTCTCTTAATGCAATCCACTCATCCCAATCTCAACAGTCTCAGAGTCTTAACTTGTTCCAACGTTAATTCAAACGTCTGAAGTATCATGTGAGACACAAGGCAAACTCCTTGCAGTTGTGAGTCTGTAAAATCAAGACAGGTTGTCTATTTCTATGATGCAATGGCAGGGCAGGCACAGGGTAAGCATTCCTCTTCCAAACGGGAGAAATAGGGAGACAGAAAGCAATTAGCCCAGAGCAAGGCCAATGCTCAGGAGGGCAGATGTTAAATTCTACAGTTCCAAGTCCGGCATCTTTGCATAATGCAGAGAGGGCTGGGCTCCTAGGGCCTTGGTATGGCTTTCTGGCCACAGCATGTGGTCACTCTCTCATGTAGCCCTCTTCAGTGGGAACTGCATATGGCTCATGGCTATACTTTCTGGGGTCCCTGCTGAGTTTCCACTCCTATGGCTCTGCTAGGCATTGCCCCCTGGGGGACTCTCTGCAAGGGCTCTGACCCAGTGACTAACTTCTGGCTGGCTTCCCACTGTTTCCTTTGAAATCTCAATGGAACCACCATGATACTGTAAAAGCACTTGCATTCTGCACACCTGCAAATTATCACAACACCGAGATCCCAGTCTAGCACTGGCACAAGCTGCAACCAGGCCTGCTTGACTTC
This sequence comes from Heterocephalus glaber, assembly GCF_053883595.1. Classification (NCBI taxonomy): domain Eukaryota; kingdom Metazoa; phylum Chordata; class Mammalia; order Rodentia; family Bathyergidae; genus Heterocephalus; species Heterocephalus glaber. The sequence goes on from NW_028258138.1 coordinate 10,949,666, forward strand.
AGGCCTTTTTCCAGTTGTTCCCAATGCAAAGGAACTGGCTTGTTTTCATCCCCTAATCACTTTAGCAGTGGTTTTTCAGCCACACCCTTACATGCCTTTCTTAGCTCCTTCCTTGGCCAGGCTGTGAATTTTCCAATTTTTTCTTCTGTGCTCATTTAGCTCCTGACCTCACTGTGAATCTGACTAAAAGCCAATAATGCCCATGCTGTAGACTGAATGCTTTGTTCTTTTGAATCTTCTTTACAAAATAAACTAATCAATCTATCACCTTTAAATTGGGTTTTCCACAAAGTGTTGGTCATAAGAATTGCGCAGAAACAATATAGCCAGGTACTTTGCTCCTTCATAACAAGGATGACCTTTCCTTTAATTTCCAATGGGATCCTTATTTCCAGCTGAGACTAATTCCCTAGTATCGTCTGCTGAACCATCACCAAAAAAGTCAACAATGTCTCCTTATAGCAACACAGGCTTTTTCCAGCCTACTCCTCCACATCCCTCAAACCTCTCCCCATTACCCAATTCCAAAGCCATTTCCACAATTTCAAGTAATGACCCCACACTCCCAGTACCAGTTTTGTGTATTAAATGTTTGTTTGTTTGGTATCGGGGATCAAACTCAGGACCTTCAGCTTGCAAGGCAGGCAGTGGAACAACTGAGCTAAATCCCTGGCCCTCTATATTGTTTGTTTACTATATTTGAGCTGGGAAATTATGAAAAAAAGAGGTTCATTTAGGCTTGAAGTTCTGGTCCAAGGTCAAGGACCTACATCTGGTGGTAGCTTTCTTGCTGGCAGAGTCCCGAGGGAGGGGAGGGCATCACATGACAAGAGAAAGAGAACAGATGTGTGTGTCTCTGCTGGTCTCTCTGCTTATAAAGCCACATGGACTCAATCACAGGGGCTCCACCCTGACAACCTTATCTAATCCCCACCTCTGACCACCATAGTCAGCTTAGGGTTCCACCTTCCCAATCCCTCACAAGCACGGTTAAATGTCAGCACATGAACCCTTGGGGGACACACTGAAATCATATGCAAACCATGACAAGGCCTTTGGAGGACACACATTCCTCGTGACCTGGTTCTCACTTGGTCTTATGTTTTGTGCGGTTAGGCCACTGATGTAATTTTGGTTCAAAATATTACTTAGGCGTGGATTTCTTTTCTGAATTAATGTTTAATGTCATATGCAATCTATGGGTAAATTGCAAAAATCTAATTCATCAAGGAGCTAATTTTAGAAGTTGGTCGATGAGTGCAACTCATCAGGATGTTTCACAACCTGGTCTGTTCTCTCTGGTAACACAGCAGAGGGACAGAAGCTTTCACACTGCTGCAGGTTGGAGTGTGATGGTTAATCTCACACACCGATTTGACTCAGCTGTACTCAGCTGTGGGTCAAGCACCAGGGAAGATACGGCTGGGAAGTATTTTTTAAGATGTGACTAACATTTAAATCAGTGGGTTTGCAGTAAGGCAGATTAGTGGGTAGGCCTTGTGCACCCAGCTGAAGGCCTTAACAACAAAGACTGAGATGTCTCTAGAAAGGAATTCTCTTCAAGGCTGCAACATAGGAATTCTGCCTGTGTTTCCAGCCTGCTGTCCTACAGAATTTGGACTGAAGATTGCAACATCAACCTCCCCTCGTTTCCAACCTGCCAACCTGCCATGCAGATTTCAGACTTGCCAGTCCCATGCTCTTGTGAATCCATTCCTTGCGATTGCTCTTTCTCTCCATCCCCTCCATATATACATACATACGCACGCCCTATTGTTTCTGTTTCTGGCCAATCATACAGGATGCCTTTGATGGATGGAGCCATCAGGCCCATATTATGGCATCGGCTCCTTGCTCCAAATCACAAACTTCTAAGAAGACTGATGCACTGAGCTCTTCTTGACACTCACCACTCTAGATCCAGTCTGGCCTCAAGACCTTGAACTGGACTTTCACTCTGCCTGGGCACTGATTCTTGAATGCCTGCAGGCTCATGCCCTTGCCTCGTCTGAGTCTGCTTGGCACAGCCCTCACAGAAGCGGCTCCTCTCTGCAGCGCCCCCAGCCTTTCCCACCTCCCTTCCTGGCTAGCTTTTCCCCTCAGATTTATCTGCACCTGATACATGACATAAACAATCATCCCTTGGCGGGAGATAAGTTCAGTTCCTTATCGAAATGGTGCAGAATTCGCATCTAACCTATGCAATCCTCCCATATACTTCAACTCCTTATAATACCTCATACAATGTAAAAACTATAGAAGTACTTGGTATACTGTATTGTTAACAGAATTTTGATAAGGAAAAAAATCTGTACATGTTCAATATGTGCAAATTTTTCTAAATCTTTCCAACCTGTGATTGGTTGAAGCCACAGAAGTAGAAGCCACAGAAGTAGAACCCACAGCTATGGAGCAGTAAATGTATCAGTTTCTTTCTCATCTGTTTTCTTGTGGCCTCCTCCTCTGCTGCTGGAAGATCAGATCCATGACTGTGCCAACTGTGTTGGTCACTGATGGCTCCCCACTGCCTAAAACAGGGCTCTGTGTACAGCAGGAGCTCCATAACTGCTTGATGTGCAATGACTGAACAGACGCCAGATTCAGGAACATGGGACAGAAAGAGGCTTGCTCATGGTGGGTCAGTAGCTCCTGCCCTTGACTTTCCCTGCAATCTGGGTACTGGCCAGACAGCAGCTTCCTTCCTTGGGGACCCAGGACCCTAATCCGCTCAGTCAGCCCCTGATCACACCCACATAGGCACACATACCAAAAGGGGGCAGCCTCTCTGCTTCGGAGGAACACACGTCCCTCTCCTGCATCCTCCTGCCGTAGGTCGCGGAGTAGATGTTGAGAAACTTGGACTCGTGGCAGTGCAGCTTCAGCTCCTGGTCCTCACACACGGTTTTGTTTTTTAATTCATCTGAAGCAGAAATAAAAAATCAGCGGCACCACCAGCTTCCCTAGGATGGAATCAGGGAGGATTGCCCAATCCTGGCCACTAATTCAAGCTGCTGGGCTCAGAGAAGTGGACAGTCAGGATGGCCCCACCTGTAAACAAAGCCTTCTCCAGGAAGCAGGAGGGGACAACCTGCTGACAGTGCCAGGATCCCTGGAGTTACACTAAGGTGCGAAACGGGGAGACAGACCAGGTGCAGCACAGGGCAGTTTAGGTCCCAGGGAGGACTGGGCCATGTAGGAAGTTTCTCGCCACTCACTTGGGGTCCCAGACTCCTTAACTGAATGAAGGATGCCTTTCTCAGATGTTGACTTGGGACTCAAAAGGGGGAAAACTCGAGAGAAGCACCTAGGTAAACCTCAGCACTGACTCCACAGCCAGCTCACAGTGAGTGTGAGCGCAAGTGTGTGCATGTGCATGTGCTTGAGTGTGTGTTTAAAAGGAGAGAAGAGAGCAACTAAACGAGCTTCTGTCTCAAAATAAAAAAATTTTTTGAAAGGGGCTAGAGGTATAGCTCAGTGATAAAGCCCTCGCTAGCATGTATGAGATCCCGGATTCTATCTTCAGCACTGAAAAACAAACAAACAAACGAAAAGACAGATAATATTAAAGCAAATTATTCTGGGGGCCAGGAAAAGGACAAAAACAAGGGTGAAGTCCACCCTAAATCTAGTAATTCAGGAACAACTGCCCCTCAGGGCACTCTAGGCTGGGATCATCGGAAACAAGTGTGCGTTGTTCACAAAAAATGTAGGGGAAAGTTTACCAGAATAAAATCTTTCTTTGCAATGTCATTCAGTGGCATCATAAATGCCCTGCAAAAAAAAAACCCCAAAAACATAGACTATTGATTTTTTTAGGGTGCATCCCAAAACTACTCAATTAATACAAATTTTAATAATGATTTTATTTTTTAAAGTAGTAATTGCTAATATTCCAGACACAAAGGACTGCTTATAATGATTCTATTTGCAGTAGGTACCCCCCAAATCCAAAATTTCAGTTACTCATGGTCAACCACAGGCTGAAAATATTTAATTCTAGAGAGATGAACTACATTCACATAACTTTTTTTTCTTTTTATTTTTGGTACCGGAGATCAAACTCGGGTCTTTGCACTTGCGAGGCAGGCGGCAGAACCACTGAGCTAAATCCCCGGCCCTCACATAACTTTTATTACAGTTGTTGTTATAATTGTTCTATTTTATTATTGTTGTTAATCTCTCATTGTGCCTAAGTTATAAACAAAACCCTAGCATGGGTATGTATATGCTTCAGGAATCCCCTGCGGGTCTTGAAATGTACCCCCACAGAGGAGGCAGAGCTACTATGCTGTTATGTGTCACTCGATAACAGGGATATGTTCTGAGAAATGTCACATTAGGGAATTTCATCATTGTGTGTCTAGAGGGTGTACTTACACAAATCAAGATGGCAGAGCCCACCATGCATCCAGCACATATGGTATAGCCCATTGCCCCTGCACTACAAATCTGTACAGCGTGTCCCTGTACTGAACACCATGAGCAACTATAACACAAAGGAGAGTATTTCTGTACCTTATCTAAACACAGGAAAGATATAGCAAAAATACTAGATGACGGGAAATTTTCAGCTCCATTATAATCTTATGGGACCACTGTCATATATGTGACCTGTCATTGACTGAAATGTCCTTATGAGACACATGACTATATACAAAATATCCAGAAAAGGTAAGTCTTTAGGGGATAGAATGTAAATTAGTGGTTTCCTGAGACTGGAGGTGCCATCAAGGAGTGACAGGAAATGGACACAGGAAACTTTTTGAGATGAAAGGAATGTTTTATAGCTGGATTGTAGCTGTGGGTGTACAACTCACCAAAGGTCCTCAAATTATACATTGAAAATGGGAGGCTTTTATGTTATACAAATTATACCTCAATTAAGATTTTTTTTATCAGTCTATGTTTGTAATACAGAGCAGTGATATTTGTTTGGGGAAATTGGTACATGCATATAACATATCTTGATTATTTTTTTAATCCCTTTACCTCTCTCCCTTATAAAATGAGTAATAACTAATACTCATTGAGCAGGTTCTCTCCACTAGACTCTGTTCTAAGAGCTTTAATTGAACTAAATAAATTTAATATTCAAAAGAGCCCCACTGTAGGCTGCTTCTTCATACCCTTTGCATATTGCATGTTGACTTTCAGCAATTGTTTGGAGAAGTGAATCATATACTCTAAATGTTAACTTCTATCATCTGTGTCAGAAAATATTCCCATGGGGGCTAGGGATGCAATTCAGTGGCAGAGTGCTTGCCTAACATGTGCCAAGTCCTGGGTTCAACCCCCAGTGCTACAAAACAGAAAAAGGAAGGGGAGAAAAAGATCTTTTTCTGGGTTGTCATTGTAAATTTTGCAAAATAAGAGCAAAGCAAACACATAAAGGCTACCATGGTCATTTATTTGCAATACATACTAGGCTTATGGCAGCTGGCTGGATCTTTGTAGCCCAGAATCAGTGATGCTTAAGCTCAAACTTAAAACATGAAAGAAAATAATTTCCAAACACAAGCCCCACCTCTCCATAACTTGCAAATTCCCATGACTTTCTACCAAAACCAGAAAAGCAGCTGAGGACCAAACCTTTGGGCTACAGGAAGGAAAACTTCAGGGTCTCAAGAGGACCACCAGCTTTAGTGCTGCTAACCCTCAGCACTACTCTGAATCCTGTCACCCCCCTGTAGCCACAGTTTTGATTTCTATGGCTTTAGCTACCTACAGTCAACTGTGGTCCAAAATTTTAAATGGAAAATTCTAGAAGCAAACAACTCATAAGCTTTACGTTGTGCACTCTACTGAGTAGCATGCTGAAAAATTTGCTGTCTGGCTGTGTCCCACGCAGGACACAAACTATCCCTTTTTTCCAGTGTACCCACAGTATATATGCTCCCTGCCATTAGTCACCGAGGGGCTGTCTTGGTTATCAGACTGATTGTCGCAGTCTTAGTGCTTGTCTCCAGATTACCCTCATTTTTCTTATACACGGCCACACAGCTTTAGAGTATTGAGCTGGTAGTTTTATTATAGTATGTTGTTATAATTGTTTTACTAATTGCCCGTTTTTCTTAATCTCTTACTGTGCCTAATTTATAAATTAAACTTTATCATAAGTATGCATGTATAGAAAAAATGTAGTATACAGAGAGTTTGGGCATCCCATGGGGGACTTGGCATATCAGTCAGGGGGATAGATACTACTGCACATGAAACGGGAACATTTCAGAGCAGAAACTGGGTTACAAATGTTCACAAACCCCCCACACTCTCTGGTCATTGAACACACAGAAGAACCACCATGGAGAGGGAAACTAAACCAGTGGCTAAGGAAATGTTTAGAGGGCCTTTTGCCTGCTCCTTAGAATCTTAGCGTTACTTGGAGCCAAGGACAGTTTTGTTGTCTTTTTCTAAACAAAAACAACACCGACTCTCCCTGGGTTAGAGTCATCAGGGTGAGCCGTGTCCTCCACAGTGGCAGGAGTTTTTGGCTTGGTTTATGAGTAGAGGCTAAATCTCACCAAAACCAATGTTTTGCCCAACTTCAAAGGCCCAGGTTAAATGCCTGCATTTGGTGTAGACAGGAGGGCATGGGAGTCACACCACGGAGCTCAAGCCCCCTCCCAGCCAGCAACAGTTCGTCCAGTTAAGGGCAGGAGAAGGTGGGAGAAAATCCAAGCTTTAGCTCAGAAAACTGGAAACTTTAATGGCACTAGCTTTTTTTTTTCTTTTTTCTTTAACTCAGGATTTTTTTTTTTAATCACAAGAGCATTTTCTTTGTAAGCTTGTGGTGAAATGCACTTAGTAGCCACCTGTCCTTGATTTATTAAAGTCCATTCGTTGAAAGTGGCCTTGATGGAAGCAAAACCCACCCAGTGTAACACAACACCCACAGGTGGGCCCTCCAGAGATCATGTCCCCAGATTACAGGCACATCATCTCCTGGAGCAGGGAGCCCCTGTGTGTTGCCTTACGTCCTTGGGGTTACTGCTGTATGCTGCTGAGTCACTTGGTTCCCCGGAATGTGCTAACTCACTGTCACCTAAGAGTGACATTTTGGGGCCCTAAAAGACAATGGGGCTGCTGACATAAGTGCCACTCTTCTTAAAGGACTAGAATTTGTTACGGAGCTGGATTCAGAGCTCTCACTAGGTCTCGGATTAGAGGCGTGGGCAGCCTTCCAGGAGTGGGTCATCAAAATTCCTGTGGCCACCGATGGAAAGAGCAACAGGAGCTTGGGAAGAGGACAGAATCACGATATGGCTTAGAGGACAACAGCAGTGAAATTCTCCTTCCTACTTCTACCAATTACAGGGCTATATGGGCCACCCAGTTTCTTTAATAATACACACCCACAGGCACCCTGACTTGCAGCAGGGCTGTGTCCCCATAAATCCATCACAAGTTAAAATATTGTAAGTCTTCTTTGGTTTTTGTTTTTTCAGCCCTGGGGGGTTGAACTCAGTGGGACTCCGCCATTGAGCTACAGCCCTTTTTGTGTTTTTTGTGTTGAGATACGGTCTTGCTAAGTTAAGTTGTCCAAACTGAATTCAAACTTGTGATCTTCCTGCTTCAGCCTCTTTGAGTACTAGGAGTATAGGCATGCACCACTGTGCCGGGTTTGTAAGCCTTAAAAAAAACCCAACAGAAATAGGGTTTTTTTCCCTTTTAAAATAAATCAGAATTTAATGCGTTTAACACCTCTGACCTTCTGAACCTCATAGCTTAAGAGCACAGTGCCCTACCGAGTATCTGTTGCTCACAGTTGTGATCGGATGACTGACTGGGAGCTGTGGCTTGCTGTCACCACCCAGAATTGCAGGAGAAGATCCTATTGCATATGGCTGGTTCAGGGAAAGATCAGAACTCAAAACTCACTGCATGCAATCCCCAGCACCAAAAAATAAAATAACAAAAAATGAAAATACAAAGCATGGTTTCCACCGAATGTGTATCACTTTCGCACCACCATGAAGTTGAAAAACCCTAAATGCCACTATCCTAAGGTGGGGACATTTGTACACATTTGCCTATCAGCAATGGCCTTTCAAAGGTGGCAGGGGGAATGGTCTGTCTGGATAAGGGTATTTGATTACCGGCATTGGTTGTGATTGCCCGTGCATGGTGGTAGTAAAATGCAGGCAGACGTTGGTCTCTTGTACTGTGTTTTAAACTCTGCACAGGCAGAGCACCCTGCCCTACACCCAGGACACACCATGCCACTCCCCACCTCTGTCCTTGGTACATCATTACTGCCTTTCAGTCATTCACAGCTTTGGCAAGAATTACCTTAATCTGCATATTGGGATAATAGCTACCAATGACTGAGCTCAATTCCATAGTAAGTCCTGGGCTAAGCATTTTCCCTATGACCCTGCATATTTACAGTCTTCTCCATACCCCTGTATGGAAGAGGCATCATCTTCATTTACAGCAATTACCCTTACACTGTCCAGATCACACAGCAGCTGACAGCAGAAAGGGATACGAACCCAGAACTGCCTAAATCCCCATCTGATGAAACCAACACTCCCTGAAAGGTTGAGATTTGAGGAGTGGAAGGAGCATGAATTACATTAAGGAAAAAAGTTTCTGGTGAGGACTGGCTAGCTCTCTGAGAAGCCAACCAAGCCACCCTGATTTACAGGGCTTGCTGATTCCCCTGGTGGGAATGTTGCCCCCGAGGCCAGATTCACAGAACACAGGCAGAGCTGGGAGAGATGTGCATAATCGCTCTGCACATTACAAGATGCAGTGGTAGCCAATCCGTGGGTCGTGCAGAGGTGGGACTGGGGAGATGAGAAGAGCCCCAGGAAGTAGGAGGGCTGCAGCTAAAGAGACAGGGGATGTAAACAATGTCTCGCTTCCACCTGTCAAACTTAGAGGCCTCAGGGCTGCCAAAGTCTAAATCACACGGGGTTTTGGCCCCATCTCTTCTCCGTAGGCAGCTGGGGTGGCTCCACAACCTCATCAAGGCAGACAGACTCCAAACCCCCTCCTTGACTGTGAGGGCCCTGGATCCTGCCCCTGCCCTCCTGCCTTCCTCAATGGCTGTGCCAGGGCACTTGCCTCCTCCAACCTCGAGCCTCAGGATGGGCTGCTCTTCCTGTGCTCTCCCACCTCCGTTCCTGCAGTTTTCAGCTGCATCATCACTTGCTCAGGAAAATGCCACTGAACCATTTACAGAGGTCAGTGCCTTCTATGAGCTGCCCACACGGTTTCAAGTGCCTCTGTGGAAGCCCTGACCCATTCCGAATCTTGCACGCATTTCTGTGATTCCACCTTGAACTTGCAGTCCCGCTAGACTGTGAGCTCTGGTTACCATATCTGGCTTCTGCTGGGTGAGCATTTGCTCCATAAATGCACTCAATTCCCACACTGTGCTGGGCTCACAATGGTGAGCAATGGAGTCCCTGCCATCTGGATGGCTTACAGTTTTGATGGGGGTACGTGTGTGTAAAGTAACCCACAAGTCACAAATGAGCAGGGTAAATCCAAATGGTTTTCATAAAAAGAAGCAACGGTGGGGGCATGAGAGTGGCAGGGTCTTCATTCTATGTTTTTCTCTGTTTGTTTGGTACCAGGGAACGAGCTCAGGACCTTGCGATTTCGAGGCAGGCAGGGGAACCACTGAGCTAAATCCCTGACCCTTCATTATATATTTTTGGACAAAGCAAATCACCCTAGAAAGGTGTTCTTTGGCTGGAACCTAAGCAATGGTAAGGAGGGAGCTCTGTGGAAGCTCAGTGAGCAGTCATTGAATGAAGGGTGCAAACTGCTCTGGAAGGGGAGTAGGAAAAGGAGAGAACCCCCATGCAAGAAGACTTGCAAGATGAGATCTCTTCAAACCCAAACCTGGCCCAACAGCTGTCCACAGCAGATGCTTAGTAAGTGTTGGCTGAGATGAAATTAATAAACAGACGACGGTGGCCCACCATTGAAGTATCCAAGTGCTACGGTTTGAATGCAGTTTGTCCTCTCGGAAACTCATGTTGGCGTTTAATCCCCACTGTAAAGTATTAAGATGGTAGAAACTTAACCAGACTATGGAGTTTAGACGTGGGGCCTTTGGAGATGTTTAGGATTAAGTCATCCATGTAGAGCTCCTATGACTGAATATCGGTAGCTCTATAAGGAGGGGGAGAGGCCAGTGGAGGTACACACACACACACACACACACACACACACACACACACACACACATACACACACACACCCTGTTTCTCACCATGTGATGCCTGGAGCCACCTCGGGATTCTTCCCCAAGCCATCATCAGGTGTAGGCCTTTGACCTTGGACCAGAACTATGAGCCAAAATAGACCTCTTTTTTTATATAACTTACCCAGCCTCAGGAAACTCATTATAATAACATAAAATGGAGTAAAACACAAAGGATCTGCCAGTATTACACAGACCACTTGATGCCCCTAAGAGCTTCGGTTTTTTCCCAACATTTTACTACAAAAAATTTTAAATGCCTAGAAAACGTGAAAGATACACAATAAGCAGCTATATCCTCACCACCTGGATTCACCAACTGCTAACATTTTGAACAAGGGCGGCTTTTGAGTGGGATATTCTTTTTCACCATGAAGGAGGGAAGTGGAGGATAGAAGGAAAAAAAGAATGAAGGCAAAGCTCTTGGAAGTCGAGGGCACAATCAAGGGCATCTTGTTTTTGAGATGCAGCTGCAGGAGGGCCACAAAGGGCATGGAGACCTGGAGGTGATTTTCCCAGGCCCGGCAACTGAGCCTGGAGTTGGTGGGACACCTGGTGGCTCCCAAGGGAAGGTTAGGTTGCTCTGCAGTGTCCTGGCCTATGTGTGGATATTTGTGATTGTGTATGCATGTGAGTGTGGGTGGGTATGTGTGGTTGTGTGTATGTGTGTGCATGTGCAAATGAGTGTATGTGATAGTATGGATGTGTGTGATCATGTGGATGTTTGAGTGTGTATAATAAGGCATGTGTGCATGATAAAGTGTGCACGGCTGTTGGGTGTATTGGGAGTATGTGATTGTGTGTCCACCGACACAGATGTGTGAGTGTGAGTGTGTGTGAGTGAGCAAATGTGTATGTTCAGCTGCACAGTACTGGGGTACAGCTCCAGGGGCAGGCCCAAGGTAAGAGAGAAGCCTGGATATTCACTGAGAGGATCAGGAATCTTTCAGGAGCACGGGGTGTCCCCCACCTCCAGCTCCTAGGCCCCACTTCCGGGGAACACTGAGTTCCCTGGTCGGAACCAACAAGGAACAGAGCACAGAGTCAAAATGGCTGGGTTGGGGTGGTGGTGGGAATTGTAAAAATTATTATCCTGCGTGTTTTGGTTAAGTCATTATCATTTTCCTTCAACACTGTGTTTGTGAATGTCTCTTGCTGCAGTTACCTGGGGTTTCTCCCAGGCGTGTCCTCCACATGTGGAAGCTGATTCTCTCATCGAACAGTGATGGCTTCTGCCTTACAAAAGTGATCACTTCTGGTTCCTCAAAACCAAAGTGCCACAAAAATGGCAAAAGGCGATGGAGAAAAGTCCCGGAACCAGAATAAAAGGGACCACTCTGGCCATGTCCCCTCGCATTCTCCTCAGGAACAAACATGGCTAACAGAACCGGGTTACCAGAGCGCCTGCTGGCAATGAAGTGTAGAGGCAGCTCATAAGCACCTGAGGACATGGACTCTGGTGACATTCATGAGGTTGGTCCTCAGGGAATTGAGGAGTCTCCCGATAAGACTGCCTCCAAAGAGCAGAATTTTGAGGGAAAGTAAGAGGAGTTCCTCACGACCCCTATTATTCCTAGCATCAGTACAACTGAGTTTCAGATATTGGGAAATGGTTTAGTTTTAAATTCATGGATTGAGGATGCACATCCCCTCCCCTCCTTCCTATTAACAAAAGTGTCAAAGTTGGACAAACGTCCCGGCCGAATAATTTTCATCAGGAGTGTCAATGAAACCAGGACCCAGCCCCAAAAACCACACTGTCCCCCCTCAGAAGTTACTTACTAGGTTGGCACTTAAAGGAGACCAGGAGGTATTTACTGCTTCCTGGACAAAGGTCAGGTCCAAAGACACGGCTATTGACCAGGAGGTGGCAGGCCCGCTGGTTCTGGCACTCATCCAGCACCTTCTAGAAGGAAGGAGGGGTAGAAAAGGGACAGGCTTGTAAACTATACACAGTCTCTGGCAGCCCCCAAACCTGGGCTGCTCTGGGCTCTGGGAAGTGGGCTCCCTCCCTGTCCAGCCCCAGCTGTACCTATCTGAGGCTGATGGGCTGCTGTCGCTCTTCCCTTTCCCACAGGGAGAAACCTGATCCAGCCCAATCAGCTCCCATGGAGAGCCAGTCCCCAACCAGCCACAGCTGGCAGTATCATTGATTCTTTTGGCAAAAGTGCCACATATGGAGGATCTAGGGGATATGAGTGAGGTCCCATGTTACCTTTGAGTGTTGGGCTGGAGGGGACTTCAAGGAGGAGGGGTCCTCACTTTAGAACCCAAATAACAATGGCCACCAGGAATCATAGTGTAGGTCATCACCCTTAGAAATGGCCCTGCCCAGGCCCCAGGAGCACAGGGTAAGGGAAGGAGGCCTCGGACTCCATAATTCTTTCCAGCTCATGACCAGTAGACAGGTCAACAATAAAAAGTTGATTCCCACACTGACCAAACTCAAGGATACAGGGCCCATGTCTCCCTTGTCCAGCAATTCCCTTAGTAGAATACTGACACATTCTCTTAAGCGTTTGGCCTAAAAGCTTAGACACACACACACACACACACACACACACACACACACACACCCTGGTTTTTTCCAAACAACTCCTTCATTTGTGAATGAATCTGCCCCTTGGAAGCTCACAGAACATCCCACACTGGTTAACAGAAGGGTTCAGTCTTTCGCTGCTTTTATTCCAGTTCCTAGTTTCCAAACAGAAGTTGGATGAACTCAGAGGTTCCAGGTTTGGTCCTGGTAAAAATTATACCACATACAGTCAAAAAAAGCCCCATGATAGCACAATGTTGAGTTCCTAAAATGAGGGGAGAAGTGTTTCTTTTTTTTTCTGCTTCAAATGTTTGACATAATTTATCAGTTAAAATGTATACGAGCCTGTTGTTATCATATAGGTAAGTTTTCAAGCTAGGAATATACTTTCTTTAATAGGTGCTATTCCAATTTTATATTTCCTCCAGAGTTAGTTTCATTAATTTGTCTTCCAAGGTACTTCTTAGAAGTTGTCCAATATATTTCAAAAAAGATTTTTGAAATATGCTTTCTATATCCTTTTAAATTCTGTGAACTCTGTGGTAATGTCTCCTAGGTCTTGATATTGTAACTTTAAAAATGTATAATTGATATTGCACAACAGGAAGAAAAGGTCTAAAGGAGCAGGGGAAGTGGGAGGGGAAGGGGAAGGGAAAAAAGGGAAAAAATATGAGAAAAGGAAAAAAATGGAAACAAAGTCTTTGCAAATAAGGAAGGGTGGAGGGGGTGAAGGGAAGGCAGGGGAAGGGGAAAAAAATAAGAACCAAGATACTCATGTAATGGTACAAGATCCCAATGATGTAAGTAACCGTATTTTATACCTAAAATGTACCAATAAACTTAATGGGGGAAAAAAGCCCCATGAATCTACTTAATACTCTAGGACTAGATTGAGGAAGTCCCCCGCTAAACCCCAGAGTGGACCCCAGAATAGGCTGTGTCCAAACTGTGTCACAAACTGGAAAATGCAGAGAGGGACTTCCTGTTGGCATTAGTCACGGGCTGGGTCAGTGGTGGTCACCTGTATGGACGTCAACCTGTCCTCTCTCTACCTTAAGCACTGCCCCTCTGAGGAAGCAGTTTACCTCGGCACCTGGTAGTTCAAAGTCCTAAAGGAAAGGGCCTCTTGATCTCTGGATAAAAGGGCAGTGCGTGGGGAGGTTTCTGGCAAACAAGCTCTCTGAACAGCATCAGAACTGTGTTAAAAAATGCCAGCTTGTTGGCCTAATGGAACGTCCTCTTCCCTCAGGGGTACCTGGCCGAGGGAGGGACTCCAGCGTGCAAGGAGTTCATACTTTCACAAAGTAGGCACTTCCGCCCTTTGGGCACTGGCTGACACTATTTTCACGTGTTTAGGAGGGCAGCAGGTAGTGTGGGTAGCAGGGATGAGGGGGCATGACAGTTGGTGGGGAGTGGGGCAGACTAACAGGGACATGGCTCCTGAGCAGAGCACCAAGGGGAAGAACTGGGCTAGGGTGGGTCACATGAGGAAGAAACACATATGGAAGCCATGTCTGGGAAAGTCATTCAAATGCATTCTTTCTGACTACTGGATGTTTTCACAAATCACATGACTACCCAAAGGCAAAGATTCTTGGAACAAAAGCAATAAATAGTGTGAAAAATAGAAAAAGTCTTTACATGTCATATTATTTTTTATCTCTATTCTTTGTACTTTGGGAAGAACAATACAATATGGAAGCTACTTCTATTTATCCTTAGTCCTCTTAGTAAATTTATCTTTATCCACCTTTCCTATGGCAGGCAAAATAAAGCTGACTTCGAACTTAACACCTGCTCTAAACACCCTGCCTTCAATGTTTTCATATGGGATTTAGGAGTCATTAAAAAATCTAAGACCAAGTAACTCGGTAATTTTGGCCAACTAGTTAAATGTTGAGGGAATAAAGATGGTGGAATTGTTGTTTAGGTCATTTGAAAGCCATGAATATTCTAAGGCCATTATTAAAATATTAGTTTTGTCTTTTCCTCTATCAATTCTTCTCCCAAATATGCACCCCAAATGACTTAAAATCCCTTCCCCCAATTCCTAGTTCTATCTAAAAGGACAAATTCAGCAGAGGCTGCTCCAAATAACTCCAAGTGACAACAGCATGATCATCTACAAGGGGGAAGCAAATGATACAAAACAAAAGATAGTCATTGACGTTTTTCTTTCTGAAGTCCCTTGCCTGAGAAGTTGGCTGTGATCTCATATGTCTGCTTCACAGATATAACTTGTAGTTTCCACCAAAGAATCCGCACAATACACTATGCTAGTGTATTTATGGGAGGTGTGGGCCTGATGGTTGAAGCCCAACATGGTTATTCTTTGCTTCACTGCCAGAAGGAGTTTGCCTGTAAGTAAATTCATATTGCAGTTGTACTAGGGTGCTCTCCAACAGGTAGGGATACTATTTGTACTTGTATGGTAAAGACTCATTTAAGAAGCAAATAACAGCTACTTGCAAAATTGGTGATTTGTATGAATAATTGGGATTTTTTTCATGGATCAAGTTTGTTTCACAAATATATATGGGGAAGTTGGGAGAGGGAAGGAGAGAAGCGGGGGAGACAGACAGAGAGAGAGAGAGATTCATTTGATCACTTAACACATCTACAGAAGGTAATACCTGCAAGGTGGTGGATGCCACACAGTTTAAGCTGTCTTCCCTCTGGGATTCAGGCTGATGAGAGCTACACATTTGGTAATCTTGCCCATAAAATGCTGATTGGACACTTATCGTAGAATGCCGAGGGCACTGGAGATTCAAATGGTCCCCATCACAGGCATAGGCAGTGTGGTTTTGCAGGAGTTTGGTTAGGTAACCTGGAAAATATTCAGCCGCGTTACAAGTGGCCCAGGAACCCATCTGTCCTTCATGGATTTAGAAGCAGGAGGACATCAGTGCCCTGGAGAAGGGGCTGCTGGGTCTGGAAGATGTGGGATGTGACCTCCATAGAGACTGATCTGAAGAGGTCCCCAAATGTGGCCTGGAGTTGGGGCTGCAGAAGCAGGCAGCTGTCATGGCTGGGCCTGGAGCCTTGCTCTGGGGTGGCCCATTGTGAGGCAGGGAGGGCACTTTCCCCTTCAGGAAGCACTTGGGGGTTGGCCAGGAGCCACAGAGTAAAAGCTCCTTTCTAAAGCAGGAAAATAGGCTGAGTGGGTGTCCCTAGGCATGTGGGTGCCCGTCATGAAGGAGACTTGCATTCCCTGATCTCCTAGGCCTTCCCGGAGGGAGAGGTGGGGTTCTACCTCAGGACACCACTCCCGGCCAGCGTGGCCCTGGACAGGAAAGCCTGGCAGTGCTCTCTGGGGTGTGCAAGGCCTGCCGGGAAGACATGTGCTATGGTGGGCCTTGCTGTGGACTGAATAGTGTTTACCAGGAACCTCAGAACATGACCTTATTTGGAAACAGGGTCACTGCAGATATAATCAGTTAAAATGAAGTCACACATAAAGCAGGAACCCTAATACCATATGACTATATACTTCCTTAAAGAGGAGGAGGAGACTCGGAAGGAAGACAGCCGTGTGAAGACTAGTGGGATGCATCTACAAACCAAAGGAAGCTGAGGATTTCCAGCCAGCACCAGAAGCTGGGAGAGGCAAAGATGGATCCTCCCCAGAGCAGGGAGAAAGCAAGGCCCTATCAACAACTTGAGTCCTACTTGCACCCTCCAGAGCTAGGAGAGAATGAATTTCTCATGTGTTCAGCCACCCAAGTTTTAGAAATCTGTTGCAGCAGCCACAGGAAACTAAGCCAGGCTCCCAATCCCAGCGACTTCAGATGCTTCTCAGGCAAGTTGAGGAAGCCATGCTGGGCCTATGCTTTGAGGAGCTCTAAGGAAGGGCTGGTAGGCCTTGGGATCTGGATTGTTTCTCAGAAAGGAGGAAGGAAGTTTCATCCAAAATGTAGATTCCTTCCTCCTTCTCACACCTCACAAGGTCAACAGCAAGGCTGCTGGGAGCACAGCCAGGGACTTTTTGGTGAGGTGTGTGGGAGACACGGCTGGCAGCCGTGGGCCTCTGAGAGGGAGGAGCTAGGGAGAGGGAGGGCCATTTCAGAATGCCCCGATTCCCACACCCATGACCCATGCTTCCTTTACTCCTGCTCAGTTTCCAAATCTTCTCAGAAACATAATTCCTGGCAAGAGTCACCCAGGCCAGCTCCCTGGGCTTCCAGGAAACCCACAGTCTAAGAGACCAAAGCAGTCTGGTAGTCCCATTTGCCCATCCACGGTGTTCTGAGGAAGGAAGGCTGTGAACAGCTACAGGCAGGCTTGACCCAGATCTGAGCTCCACTTCTGAACTTCTTTTATTTCCACCCTTGAAAACTACTGGGAGAATGATGGTGAAATCAGCTACCCTGAGTTAAGTTCACTTAGGGAAGCAAAGCTAACCAGAGCAGCAGAGGAACATCTGGCAGCAACGTGAGTCCGAGTGTCCTGCTCGCCACAAGAACACCATCACCCTCACGGTGCACCCTGCCAGGCTGAAACTCCAAGATCCTGGGCTGCAAAGTCTCCCTGTAGGGAACCCACATGGGCTCTGCTAAAGTGCTGAGCGCTGAGCACTGGGCCCCCTTCATGGGGTCTCAGCACCCTATTGTGAGCTATACTCTGCCTCAGGAACTCGGGGCCACACCAGTGCTCCCTCTAGGCAAGCACCCACCCTGAAGCGCCCTTACTTAGCTCTCTTCAGGCTTCTTTTCGGAATGTTCTATCACCACATCATTCCCAGAGCCCTGCTGAATGGCCAGCTGACTACAGTGTCATAGTAATTCTCAGACATGACTGGGTTAAAGTTCCCAGTTTATCCTCAAGGCCATATGGGTAACTAGCTAAAAGAAATGGCAAGGCTCTCAGGGTAGCAGAGCCAGAAGACAGAAGGCACCTTGGTCCCAGATTCCTGCCTGCTCCACAGACCACTACATGGGTGAGAAGGAAACTTGGCCTGGGCTGGGCCATTACCTTTCTTCATGCTATTGCCACACTAAACATGCCAAGCCCACTAAACAGAACTGGCTCTCTTGGGACCATTTCCATCAAAACACCCATGCACAGAGCAGCAGGCAGCCTAAGCCTCCCACCCCCACCACCTATCATATCCTTATTTGGTGAGTGTTACTCTGTAGGCAGAAGCTCAAAAGGTTAGGAAGAACTACTACAACTTCCCATTCATTTAAATAACATGGAGCACTTGAAAGATCATTTTTGGGTAGTGAGTGGGAACATAAACCTGTCTAGAAAAGGTTGAAAAATGAATGGAAGTTGGGAAAATCAAAATGGTGCTTCTGATAGGCAGAATAATGCCTCCTAAGGATGTCTACAGGTCTTTACTCCAGGGCATGTGATCATGTGACCTTACATTGTGCCACTGTGCACTGCAGATGTGATTAAGCCAAGGCTCTTTACGGAGAGTTTATCTTGGGTTATCTGGAAGTGCCTAACATAATCACAAGTTCTTAAAGGGAGATAAGCATGAGAGTGAAAATAAACAAAAGGCTCAACAATGGAACTAGGGTTGGATGGATGCAGCGGTGTGTCCAAGTGTGTAGACAGCTTCTAAAAATGGTAAAAACAAGAAGACAGCCTGGACAAAACCTTCATTTTCGACTTTGACCTCCAGAACTGTAAGATTAAATTTTTGCTATTTTAAGCCACTACGTTTGTGATCATTTGCTCCAGCAGCCATAGGAAACTAATACAGTTAATATAAATGAGGATTACAACAACCTGATGAAGCTAAAAGAAGTGGGGCTATAGGGCTATAATTGTAAGAACTGATGTTCGGGGAGGATTTTTAAATGACTGGTTGAATTAAAGGTGGAAGAAGCCCATGCATATATGCATGTGTATACATAAATATGTATACAGATGAGTCTTAGGTGATGTGTAAAGTATAATTCTTCACATGGGTTGAGGTCCAACAAGTTTGAAAGTGAGGATTGGCCAGAGACTACTTGAAATGATGGGCCGTGGGCTCTGATCTAAATACAGGGAAGGCAATGAGAAGAGGAGAGGGCCGAGGGCCAGAGGATCAGTTCTGCTGAGGGCCAGCAAGGCCAGACTGCGGCAGTCATACCAGCAAGCTGGAGGGGCAGGCGGTTGTATCCAAAAGTCCTCTGAGGGTAGAGCAATTGCAGGTCATAGAAATGTCCAAGAGTGGCCAAAGCGTACAAGGGCTGCATGGAGAAGGTTGCTGGAAACAAGAATGACAGGATGAAGAGTGAAGATGGGCTCAGGATCAAGTGCACCCCAGGATGGAGGTGGGATTAAGGGTGGAACAGCAGCCTTCTACCAAGACTGGCCTTGAACAAAGCACAGATAACAGATGAACCACCCCCAGTCTAATTTCCTTTGCAGTGCGTTTCTGTTTTCCCAATGACCAACCCCGTTTCCAGTGGGCTGAGCACTTTCGACAAGACACTTAGCTTCCCCACACCTTGGTTTCCTGGCTGGTTCAAAAAAGAACATTAAAACAAAACAAAAACCAGCTA
Organism: Heterocephalus glaber; assembly: GCF_053883595.1. NCBI lineage: Eukaryota > Metazoa > Chordata > Mammalia > Rodentia > Bathyergidae > Heterocephalus > Heterocephalus glaber. The sequence goes on from NW_028258138.1 coordinate 10,968,927, forward strand.
CTAATGCAATTATGGGTTAATATCTGTCTGGATCAAATTTTCCACTGTATCAAAAATGCTTTTTTTCTTTTTTTGTACCAGGGATGGAACTCAGGACCTTGCACTTGTGAGGCAGGCAGTGGCATCACTGAGCTAAATCCCTGGCCCGAAAATGCTTTATTTCTTAATAGTCTCAGCCAGACTTTTTACAATCTAACTCTGTGTTTATAGGCAAGTATTTACTATCCTAGAAGAAGATGATGAAAGTACACACTTAAAAAGTCAGGCCTTGGAGTCCAGTACAGCCTGAGACACTGGGGTGATCCTCGTTAAAGGATGGAAAAGGGGGCTAATGGGAGGTCACAGACTGTGTCCCTCACATAGTTCAGGGATCTGAGAAGAGCTGAGGACGAACTCCAAGATCTTCTGTTCCCTCTTCCCCACTGTGGATCAGCAGATACTCCTACAGCTACAACCAGGCTGGAGCCTTTCTCAAAAGATCTTGAAAGGCTTGGATTGGAAAGATATTAAGAGTAGTTCAGATAAAGATTTTTATGTATTCATTTTTTAAACAAAGAGGAAGAGTTCCTGGGAAATGAGCTCCATGACCATTAATCATGATATGTCAACTTAAGTGGATTAGAAACTGCCTCGCAGATTAATAAAGCAGAGTGCTTGCTGGGTGTGTCTGTAGATGATTGGCATGGACATCAGCAAACAGCACAGGAGACCCAGATGGGTTGTGGGTGGCAAAAACCAATAGGCTTATAGCCTGGACAGAATAACAAGGGAAAGAAGAAGGAAGCTGCCCCGTTTTGAAGAGCTCCAGTCTTTCTGAGAGGGTCCATCCTCTGCTGCCATTGACTCTGGTCTCCAAGTCTCAGTTTCTTCAGCCTTTCAACTAAGACTTGTGATCCCCAGTGAGCTTGCTGGCCTTTGACCTTGGACTGGTGCTGTAAGCTTGATCCCTCTTATTCTACAGCTTCCATCTTCTGGACTGAGCCGCTGGTGGATCTGTGGCTCTCCATTGCATACTCTCCCACCCCTGATCCCGTAAGCCTGCCTAACAAATCCCTGATATATTATACATATATTTTCTATTAATTCTGTTTCTCTAGAGAATTCTGATAACAAGTCCCTAAACAGCAACAGGAACACTCCTCCATCTTCAGAAAAATATCGAGAAACCATCCTTGGGATCATCATCCCCATCATATTGACAATGAAAACTCATTTGCGTACAATGTAATGACTAGAAGAACAACCAGGATGATGTAAAGGACTGATTTTCCACTAATCATGGCAAGTGTCCGTCCCAAAGCGTCCTGGGGAAAAGTGGGTTACACAGAGTGGGGTAAAGAGGAAATAAGCTTGGGGCTTTTGAGTTAAAACCAGCTCAACACGCTTCTCCACAAGACTTCTCTTAGGTAGATAGGCCAGTGTGCCGTGGGACCTCTGGAGACCGAGGCTGGCACCCATACTGATCAGACCCCCGCTTTTCTGCAGCAAGCATCTGCAGGCTCAGGTTAAACACATTCTGTTTTCCTCATTTTTTTTGTTAGTATATTTTTGCAGTGCACAGTAAACACTTTCATCGTGGTTGGACTGGTACAGACACACATCACAACTCGACCCTTTTCACTTCCCTCCCCTCCCCTCCCCTCTCCCCCCTCTCCCCAGATCCCCTTCTATCCCTTTCTAAGAACCAACTCTTTGACTCACTGATCCTTTGCACTGGTTTTTTCATTTGTTTGTTTGTGTTTCAATTTCATTAATTTCCACTCCAATCTTTAGAATTTCTTTCCTTCGGGCTGGGGATTCAGCTCAGTGGTTCCGCTGCCTGCCTCGCAAGTGCAAGGTCCTGAGTTTGATCCCCAGTACAAAAAAAAAATTCTTTTCTTCTATTATTTTCAGATTTGGATTGTTCTTGTCCTTCTGGGACCTTGAGGGGCATCATTGGGTTACTCATGCGGGAATACTCTATTCTTTTTATGTGTGCATTTACAGCTATAACCTTCCCTTTACAGGTTTTGGTAAGAACACATTGTTCTTAAGAAAATATTCACTTGATTTCTGCATAGGTCAGCACCAAGACCTATATCTAACCCAGCTGATTTCTGAGTCCCAGACAGCTTCAGAATCTCTATCATGAGCGAGCCAGTGATGGACAGGAGAGCAAAGGAGTAAAACTGTCACAACTAAGATTCAAGTTGGGGCCAGGGTGCAGGACTGATGCTCACTGCTGAGGATTGGTGTTCCCATGTTTTGTTAGGAGAAACAAACGATGAAATGGGCAGAATCATCTGTTATCCACCATAAACCACTGCATAACTCTAAGGTCTTACTGTGAAATTGTAAATCTTGAATAACACAAATTAACCTTGAGTTCCCATTGGTAAAACGTTGAACAACCTGTTTCTAAACAAATTCCACTCTTAATCAGCCCCCTGCACTCCGGACAACTCAGAGAGAAGCACACAGCCGGGTAACTGCCCTCAAGGTCCAGGCACGCCATGCTGAGCTTTTGTGGAAAAGGAGTTCTCCCTTCTGTCCTCCTTTTCTCCTTTTCTTCTTTCTTTTTTCTTTCTTTTCTTGCTTCCCTCCCTCCACCTTCCTCCCTCTCTCTCTCTTCTTTCTTTCTTCCTCATAATTAAGGTCTAATAATTTAGAAGGGACAAAATGGGCTGTGAATTCTTTGCCCCTTTCTTTTCTGAATCCAGAGACTCTCCAAAGAAATCCAAGTTTCCTGAGGACTGACGGGGCCTGAGTCCCTCTGAGAACAGAATGTAGATGCATCAGTCCCTGGCCCTGCAACCATGTGCTGAAGTCTCCCCACCGCCAATGACCAATTTCACAACCTTACTTCTGGGAAGAGAATGGAATTCAATTGTTAGATCCTTGCTACCTCCTCCTCCTCCTCTCCCTCTTTTTTAAAATTAAGGGCACCCTGGTTTTGTAAATACTGTAGTTAAGAGAACACGCCCTTTCATTCACAAATACTCATGGTGTCTCTACATGTTTGAAGTTCTTTTCCAGAAAAGGGTGGTTTTTCTCTTTTGTGTTTGTCAAATTTGTTTAGAGCAATGAGTCAGTGTTCCTAAGGCTGCAAGAGAGGCCTCATGATGGGTGAAGAGCCCAGAATTGGGTAGCATACACCAGGAGCAACAAGATCAAAAACTGAAGTTAAAGCTGGGGTGTAGTACAGGAGTACAGCATTTGCCTAGAATGCACGCAGCTCTAGGTTCGATCCCCAGCAGCACAAAACAAAACAACAAAACAAACAAAAAAGTGCCGTTAGACCTGAGTTTAAGTCCTTTCTCTAGACCCAAGTCTGGACTAAGATGCTCAACTCGGGGGTTAATGATGAAGAGAGCTAGAGCCATCAGCCTGTTTCTTAGATACCTGAGGGGTATCCCCAGGGATGAGGGTGACAGAGAATGATTACTGCTCAGAAACGATGAGCTCAGATCCCCAAACAAACCAAAGGAGGAGAGAGGTAAACTGAGTCTAGATGGGGCAGAGACAACATTTCTTTTCTGGGTGGGAAGAGTACATTTTCTAGCACCCCACCGTGTGTGAGAGTGGGCCAGTGGAAGGCTCTGGGCCATGGAGAGAAGACAAGTGATGTTTGCAGGTTTGGCCCTTGGACCCCCACGTGACTGACCACTCTTTGCTCCCCCCGTCTGCTGTCCCATGTGGACAAAGAACAGATTGAGGCCACAGAAAGTAGGGGAGGCACAGGATGGATGGAGCCCAAGGCATCAAATGAATGCATAGGGCACAGCTTTCCCCCTTTTGTAGCTGCACAGGACAATGGCACTTGATGAGACTCCAGCACTCTGCCACCTGGTCCTTGTGTTAAGTGGAAAGATGGTAAGACTTGAGAAATACCAAACCCCTTCACCCAAAACCCCTCACTAGTTTGTGTTAGGGTTGCAACCTTCATTCCACGTGACCTCCTACCTTTATTGGGGGACCCATTTCCTTGAGTTAAGACCTTACTACTGCAAAGCTACAATTAAAGTGAATTAAATTAGTAAGGAGATAAAAGGGCTTTGAGGTCGCATTCATTAGCCTCCCAGTCATACTGTTTACCTTGGTGTGCTACTACTTAAAAATCACATGAGCCAAAGTGGAAGCCATGGGCTCTGGGAGCACATTCACGGGGCCTGCTCATTGACGAATGTGGGAGAGGAGGTGGGGACAGAGGCAGGCCGGAGAGGAAGTCCCAAAGAGAGAAATGGAGGCAGTGGGCTCCACGGAAGGAAGGACTTCAGGCCCAGGAACACCTTGCATCAGTGCTTCTCTGATACATTCAGCACTGCCATTGTAGCTCTGTTTCCTCCTCCATCAAATGGGAGATTTTTGCCTACTTTAGAGTTGATGTGCATGGGAAAAGAGAAGAGGATGGGTCGGGGATTCAGCTCAGTGGTGCCGATGCCTGCTTTGCAAGCACAAGGTTCCGAGTTTGATCCCTGGCACCCCCCCCCCCGCCCCCAAAAGACAGAAGAGCAGGAGTGGCATGGTTTACCTTTGAGTGTGTACCCCCAGGGTCTGTGGGGTGAAACTGAGACATTAAGAGTAGAAACTTAGTCCAACAGTGGTGTTCGAAGGTGGTGGCTTTTAGATTAGATAAAGTGATTTAATACTGATGGCTTTGTCTGAAGAGAGACCAGGTCCGGTGTGGTGGCTCACGCCTGTGATCACAGCACTCGTGAGGCTGAGGCAGGAGGATCACTGTGAGTTTGAGGCCAGCCTGGGCTACATAGTTAGACCATGTCTCAAAAATAAATAAGTAAGAAGAGACACCAGATGATGTAGACAAACAAGGATGGTCCTTGACTTTGGACCAGAACCGTGAACCAAAACACACCCCTTTTCTTTATAAAGTTCCCCAGCCTGAAGTATTTTGATTGTAATAATAACAACAAATGGACTAATGTAATGAGGATATGAGAAGCAAAAGAAATTGGATGGAAAAGGGAACCCCAAAAGAGAGAAGCATTTGGCTTTAGGAGTAAGACATTTAGGAAAAGAGTGGGTAATGTTTGCTTTAATGTTCTGTAAAACTACCCCAAAAGAAGGGCTCATTTATATGAAGGGGATTATGCCATAAATCATTTGCCCCAGGTCTGAGGTTTCGGAAGCATTTTTTGTAGGAATGAATACAATGCACCCTGAAAAGAATCAGCTAAGTGCTAATTTGGATGAGTCTGCTGGCTTCTGCTATGTCACTTTTGAGCCTATGAATTCCTGATATCCACTTTCCAAGCACCCGCTCCTGAATAAACCCAGCTATGCTCTTTACAGTAAAGCTGTCTGGTTGTCTTAAAACCAAGTAATTCTATTTCCAAAGGCATAAAACTATAAACTTCCCTTCCATGCCATTGTTTCAAAAGCATTTAAAGGGATCTCAGAGTGTATGGGAATAAAATCCTCTCAAATTCCTCAATAATGGAAAAAATAAACCTGGAAATTGTCTGCTAAGATTTGACATTAAAGCCCTGGCTCTGCAACTTTTCTGTCTTAGGAAGTGAACATTTCTTCATATTCTGAGAGTGCCACACGACATCATTCTCTACCCATACAGAGACTTTGTCCGCTTACCCTGGACTTCGAACTCTTTCATTTTAATGTTGGTTTTTAACTTACTCAATTGTCCCTTATTATTTTTTCTCCCATAATCTCCTTCTCTTTCTGTACACTGATCTGTACCCTGATTCATCAAGGCTTCTGCTTTCCCCCACATATTCATTTAAGTTTTAAGCAGTCTTTTTCTGCATAGATGTCCTCACATACACAATCATGCATCACTAAAAAAACAAGGATACATTCTGAGGACTGCGATTAGACAATTTCATAGCTGTGCAGACATCATAGTATGTACTTATACAGGCCTAGCAGGGTATCCTACAACACACCTGAGCAGGAGTCTATCATGGACTGAAATGTCATTGTGTGGCATATGGTGACATTTATGTGTGTGGGTTGCAGTTCCACCACCTGGAGTACAAGACTCTGTGGTACTTTTATACATAGAGACACCAGGTCTGTTCCTTTCCTTTGGAATGTAAACAAGTAGTCTGCTTTGGTTTAGGCTATATCCTCACCACCTAGAAAGAGTCTGGCAGACTGTAGAACAACAAACCATTTTTGAAAGAATAATGGGTGAGAATAAGTGACGAAGACTAGCAGAGCAAGAGCTGATCAAAGGTGAATGAGTGAGCAGCAGGGTCCAATTAATCCTCATCAGCAACCAGCCTCAACCAGTACTTAAAGAGTTCCCCACATAATATGCATATATAGCTGGGTGTGGTGGCCCACACCTGTGATCCCCGCACTTGGGAGGCTGAGGGAGGAGGATCACCTTGAGCTACATGGTGAGTTCAAGGTCAGCCTGCACTGCATATTGAGGCCCTGTGTAAAAAGAAAAAATTCTATATACTTATATATATATATATATATAGAGAGAGAGAGAGAGATCCCTGGGTATCCCAGGAGCCCCTGTAGACCCCCAAATAGCCAGATTCATAAGTTCCTTATATGAAATGGCACAATTTGCATAAAACTTATCTCCTGTATCCTTTAACTCATCTCTAGATTACTTGTATTACCTAATACAATATAAATGCTGTGTGAATAGGGGTTATATTGTATTATTTACAAACACTAACAAAAAAACTGTACGTGTTCAGTACAGATACAAGTTTTTTCAGAATATTTTCAATCTACTGTTGGTGTGTGTGGATAGATGGGGGAGAGGAGAGAAGAGAGAAGAAAAGAGAGAGAGAGAAAGGAATCAATTTAAAAATTACTCTAAATTAGGGGTGGTGATGCACATGCCTGTAATCCCAAAACTCTAGGAGGCTGAGGCAGAAGGATTGCAAGTTAAATCACAGCCTGGGCAACTCAGTGATTTAGAAAGACCCTGTATCAAAATAAAAATTTAAAAAAATAAAAATAAAATAAGCCTGGGAATGTAGCTCAGTGCAAAGGCCCTGAGTTCAATCCCTGGTCCCACAAATTATAATACTAATATAAAAATAGTAATACAAATTTAAAAATTACTCTAAATGTGTTGTGTTGGTCTTGAATTTCAGTCTTTAGGTTATATTCACTATTTTATTCCAAACTGATCTGGTAGCAGCTCCTCTGGGCTTTTTCAACCAAACATTTCAAATCCTACAAAAATGAACACCTTGTTTGGTGACCAGGTACCAACCTCAGAGAGCGATTCAATGAACACCATCTGGATTAGATTAGTTTAGAGGTAACTGGATCAATCCCCAGCATCTAAACAAAACACTTTTTCTTTTCTTTGGGGTGCAGAGCGATCCTCCAACCCCACAGCCACTTGGCGATGAAGCCAGGATCTCGGTGCATTTGATAACTTAATGCAACTTTTACCAGCACTTAAAACTCAGATATGAAATCTATACTTGAGCTGTGCTGCTTAGAAGTGGCCAAATTAGTGGCTGTCTCCCTGGGGACAACAAAGGCTCTCAGAAACAAGCAGGGTCACTGATCAACCAGAAGGATGAGCAGAGTCAACTACAGACGTGAGGACAGAAAGGAGCTGTCACCAGCCCACCTCGTACACAGCTTTCAGTGCGGAACAGCTTTTCACCTCTGCCCACTTTCAAAGTGTGTAGGATGATCAAGGTGGGCATGCCACCTTCAAGGTAGAAATTAAGACTCGAGGGCGTGTATTTAGGGTTTTATTTAGTTAATTGGAAAATTATATAGTAATTTCACTGCTCGTAATGATGAAACCTTTTTTTACACTTTAGGGATGATATTTCGAGAGTAGCATTATAGACCACAAAAAAGCTATTTTGAAAGTGGAAATGTCTGGGGTGGGAAGAGGATACCTCTGCTGTACTCCTGACTGAACATGCTTTGTTCCCTGAGTGGGTGACCAAACCAGTGCCTGAAGTTCCTAAAGTTTCAAAGTGATGTCAACAGCTGCTGTGAGCACAGGTTGGGCATCCAGCTGACTCCCTCACAGTCTCAGTAGAGGATTGCAGACAAGCCATGCTGCCTGTGTTCTTTGGCCTTAGACTAAAGAGGAAGCCACTGTGTTCTTCCCCTTGTATTTTACAGAAGCAGAGAGGCTGTGCCCACAGGTAGCAAATGAAAAGAAATACAGGCGCCTGCTTAGTAATTAGGCTGGGCTGGCCTCAGCCTTCATGTTCATTCTTAATTGATTCCTTGGCACGCTCACCCCAAAGCCGGTTTGAAACCTCTCCTAGCAGGCTCAGGCTTCATGGAGTGGCCTCAGGGACCCACACTTTCTGCATTCCGCTGTGAGCTCTTACTCTTTCTTCACTGACCCTGTTCCTCCAACTGCCCTCATCCTGTTCTCTATGCATTGCCTTATTTTACACATCTTGGTCCCCGGCTGTCTTCTGGACAGACAAGTTGAAAATCAGACCCCCAGTTCATTGATGGATAAGTTGACAATCAGATGGCCAGTCCACTGGTGTTCACATGATCAGTTCTTGGCATTGGTGGATTCTGCATTTGCAAACCCACCCACTCCATAACATACCTTTAGGGCTTTCCTGGACACGGGCAGTGTGGTAACAAATTTGAGTTTCCTGACACACTGTTCCCCCAGCTGAGAACAAAGCAGTGTTCAACCTTCCTATTTCGGCTCTCATATAATAAACAAGGGTCCACATCATGGCCTACTTAGTGCCGTGGCTTTTGCATTTTAGGTTTTCTGTTATTGCTGCTGCCGGTGACTTCATTGTTTAAAATGGCCTCTAAATTCAGTGCTGAGGTGCTATCTAATGTGTCTGAGTGATGTGGCTAACAGAAAATACATATTTAAGGAATTTCATTCAGGCAAGAGTCCTATGAACTGTGACTTCTGGTCCAGTGCCTTACCAGATTGACAGGTCTTCTCATCAATCCCTAAGTGCAGGATTTTGGAACAGGGAGTGTTTTAGTCACTTTCCCATCCCCAGGACGTAACACCTGACACCCACAACTAAAAGGAGGAGAGTTTATTTTGGCTCACATTTTAGACATTTCAGTAGTTGTGCGGTCGGCAGGCTTTAAGGCAGAATGGCATGGCAGAGGAGTGTAGCAGAGAAGAGCTGCTCATGGTGGCAGAGAGGAAGCAGAGAAAGAAGGGAGGAGCTGGGAAGGGAGAGGAACCCTTCCAGGCCATGCCCGCCATGACCACCTCTTCTGACCAAACCCCACCTCCAACAACAAGCCAGCTTCCCACAATCCAATCACCTTCCAAACGCGTGAGGCTTTGGGTGCCATTTTAGATCTAAACCATAACAGGGAGGAACTGTTCAACACCTCTCACTACCTTAAAGTTTGTTTTCAAAACTGTGCTCAGATTTATCTTGAATGTACAGAAAGAGAAGGGTGGGAGAGAAATAGAGACTTTGCATGAATTAATAAAGTTGAGGTAAAGAGAAATTGCAACTGTAGGGAACTCAAATCTCTCTCTGAGTATAGAGGCCAAGCATGATGAGTTGCTTTTAATAGACTGGAAGAGGAAACAGCAAGGACTGGGGGCCACACCTTTTACTAGCATTTGAACAGCTTACTTCTGGGAAGCCTGAGGCCTCCAAACTAGAGATTCACCACGCCATTGGAAGGCAAAAGTGCTGACTTCTCCATTCATTGCTAAAAAGACCCAGATGTGGCCCTGGCCTTAAGGACAAGAGTCGCCAATTGATTATTGTACCCCAGCAGGTGAATGCTGCAATAGGAGAAGCACAGGATTTATCGGGGGGTTATGTATCTGACCTGCCCAAAGGAGAGGAGGGCTTCCAAGTGGGAGGCAATGCGTGCAGAAAGAGCAGAAGGTGACCAAGTGGAAAGGACCTGCAGGGACAGATGTGCAGAGACTCCAAGGCAGCTTCTCAATCTCCAACACAGCTGGAAGGCAGGGTGTGAGATGGGAGTTGAGGCCGGGAGGAAGCAGCCCCTTGTAAGGGAGGCTGGACTTGCATCTGAAGGCAGATGAGAGCTACTGCGGGACAGTAGGCAGGGGGTGATGCTGGTCACATCTGAAAGGCAGAGAAACCCTGAGTGGCCTGTTTGGAATGGACTGCGGAGACCCATAGTGAAGACATGAGACAGATGCTCCAGGGAAGACAGGAGGACAGCTTTTAATGGGACAGTGCAGTGCAGTGCAGAGCGGGGCAGGAGGGGCTGAAATCAGTGTCAAATTCATGGGTTCAGGGCCTAGAGAGTCACGCAGGGCTCCACATACCAAAGGGACTTGGGATTGGTTTAATGTTCTGCTGTCACCATCTTGACATTCTTAATTATTTTTCAAGTTGTGTTTTATCAGTGCTCCAAGAGGGCAACAGAGCATGTGTGTGGGGAGACACCTGCCATGTGAGGTATGGCCATGCCTGGGCACCTGCTTTCCATGACCCAGATCCCAGAGGACCCACAGAGAACAGAGGCCCAGCCATTCCCAAGAGGAGCACAGGGCAAGCATGTCGTGGATACAACTGAGTCTGTGGCAGATGCTGACAGCTCTAACGGTCCATACTTTTCAATAAGAACCAGAATCTGCTTCAACTGCTAGAGGCAGGTAAATGGCAGGCTGACACAGGGACAACCAAAAGTCCTCATTCTAGCCTCTCTTACTCTTTTCACTTTGCTTATTAGCCAACCATTTACACAGTACGAGCAACAAATTCAGTGGACGCTTAAAATTATTTTTAAATTTATAATAAAAGATATTGCCATTAATCCCCCTCAAAATACTTCCCCTCAATTTGTTTTTTTGTTTTGGTTTGGTTTTTTTGGTACCGGGGATCGAACTCGGGTCCTTGCGCTTACAAGGCAGGCAGCGAAACCACTGAGCTAGATTCCCCGGCCCTTTCCCCTCAATTTGAACACACTTATTCCACCATTCTTGCCATTTTCTGAAGCAGTTTTGGAAGTTCTCTTTTATGAGTGTTTTTACAAAGTATGATAAAAAATATGCAACAGGATTCCAGTCTTTAGGTGACATTCTCCCTGTGTGCTTGCCTCTATGTCCAAGTTTCCCCCTTTGTAAGGACACCAGTCATGCTGGATCAGGGCCCACCCCAATGACCTCATTTTAACTTGATCACCAAATAAGGTCACATTCTGAGGTGCCAGGGGTTGGGACTCCATGTCTTTTGTGAGGGGACATAATTCAGCCCACAACTCCTCTGCTCAACATCAGCTCTGGATAAATGTTCGTCTTTATTGATATTACCCCCATTCCTTGTTGTGTTTGTCAAAGGCATGCAGAAGACCCCAGTAAAGGACTCCCTGAGGGTGGGGACCATGAGCCTGTTGTGGAGAAAATCTCCACAACTGGTTCTTCTCCAGGAGCACTAGAAGCCCAGGTGAAGGTAAATAGATGAAGTGAGAAGAAGGAACAAAGGAAAGGGAAGGACACATCCTGATAATGAGCCCAAAACAGCCATAGGCAGATATACGGACAGCAGTGCAGACAGGGAAAATTGCCTATAGCCCCATCCTCCTTCACCTCTGCTCAGGGACTAATAGGAGGCCTGAGATATCTGGAGGTGACATAAACAGCGTCCCTGTCAACCTGCACCCACCCACTGCTCCTGCACACATGTAGAAAAAAAGTCAAGCCTTGCTCACTTGTTAAATCAACCAGTAAGCTGCATCTGTGAGGTCAGGTCTTTGCTAGCAGCCAAGGGGCTGCCTTGGGCTGTCACATTCTAATGGTAAGGACCATGTCTGATCTGGAGATGAAGAGCAGATAGTAATAACAGGACTTGGCAGAAGTGCCAAGCAGGGCATCACCTTAATGGAAATGATTCCTGGGGCTAATCTGGGAGCCATGGATGCCAGAGGAAAGCACACAAGGAGCGGCAGGTGAGCCAAAGCTTAGGAAGAAGGAGTTGCTCTGTTTGGGTACAGAACTGCAAAGAAAATGTTTAAAATGTAGCAGTGAGCTCTGTGGGCTCTGCGGCAGTGCTCAGCCAGGCTGCAGGTGAGCAAAGGCTGACTCTCTTCCCACCCACTTCTAACCCAAAGCCCCTTCCAGACCCAGCACTCTCCTCATGCCCATCCTAACATCAGAGTGCTGCCTTCCCCAAACCATTCCCCTTGCTGAAGCTCCAGTTCCTAGAACCTTTTCTTCTTTCCCCTCTTCTGCTCTAAAACCTACTTGTTCTGAGTTCAAGAGCCTTCCACCCTTGCCAGGCAGATGGCTAAGGGAGAGAACCCATTCATCTCAGTGAGTTAGGCTGGCAATGACTTCTTCAACCTAGAAGAGGCCTTCACCCTAACTCAACCAAATAATCAACCCTTACTTCAGGGTGATGAAGTGAGCATCAGGACATTCACCTGGTGTGATGCATCCAGAATAAAACACTCTGGCTGTGACAGTCCTGCCCCAAATGCATAAGAATACAACCAGGAGTACACATCAAACAAATACTAACTAAGGGGAACTCTATAAAATATGTGCCACATATTCTTCAAGAAAGTTGTGTTAGTCAGTTTTGCATTACTGCAACAAAATACCTGAGGCAGTTAACTTATAAAGAGAAAAAGGTTTATCTAACTCATGGTTTGGGAGGTTCCATCCCAAGATTGGGCAGCTCCACTGCTTTGAGCCTCTTGTGAGGGTGCAAGGTGACAATGGTAAGGAGTTCACAGGGGAGCAGATATCACAAGACAGAAAGTGGAGAGAGACAGGATACCTCAATCCCCTTAACATTTCCTTCAAGGACACCCCCAATGACATAAGGAACTCCCACTAGAATCCACTGCATACAAGTTCCAACACCTCCTAATATTGCTACCCCAGGAACAAACCTTTACTACTCAGGCCTTTGGGAAACACACAACATCCAAACCATATGGCCAGTGCCAGTGTCAGGAATGATAAAGACTGAGGAACTGACAGCTCCCAGTGCAGAGGAGGGTTCTGGGTCAACATGCCACAGCTCCCAGGACAGAGGAGGCTTCCGGGTCAGCCTGCTACAGCTCCCAGGACAGAGGAGCCTTCTGGGTCAGCATGCCACTGCTCCCAGCTCAGAAGAGGCTTCTGGGTCAGCGTGCCACAGCTCCCAGTGCAGAGGAGGCTTCCGGGTCAGTGTGCCACAGCTCGCAGCGCAGAGGAGGCTTCCAGGTCATCATGCCACTGCTGCCAGCACAGAGGAGGCTTCCGGGGCAACGTGCCACAGCTCCCAGCACAGAGGAGGCTTCTGGGTCAACGTGCCACAGCTCCCAATGCTGAAGAGGCTTCCAGGTAGGCATGCCATAGCTCCCAGTGCAGAGGAGGCTTCCAGGTCAACATGCAACAGCTCCCAGTACAGAGGAGATGAGCTGTGTGGGTGCCACTAGCACCCCCTCCCCCACGTTGAAATGAGAAGTCATGTAAACAAGCCTCAGAAACAGACTTCCAGATCACCTACAGCAACCCCAAAGGGAAATGAGATGGAACATTCTGATACTCAAATACCTGGACTCCCTGAAGTAGCAATGAAAGAGGATCTGGAAAAAATGAAATCAGAAATAATTTCTCACATAACAGCAGAGATTGTGCCCATAGTGCAAGGCATGATTAATAAATCTAGAGAAGACACAGATAAAAAAAATAGAGGAGCTGAGGAACATGATGGAATCCCAACATAGGAAACAAATGGAATTCATAAAACAGATGCAAACAGATTTCCAGGAGATTAAAAACTCCATTGAAAGTCTATGCTGCAGAATGAGCCAATGTGAAGACAGAATTTCAGATATAGAAGATAAGATTGCAATTAGTGAAGAGGAAAAGAAAAATTTCTTTAAAATTGTAAGGGGCCATGAGAAATCAATCCAGCAGCTGCTAAACAATACAAAGAAGAATAACATAAGACTGATTGGAGTCAATGAAGAAGCAGGAGAGAGTGCAGATGACATAAAAAACTGTTCACAGAAGTGATGGCAGAAAACTTCCCAAGCAGGGGAAAAGAACTTGACATAGAAATAAGCGAGGCATATAGGACTCCAACTAGTCTTGATAAAAAACATCTACACATAGGCATATAATAGTTAAGATTCCAGGAACCCAACAGAAGAACAAAGTTCTACAAGCAGTGAGAGAAAAGAAACAAATCACATACAAAGGAAAGTCCATCAGAATCACAGCAGACTTCTCAATGCAAACCCTCAAGGCAAGAAGAGCTTGGGGTGATGTATTCCAAGCCCTAAAGGAAAACAGCCTCCAACCCAGATTGATGTACCCTGAAGAATTATCTTTCAAAATTGATGGTGAAATAAGAACTTTCATGACAAAGAGCACTTTAGGAACTTCATGAATACCAAACCAGCACTCAAAAAAATTTTAGACAAAATCCTTGGAAAAGACAATGAGGATCACAACCCAAGAAAGAGCAGCAGAATGAATCCACTGGGCATGACAAGAAATTAAAAGCGAAGAGGGAGAATCCAACAAAAAGAAAAAGTCATGACAAGGATAACTCAATATGTATCAATTATAACCATCAATGTTAATGGTCTCAACTCACCAATCAAAGAAATAGACTGGCAGAATGGGTCAAGAAGCAAGATCCAGCAATATGCTACATACAATAAATACACTTAATTCAAAAAGAAACTAATAGACAGAAAATTAAAGGGTGGAAAACAATACCCCATGTGACATGAACCTGAAAGAAAGCAGGAACAGCTATCCTCTTTGCAGACCAAGTGGATTTCAAATCCTCACTGATTAAGAGAGACAAAGAAGGACACTACATCCTTGTAAAGGGAACAATCCAAGAGGAGGAGATGACAGTCATAAATATCTATGCACCAAACACTAGTGCACCCAACTATATAAAACAAATACTAATGAACATGAAAAACCATATAAGCAATAATACAATAGTAGTGGGGGACCTCAATACCTCATTGTCACAGATAGATCAACTAGACAAAATACAAGCAACGAAATACTACACCTCAATCAAACTCTTGAACAAATGAACTTAACAAAAGTTTACAGACTGTTCCACCCCCACACAATCAGAAAACACATTCTTTTCAGCTGCACATGGGTCGTTCTCCAAAATAGACCACATACTCACTCATAGAACATATTTAGGTAAGTGCAAAGGAATTGAAGTTATCCCCTGTATATTATCAGACCATAGTGCAATGAAATTGGAGATAAACAGCAAAAGAAACCACAAGAATTTCATAAACACATGAAAATTGAACAACCCACTTCTGAATAACCAATGGGTCACAGAGGAAATTAAAGAAGAAATCAGACAGTTCCTTCAATTAAATGACAATGACAACACAACATATCAGAATCTATCGGACACAATGAAAGCAGTCTTACGAGGGAAATTCATAGCAATGAATACTCATATTAGGAAAACAGAACAAGCCCAATTAAACAACCTGATGCTGAACCTCAAGCTTCTAGAAAAAGAAGAGCAGGACAAACCCAAAGCTCATACAAGGGAGGAAATTATAAAGATCAGAGCAGAAATCAATTCAATGGAGACTAAGAGAACGATACAAAAAATCAATGAAGCCAAGAGTTGGTTCTTCGAAAGAATCAACAAAATTGGCAAACCCTTAGCCAACCTTATCAGAAAAAGGAAAGGAAAGGCCCAAATGCATGCAATTAGGAATGAAAAGGGTGAAATTACAACAGACCCAGCAGAAATTCAGAGGTTCATCAATACCTACTTCGAGAACCTATATGCCAGTAAGATGGAAAACACAGAAGAAATGGACAGATTCCTAGACACACATGAACTACCAAAGTTGAATGAAGAAGACCTAAAAATTCTAAACAACCCAATACCAATCAATGAAATTGAAAACATAATTAAAAACTTACCTACTAAGAAAAACCCGGGTCCTGATGGCTTCACTGCTGAATTCTGCAAGACATTTACAGAGGAACTACTGCCACTACTGTTTAAACTCTTCAATGAAATTAAAAGGGAAGCAATACTCCTCAATTCATTCCTGGAATCAAGCATCACCTTGATCCCCAAAGCAGAGAAAGACCCAACCAAAAAAGAGAACTATAGGCCAATTTCACTAATGAACATAGATGCAAAAATCCTTACTAAGACACTGGCAAATAGAATGCAGAAGATCATCAAGAAGATCATACACCCTGACCATGTGGGATTCATCCCAGGGATGCAGGAATGGTTCAAATACAGAAATCAATCAATGTAATACAGTATATTAATAGAGCCAAGGACAAAAACCATATGATCATCTCAATAGATGCAGAAAAAGCATTTGACAAAATTCAACACATATTTATGATAAAAACCCTACAAAAAATTGGGATAGTCTCTACCTCAAACTGATCGAAGCCATCTATGAAAAACCAACAGCCAATATTGGATACAAGGTCAACACACAAAAATCAACAGCTTTTCTGTACACAAAAAACAGACTCACTGAGAGAGAAACAGGGCAATCCATTCCTTTCACAGTAGCATCCAAAAAATTGAAATACCTAGGAATCAACCTAACCAAAGAAATCAAAGACCTCTTCTCTGAAAACTATAGCACTCTGAAAAGAGAGATTGAAGATGATTATCAGAAAATGGAAAGACATCCCTTGCTCCTGAGTAGGAAGAATCAATATAGCGAAAATGGCCATACTTCCAAAACTGCTATATAAATTCAATGCAATCCCAATTGAAATCCCAGCAGCATACTTTACAGACCTGGAAACATCAATCCAAAAATTCATTTGGAATAAGAAGAGACCTAGAATAGCAAAAGCAATACTAGGCAATAAAGACAAGGTAGGGGGTATCACAATCCCCAACTTGAAACTATACTACAAAGCTACTGTGATTAAAAACAGCATGGTACTGGGAAAGATACAGACCTGAGGACCAGTGGAAAAGATTAGAAGATGCAGAAACAACTCCAGACTCACTCAGCTACCTCATCTTCAGCAAAGGAGCCAACTACCCTCACTGGAGGAAAGATAGCCTCTTTAATAAACGGTGCTGGAAAAATTGGGTATCACTTTGCCAAAGATTAAAACTAGACCTATATCTCTCACCACGTACTCAACTAAAATCGAAATGGATTAAAGATCTAAATATTAAAACAGAAATGCTGAACCAGCTGGAACAGAGGTTAGGTAGAACTCTTGAAGACAGTGGTGTAGGAAAAGATTTTATGAACAAAACCTCAGTTGCCTGTGAACTAGCACAAACAATCAACAAGTGGGATCTCTTCTTACTAAAAGCTTCTGCACAGCAAGAGAAACCACCAAAGAGTGAAGAGACAACCCATAATGTGGGAAAAAATTTTCATCAGCAGTGCCTCAGACAAAGGTCTACTATCTCGAATCTATAAAGAATTTAAAAAGATCAGACCTCCCAAATTTAAAGACCCAATCTGAAAATGGGCATCTGAAATGAACAGACATTTCTCGGACAAAGAAGTAGTAATGGCAAATAAACATACGAAAAAATGTTCAACATCACTGGTCATTCGAGAGATGCAAATGAAAACAACACTGAGATTCCACCTCACACCAGAAAGAATGGCTGCTATCATGAAATCAACCAATAACAAGTGCTGGTGGGGCTGTGGGGAAAGAGGAACCCTGCTCTACTGCTGGTGGGAGCGTAGACTGGTGCAAGCACTGTGGAAATCAGTATGGAGATACCTCAAAGAACTAGGACTGGAAGTCCCATTTGACCCAGCTATTCTCCTGCTGGGGATCTTCCCCAAAGAATTAAAAGAATCGTACCACAGTGATATATGTACACCCATGTTCATAGCAGCACAGTGTGTAATAGCTAAAACTTGGAAACAGCCCAAATGCCCATCAACTGGAGACTGGATAAAGAAAATGTGGTTTTTTTTATAAAATGGAGTACCACTCAGCCATCAAAAATGAGAAATTAGAGACATTTATAGCTAAATGGATGCACACTGAGGTGATACTCTTAAGTGAAATAAATATGTGTAAATACAGAATAGTTCCTCTAGTGTGAGAAACTGAAAGTGTAAATAAGTACTAAAAGGTATAATAGATAATGTGAAATAGGAAGAAAAGGGGCAAAGGGAAAGGGGAAGTCGGAGGGGTAGGAGAAAGGAAAGAAGGGAATTGAATTAATATGAGAAAATGAAAAAATGGAATCAAAGTCTTTGTAAATAGGGAGGGATGGAGGGGTTGAAGGGAGGCCAGGGGAAGGGGGAAAAAGAAGAACCGAGAGATTATGTAAAGGTGCAAATTTCCAATGATGAATGTCATTATATTGTATACCTAAAATGTACCAATAAAAGGATATACAGGTTAAAAAAAAAAAAGAGTGAGGAACTGCTCCAGGTTAATGGGAACCTTCAGATGAACAACAAGTGAAAATAAATTGTGATCTGGGATGTTCTTTTACTCTAAAGTACAGTCAGCCATCCACATCTATGGGTTCTATATCCATGGATTTAACCAACCACAGATCAAAACCATTTCCAGGGGAAAACTGCATCTGTACTGAATATATCTACACTTTTCTTCTTGTCATTAGTCCCTAAATGGTACAGTGAAACCACTATTTATGTAGAATTTACATTGTATTCAGTGGTATAAGTCATCTAGAGATGGTTTAAAACAAACAAGAGGATGTTCGTAAGTTAAATGTGAACACTACTCCATTTTATACAGGGACCAGGTTCCACAGGGTGTCCTGGAACATGTGCCCCTCTGATACTGAAGGACAACTTAACATTTTTGTTGCAACTGGTGAAATCTGACCAAGAGCTGTAGATTAGAAAATATGATTGTAGCAGGGTTAATTTCCTGACTGTGATCACTATCTTGATTATGTAAGAGTCTATCTGTGTTCTTAAGGCCCACATAGGGATATTTGGTATGATGGAGATCTTGTCTATAATTTAGAAAAAAAGAATAAGGCAAGTGTGGTAAAATGGTAGTATTAGGGACTTTGACTGAAGGGTATAAAGGATGTCTTTGTACTATTTTTGCAATTTTTCTGTGTCTGGAAAAATAGCAATATATATTGAACATTGAATAAATAAATAGATTTAAGAATGTGCAGTGCTTTCCAGCGGGTCTCAGTGTTGGCTGTACATTAGAATCAACTCAGGAACTTTTAGAAAATATCAGGGCCCAGGCCCCAGGGCCCAGCCCAGAGATTCAGATCTAATTCGCTTCCATGAAGCCCAGATGTCAGTGTATTTGAAACACATGGTATATGTGAACACAAGATAAATCTAGAGTGAGCCCAGAAGAATAATGAGCAGCCAGTTCCATGGTTGATATTATCGGTGAGAGAATTCTAGGCTGGGGACTTCCTGAGTCCCACATTCAAGAGTTGACCCTGGGGGCAGGTTGGTGATACAAAGTAGGAGTGAGTATGGCTGCCTGATTTCTGGAACCATGGGCAGGTCCTGCTATAGTTACACTGGCTCCCTGTAGTCCTCTTCCTTCACAAGTACTAAAGTCTGGGAGTGTTTTTGGGAAAGGGGATGCAGAAGGCAGGTGGACAGCGACTGTCCTCTAAGTCACAGGGAGACAAGCAGGGAGGCCAAGCTCCTGTGGATAAACTGAGGCACCCACTACTGGTCTTCCATGAGGCAGGCCTTACTCAGTGTCTTCATCTGAATTGCTCACAATGCAACACCACAGACTGGGTTCTTGTAAAGAAAAGAGGCTTATTTGGCTTGTAGTTCTGGTCCAAGGTTGAAGGCCTGCATCTGGTGATGCCTTCTTGCTGGCAGTGTCCCGTGCCAGCACAGGGACATCACATGGTGAAAGACAAGTGTCCCACAAGAGACCTAACCAAACTGGTTACAGCAGACTCACTCCCAAAATAACCCTGTAATCCATTAATCCATTCATGAGTGCAGATAATCACCTCTTAAAGGTCCCTTTTGGTCCCATGTCTTAATATCTCATAATGAGAATTAAATTTCAACCTGCCTTTTGGAGGAGACAGGCCATACTTAAGCCATAGGGTCCAGCTCAGCGGAAAAGGTGCCCTCACCAAAAGGTGCCACACCAGGCCCGAGGCTTCACCCTGATCCCAGCCTCATCCAATGCCCTGCCCTAGATTTCTCCCAGGCTACACTGCCCAGAAGGGTGGCCACTGGCCACACTCGGCCTCTGAGCACGTGAGGCGAGGCTGATCCGAACTGAGATGTGCCGTAAGTGTAAAATACTCACTGGATTCCCAAGTCTTCACAAGCCTTCCCAAATCTTCAGAAAAAAAAGACATAAAATATCACATTAATAGATTTTTATATTGATTAATGTTGAAATAATAGCATTTTGATACACTGGGTTGAATAAAATTTACTATGGAAGCTCATTTCACCTCTTTCTTTTACTTTCTCTATGTGGCTACTGGCATATTTAATAGTACAAATGTAGATTTTATTATATTTCTATTAGGCAGCTCGGTGCTAAAGTCTGCACGTTGTCCTTTGGTGACTTATTTTCTTGATGATAATTTTATTAAAGTCCAGGAAGGATTTAGTGTGCAATGGAACCAGCCCTGGGCCCTGAATACTCTGCAGAATTCCCCGGGGATTCTTCTGTAATTCCTGCAAATTCTCATTGAAATGCAGGTACTGTCAGAAAATGTCTGCTTCTACAGCTTGCTTGAGTACTAATAATGATAATTACACTAATTTACAACCTAACTTCCAACTCGGCAATTTTAAGCCAGTCTGTGAGACTGAGTCACAAACATTTGACATTCTTTACAGTAAAGCTCTCAATTAATACATCAGACTGCCTAATCCCTACCTAATAATTTACCTTCCCACAGAAAGTATGAAAGTAATGAAGATAAATGGCACAGAGGAGAATTTCAAGATTCATTGGCAATAATGAGTCTCGTTCCAGAAGGTTCCATAGAAGATTGTAGTTCGGGGTTTGTCAGTCATCATTGACTATCTTCTAATGATGAAGATCCCTGGCTCATGTTTTAGCTCCACACATAGGAGCAGTGAACTCAGAAATTATCCTTCATCAGGGCTTCCTCACAGTAAATGACCCAGGGTGCAGACAGCCACGTGGGTTTATCCATGTCTATTTCCAGAGATTGACCTTGTTCACAGTCTGGTTTTATCCTGGAGCATGCCTGGTGTAATCTATGCTGTATACAGGGTTTCCGTGTCAGATTTCCTAATATGAAAAAATAAAGAGGCTTCGGTGGAACTTTCTAGAAACCAGGAAGAAGGAAACAGGTTGTTTTGCTGAGGATGGGTGACATTAGAAGTAGGACCCAAATGTGTGGTTTGAGCAGAAGGTTACCCCATCGCATGGACAGTTGATTGACAACGCCCAGAACCTATCATCTATTTGTGGTCCAGAGGAATTCAGGGCTTGAGTATGATGCTCTCTTTCTTTCTTTCTTTTATAAATCTATTATATAATCTTTATTAAGAAGAATAGACAGAGAGGAGGAGAGCCAAATGTGTACTCTACATAAAACATATGTGGTGAGAAAAATCACTGTTCACTGTTCAACATCTGGGGAAGAAAATGAGGAAAGAGCATCTTCATACTGAAGTTTTTCTGATATCTATACCCAGAGGTAAGTACATACTGCTTGGGTGAGGCATTGGGGAAAATCAATAATGTTTCTAGGCCTGCATTTTCAAAACCATATTGAGAAAATGAGTAGTAGCTTCTTACAACATGATGCTCTGAAAAAAAAAAAAATATATATATATATATATGGTCTCCTATATCCCTAGAGTCCATGGATTCAACCAACATTATGGAGTAAAACTGTGTCTGTGTTGAATATGCACATACTCTTTTTCATGTTATTTATCCCAAAACAATACATTATACCAACTGTTTACATAGCATGTTCAGCATTAGGAATAATTTAGAGATAATTTAAAGTGTACAGGAGGATGTGTAGGTTCTAAGCAAATATGCTATACAAAGGACTTGAGCATTTGAGGATTTTGGGATCTGAGGGGGTTCTTGGAATCAACCCCCTGTGCATACCAATGAAAAAGTGTATATATATTGCACACAGAATCAGTACCTTTTTACTTGTATTGCTGGAAGTCACAAAAACAGCACCCTAACCTTTGCTTAAGAACATGGTAACTTTTCATAAAGACAGTGTCAAGAGAACAGATACTTTGCTGTCTTACGATGAGCTGATTCTGAAAACTGAGGTCCTACAGTAGCAAAATGAGCAGAGAGGAGGAAATGAGCAAAGCCATCCCGTTGGACAGCATTCTTACATCACCCACTTGAAAATTAAGTCTGAAACAGAGTTCTGACAGGCCTGCTATTTTATTTTCTTCAGAGCCAAGAGCTACACAATAGACCTCTTTTTTTTTTTTTTGAACAAAGCTCTTAAAATGCTTGGAAATTCAGATGGACTGAGTCATGATGCTGTACAAATACTGCACATCCATTCCTGCTGGTGCCCCTCCCTCTCTTGGAAACAATACTATATTTTCTGTGTTTGGCAAAAGGAAAGAAATATTTTGAGTAGAGTTGTGACTTGCCTATAAAAGGGAGCACGGTCTGTAAGGGGAGCTGTCCCGAGGTCTTGTGGCCTCTGAGATGAGGTGGTGGCTCTCTTTTCAGAAGAATGTGGAACTAACTCTCCTTCTGCTCAAGGTGACGCTACCACTGTGCTCAGCCCCATAGCCACATGAGGTCTAAATGTGCCTGATAAGTGGACAGCGTGCAGCACAGAGCATACACTTTTGCACAGAAGTAGCGGATACCTGTGAGTGTGCTAGGGCAGCCTGCACATACGTGTGCAGAGGCAGGTGGGATGTGCATAAAGGGGCTGGAAGAATGAGTCCAGGGAAAGGGAGAAGAGACACCAAGGGAAAGAAGGTCTCGGTACAGTTGCCGTGACTTCCCCCTCTTCCCTCCAACCTACTCTGTACTGAGAATGGAACCCAGGGCCTTTGCTCTGAGCTACATCCGCAGCTCTTTTTAAATTTTTATTTGAGACAGGGTCTTGCTAAGTCTGCTAAATTGCCCAGGCGAAGATTGAACTTGAGATCCTTCTGCCTCAACCCTCCGAGTGCTGGGATTACAATGGGTCACCACACCCAACTTCTCTGCCTTTTTAAAATTGAAACAAAATTGCCCCTGCCTCTTGTCACTTTTTTACTGAGATCTCAAAATGATTGAGATGTGTCACAAATGCATCCTGACTTGTGGGACTTGGACACCTTCAAGCCTGAACTTGAACACTACTCCACAGAGCAGTGTTTTATTTTGGCATTAATGATAACAAATAGTCCAGCTTGAAATTAGGAAGAACAGAGGACCAAACGCATAGGCAAGTTCTTTGGGGGAAAGAGGAAGGAAATGCCTGAATAACGGAGGATGGCAATTTTAAGCCCAGCCTGCGCAACTTAGCAAGGCTGTTTCTCCAAATGAAAAAAAAATTACAAAGGGTGGAAGATGTAGGTCAGTGCAAAGGCCCTGGGCTCAATCCCCAGTAACACACACACACACACACACACACACACACACACACACACACACACACACGCTTCAAAACAAACCTTCCTGGGCCAGAGAGCATGGAGAAGCTCCATAGAAGCTGGATTTCACTTCTTGCCTTAAGAGAACTGGAGCATAAATGTCTCTTGAGCTGCAGAAGGCAAGTTGGGCTTGAGGACAAGAGCCACAGAGTTGTATCACAGGACTTCTCACTCAACTCTGCCTTTAAAACAGTCTACTTTCTTCAGGTTGCAAAAGTAAGGACAAGTCCTCTGGGGTTCCTCAACCTTAGCTCAGGGACTGCTAAGGAAATGCAAGCTGTCCTGGTCCTACTAGATTCCAGCAACACCACCACCAAAGCTGTGACAAATAAAATTGCCTCCAGACATTGCCAAATATTCCTGAGGGAGCCTGGATTAAGAATCACTGGTTTTGACTAAACTTTCAGAAAAGCTAAATTTTCATTGAGTAAAGTTAGTCAACCACTGTAGAAATCATATGGCATTTACAGTGAATGTTGTCAAATCCAAATAATCTTCCTTGAATAGCCAGAAAGACACACAGAAGTCCACAATGAAGAGAGACCTTTTGCCCCAAAGTGCTGTTTATGGCTTTAAAGAGCCATAACACTATTTAAAAATAACCCCAGGGCCCTCAACTTCAAAGAGAAAAAACAGGAAATCGGAAGAAAAGAATCTTTGAACTTGAACCTTGAGGTTGAAAGAGGCAGAACAGGCAAGAATACAAGATCTGTTCAGCTCACAAGATCTGTAATTCCACAGAGTGGCACCTGCAGCATTAGGGTCTTAGAGACCCCCTCCCTTGGGGGTGGAGGAACCCAAGACACCGCACCTAGTCAGACCTGTCTGCAAAAAATTTCACAGTTTGCTTTAGAAGGAGTGTTTCATCATTCAAGTCTCTGAAAATTGAAAAGGATGTTTAAAAATAAATGTCCCTTCATTTTACAAGGAAATAGACAAACAGAAGCATGTGAACCTAAATATGGGTGCAGTATACCTTTTTTATTTTTAATGGAAATGGATTGTAAATTTGTGTGCATTCCTTGAAGCAGATCCCTCAAAAGCTGTACAAATTGGCTTTCCAGATAAGATCACGCATTCTCATTTCCACCTGTCTCCTTTCCAACAGGCAGAAATTGAAAAAGGCTCAATGACCTGAGTCTCTCTTGTTGCTCAGGACTGGACAACGATTTATGATTTCTAAGCCTGAGAATTTCGGAGGCCGCCAAACATGAAAAGAAAGAAAAA
Organism: Heterocephalus glaber; assembly: GCF_053883595.1. NCBI lineage: Eukaryota > Metazoa > Chordata > Mammalia > Rodentia > Bathyergidae > Heterocephalus > Heterocephalus glaber. Next base: position 10,993,632 of record NW_028258138.1, read on the forward strand.
TCTTCTAAGTCAAGAGAAAGAAAAGGAGATGACTTGGTAGCATAGTGTGGGCTTCTCAGACTCTGAAACACTACTCTGAAAGCTGTCACGAGCAAGTATCGTGTGGGCCCTTGCAGACAAAAAGGGTTATTTTATCCAGATTATTTCCCCACATTGCCAGGGAAAGGGGGCTCATTTGTAATCATCAAAGGAATGCTGACAGACTTGAAATGGGATTACACTCTATTATACTCATCCGAATTAAAGATTTATTTTGAAGATCATTCTTAGATTTCTTCCTCCCTGCTCCTCCAACCCCAAATGAGGCCATTTGTATTCATGGGACATCTGAGGCAGACACGAAATCAGACTGTTCGCAAACATACATTTCAGGCTCAGTGGCCTGAGTTTTGAATTTTATTATTGCCTCGTTTTCTATACATGGAAAATTTGGCTCTCAGGTAAAAATGAGCTGCAAGCATCAATTCAGCCTCTAACTTGTTAATGTGGGGAGGCTCAATGTTAGGGATTTGAGTGAGCACATGATACGGGTGTTGGAGAGAACATGAATCAGAAATGTATATATGGAAATGTAAAATCTACTCAGGTGGAGCTGTCTGGCAGCTGTATGGACTTACTACTAACCCCACAGACCAAAGATCTGTGGTTTGCTTACTATTTTAGAGTCTGTGACATGCCAATCTGTTGTTTACTAAATAGTAGCTCCTTTGTTATTATTTGTGTGTTCATGAACCCACCCAATTAAGGCTCTCCCAGGGCAGAAATGACTCTTCGGAGAAGCCCTGTTTCATACCCAGAATAGCAGTTGGTACCTAAGACACTTTAGAATGTCTCCTGTTTTTTCTAACAGAACTAATCATAGGCAGTCATCCTGGAACTGAGGTCCCCCTGGGGAAGAAGCTTGGGTGCCTCAGGCTGGAAGGTATAAGTCAATGGAAGAGCTCAAGTGGGTCAAGAAAGTATATCATGATTTTAGCTGCCAAAACCCACAAAATATGTGAGATACCATGTCTCTCAAGTTAGAGATGTCATTAAGTATGAAGACAAAGCAAGGAACGTGGTAAAGTACATTAAAAGCTGTACCATTTCTTTGCTCATCATTGCTTTTCTTTCTATTTCCTGCATTCTTTCTCTACTTAGTATGCTTCTTCAGTAAGTACATCCTTTAGTAGTTTTTTCAGTAAAGATTTATTAGTGGTAAATTTATCTTTATATTCACTCTGTAAATAGTTTAGCTATGTGTGTAGTTCTAGGCTGACAAGTTGTTTGGATTTTTTTCCCCATAGAACCTGGAAATATTTCTCTGTCTTCTGGCTCCCATTGCTAGTTTTGGAAAGACTTTGCAAAAAATATTTTTTTCTCCAATGCTTTTAATACTCTCATTTTTGTCTGTAGAATTTTACAGTTTTGATATGATACAGCTACAAATTATTTATCTTGCTTGGGATGCTTGAATCAGAATCTTTCATCAATTCTTGAAAATTAATTATAGGATACCCAACACTATGTATTTTCATTCCCTCATTTTCTCTAATCTGCCTTTCTGAAATGTTAATTGGTGTATGTTGAACCTTTATTCCATTCTCCAAGTTTTATCAATTTTTTCCATATTTTCCATGTCTTTATCTCTGTTGCTTCATCCTTGATAATTTCCCCAGCTAAATTTCCCAGCTCATTGTTTCTCAGTTCAGCTATATCTAACCTGCTCTTTAACTGTCTATCAGGTATTAAATTTCAGTCAATAGATTTCTCACATTAGTAGATATATTTGAGACTTTTTTCAAATATATCTCCTTTCTTGATAGGCTTTTGTTCTTTTTTCATGTTGGGTATTCTTTTACTTCACAGGAGCTCTATTGTTGTTTTTGCTGACCATTGTAATGTAATTTTGTATTTTGAATGTAATTTTGAATTTTGTGTTCATAATCTGCAGGGTTTCATCCCAGGAATCTTGAGGAGCCTGTGTGGATGACATTCTCACGCAGGGAGCTTCTTTGTGTTTATTTTGTGGAACATCTTTATTAGTTCCTCAGCTTGGGTTTCTCAGTAAAGGTAATATGGTTACACATTCTCAAGAGAAAATTCTTTTTCCCTCCAATCCTCAACCCAAGCTGAGACAAGTTTCCTTATCATCTTTCTTCATAAATGCTGATTTGGCTTTCTTCCTAAAGGCTCATCCACCTTTTTATGAAGGTGTAGCCCTACAATGTACAAAGTAGGTCTCTGCTTGCTTGCAGAGACCATTATTCCAACTCCTCCCTTTTCTCTGGTCTAGTGCCTTGTCTCAATGTGCCATGCACCTGTTAAATCTTGGCTGTTGAGACCATCAAACGTCCCAGTGTAGCCATGGGGTTGACACTTGCTAACTTCTGAAGTTCTATATTCTCTCTTCATTGTTACTCCCTGGATATTGCTCATATTTAATCATTCATGTATGCATTTAAAGGATGTTTTTTGTATTTTATTCCATAGTTCTGGGTATTTTGGGGGAAAATAATTTCAGAATAATTACAGCCCCTTGTCTATAAATTCTTTGGGGTTAGAAGGCTTTATCTTTGACAGACATGGGATGAGAAATATCTGTAAATTCTAGGAAATATTTGGCTCTGGTAAATTGAGTGAAAACATTACAGTCTAAAGCAATGTCTAAATTAAAACATTGCTGGGGGAATGGGATAAAATAAAATAAAATTTATTTTTAAATAAATTAAATAAATTAAAACATTCCTTTAAACTACCTGTAATTTATTTATTCTTTCCTTAGTATTAGAAAAATTGCCTGGGCTCCAATCCTTAACAGGTACATAACCTCTCTTTGCCTCAGTTTCTTCAGTTTTTTATAACAGTAGTGAAGATTAAATGATTTAATGAGCACAAAGTTCTTTGAATAGTGTCTGGCATACAGCGATTTAGGTGCCCCATAAAACAAAAGTATTTCTATCTCACCGATGACTCCTACTGTACTGGGGCAGAGTTTTAACTGGAGATGGTAAACACACAGGGGCCAATGAAGGCCTGGCAGAACAAGGTGCTCCTTGTCTCCCCTAAGACAGAAAGGGTGAGGGTCATGTCATCAGCCACCTCTCCTATCTAAGATCTCCCTTTAGAACTAAAATTCTGGTGACTAGGGTTTATGTTCCTAAGATAAGCTATTTCCTTACAGAAAGATACAAGCATACCAACCTCCTTAAAGGAGAGACAGAGTCTCGTAAAACTTAGAGTGTTCTTGCCCTCCCTTCTTAATCCATGCTTAGCTGGAAAAGTGAGTGTTGGATCTTTCGAAACTCGATTGGTACTGGGTTCCAACCCTGACTCCTAAGTTCTACTGGCAGCTGTGGGGCTGGTGAGAGAAGTAGACAAGGCAGGCAAAGGAGCGGGTGATGGGACAGCCTTCTCAAAGCGCACATTCCCCTCAAACTGGTGCCTTTCCAAAAATTATGGGAGTGCTGAGCTGACATGCACTGACCTCCAGGCTTTCAGAATCATGACCCCATGCATGAAAATAATGTGGGAGCACATCTCTCATGTAGGTTTGCTTATAAATTACATACTGTTCTATGATCGATTTAAATGTCAGTTATAAGTAAACCTTAACTTTTTAAAGATGAACCAACAAATATAGTTAATCCTTGATCTACTTGGATTCTGTATCCATGGATTCAACCAACTGCAAAGTATGTTTCAATGGGACCTCTTCTGAACATGTATAGCCCTTTTTCTTGTCAATATTCTCCAAGCGATACATTATAATAACAATTTACCTAGCACTATGGTTTCCATCTAGAATGTTCCCCAAAGCCTCATGTGCTCAGAGGTGGGCTTTGGGAAAGGGACTGGGTCATGGGGTCCTATAGCCGACTTGCTGTTAGGAGATGCCGTTTGGTTGGAGGTGGCCCACTGGGGACGTTACCTGAAAGGGTATATCTTTGTCCTTGTTTCTCCCTCTCTCTTGGCTTCCTGAGCACCATGATGTGAGCAGCTTTCTTCCACCAGACATTACCATCATGCCCTTTCTGCCTCGGAGTCAGCCACCTGTAGACTGACTCCTCTAAAAGCCAAACCAAAATAAACCTCTTCTCCTTTAAGTGGTGGGTGTTGGGTATTTTGTCTCAGCATTGAGAAAGTGACTAAGACAGATAACATTTATGTCAAATGAGCTAGCATGCATAATCTGGAGGTGACTTAAAGGATGCAGGGGGATTGGGTAGCTTATATACGGGTAACAGGTCATTTTATATAAGAAACATGAGCATCTGAGAATTTTGATGCCCAAAGGAGCCCTGGAACTGCTCCCCAGCGCATAGTGAGGGTAGCCTATAGACAAGGCCAGAAGTTCCAACACACTCTTTCTATATATGGCCTGTAACTGTACCCACTGGGGAAGGACAGTGATGGAAGATGCTTCAGCTTCCTCGATGAACCACAAACTGCAGAGGTCACCCCATGAGCTACCCAGAAAAGGCACTCAATCTGTGGTGCCTTTTTCTGGTCTTGCTCCCATACACCCTCCAAGGTCAAGTCCCCTGCCCTAGCCCCAGCCTGGGGCTGGAGGCTTCCTCTGCTCTGCTGCCTCGCTGGGTGGTCTTGGACAGTTAGCTGCCCTCTCTGAGCTGATTCTCATCAGGAAATGAGACTAAATACTTGCCTCGCAGGGTTGCTATGAGGGTGAAAGCAAATAGCACTGAGCTCAATTAATTTGTGCTCCTTCCTTTCTGTTTCTCCCCTGAAACGGCTGCTAGGCTGCCCTTTCCCATAGAGCACCTGGGAGACCAGGCCATCAATAACGGGACCACTCAAGAGCAGAAACACCTCTTCTCTGCTACAGAAAGAGCCAGCAGGGCATTTCTCAAATGTGGTCACTTTCCATGGAAACAGACAAGCAGTTTCAGGCGCTCACTCCTCCTCTCTCTTCCCTCTGTGACAGCTGGAAACCTCTTTCAGACATCTGGCTTGCTTTTCTTTAGTTATGAGCTGCTTTTTCATTCCATAAAATGTTTTACAAGGAAGGTTACCCCTGAATAAAAGAATTTGGCTGAGGCATAATAAAATGCAGTGTGTGTGTGTGCGTGTGTACATGCATGCACATATATTTGTGCTGGGAGATGTTGGGAAGACAAGCTGGGAAAATACAGTCCTTGTCTCCCTGGTGCTGAGTCTTGGGAGAGGGTGTGCAGGGGACTCCCAGCCAACCACGCTTGTGTGTCCCTGGATGAACTGATGTACAGGAAAACAGCCCTCCCCTCTGGACACCGGGGTAGGGTCCCCCGCTCTAGCTGCACATCAGAATTGCCTGGAGAACTTCAGAAAAGCCATCAATGTCTGACTCTTCCCCGGGTGAGTTAGATCAGAAGCCCTGGGGTACAACTGAACACCCAAGTTTTTTAGTCTCTCCAAGTCACTCTATGTGCTTCCCGGGCAAAATAGGAAATGGACAGCTGGGACTCGAATCAAGAGCTAGCCCCAACCTGGAACTCCTAAGATCCACTGAATTACCATCTTTCTACATCCTGAAATCCTGGCTAGTGAAATAAGGAGCTACCGGTCATGTTTATTCATTGGGATGTAAATGATGTTTGTCGTAGGTGAATTGTGTCCCGCCAAAATCCATATTTGAAGTTCTAAGCTCTAGGACGTTAGAATGTGACCATCTTGGGAGGTGCAGTCTTTAAATAGGTGATTAAGTTAAAATGAGGTCATTAATACGGGCCCTGCTCCAATATGCCTGGTGCTCTTATAAGAAGAAAACATTAATCGCCACCTGCTGCGCAAGCGCAAGGACCCAAGTTCGATCCCTGGTACCAAAAAAAAAGAAAACATTAAGACACAGACACACACTCACAAGAGGACCACGTGAGGACACAGCGAGAAGACAGCAGCACAAGCCAAGGAAAGAGGTCTCAGAAATAACCCTGCCAAAGCCTTGATCTTAGGCTTCTAGTCTCCACAACCAAGAGAAAATAAATTCCTGTTGTTTGGGCCACCCAGTCTGTGGTGCTTTGTTATGGCCGCCTGAGAAAATGAGTACTGTCCGGTACCATGTACTACTTAGCGCTTGCTTGGGCTACCGATGACAGAGACCAGAACACCGGGCCAGAGGACCACGTCCACCATACAATGACCTTTCTTTGAGGTCTGGGGACAAAGAAGGTCTTACAAAGATCTCCACTTTCCTTGTCCCCATGCCCTCTCCCTCCTGCTTCTCACACTCTCCACACTGTGCTAAAACCAGGATGAAACCAAACCAGTCAACATCTACGTGGTCAGGACTACTTTGTTCAAAGTTGAGAGAGCGCGTGCTCGAGGAAGGCAAGTGAGAAGCAGAACAGCTGCGACCCTCTCCTTCCCTCTCTCCGTCCTTAGCCCTACTTTGAACTTCTCTGAGGAAACAAAAGAAAATAGAGAAAGGAAAGAAATAGGGAAGGAAGAGAAGACCTAGCTTTCTTATGGCAGGGACCCCAAAAGGTGACCCACCCCCCTCTCAGCTCTCACTGCCACACTCCAGCCCCCGCCTAGGTTTCTGAACAAAGAGGATAACAGGGATGCTGTTGGATTTCCACTTGCTTTCTTTAAAAAAAAAAAAAAATCATTGATCAGTTTGGACACTTCAGGCCAAATCTTCAACCTGGGAATGCAGTCAAAAGAACAGAAAACTGCATCCCAAAGAGGAAAACGGATAGAAGCCAAGCACATCTGAGGACGGGTTTAAGGATCAGAGGCACTAATTTTGCAGGCAGTGCTCTTGCCTTCCCTGGGATCCGTTTTTAATGCGGTGATGATAGCCTTCCAGTGCCCCCTGGCAGCATCTCAAGATCTTCAGGGAAGAGAGAAGGGGGGGTTTGGGGAGCCTGTGTCTCAGAAGGCCTGGAGGTAATTAGCAGGAGGGGGAGGAGGGGACTTCATGCAGCCTCTGGGTTATTAAGAGATGTGATGCTGGAATCCCCAGGGCAAAAAAATCAACGACCCAGGAAAACAACACCAGCTGACAGGCTCAGACCAAGGCTCAAGAGGAAAGCTTAGTAACTTTCCCAAAGTACTCAGCTGATCTCCCGGGCTTCCCTAGACTGTACAGGCTGTGGCTGGAGCCGCTGGCATTCTGACACTGTGTTTTACATGGATGCAACAGCTTCCCTTCTCCTTCGCAGGGCGAAGGGGTCCCAAGTTCCCGCCATCCTCCACTGGTTTTGATGTTTCCCTTATTTAGAAAACAAGCAAGCGTCTGTATTGTCAGACACGCTCTTTGGCCCTCGGCTATTGTTGTAAGGCTCCCGCGGGGGAGGGCCTGCTGTCTCAGTGTAGGCCTCTGTTCCATTTCTATACACTCCACCAAGTTCATAAAAAGGAACAGGACTGCGTGTCCCCAGGAAGACAGGCATCGAGCTTTGAGGCCACAGGGAATTACACAATCAGGATTCGCTGCTTCGAACAACACATCCAACTGGATGCTAAGGCTGACAGATCTGGAACTTAGGAATTTCTCTCTACATGCTTTCATCACATGGCTGGGGGTCCCTAAAGGGTCTTCAGGTTTTCAGACAAATTAGTCAAACTTGGAGGTCTTCATCTTTCTGTCTTCCTGAGACTTTTCTAACATGTCCTCGACCCCACATTATACAGAATCTGGGTTTGAACTTGAGTGTGACTATGGTTTGAAAGGACTCTGTGTTTTTTCATGTGCCCCCAAAAGATCCCTGACACTTCCTGAGGTCATGGAGAGCTACTCTCAGCAGAGGGAAAATGCAGCCCAGCTGTGGACAGACCTGGCAACACCACCCTCTGCTGCTGGTTCCTGGAGCTTGAAAGCCTGGAAATGGGGTTCGCAAGGAAAGCAGAAGGAAAAGGCTTTTATCAGTTTTATTATTTAAAAGAACTGTCAAAACATCCATTTCCTCAGGGTGTTACCTCCCTGTTTGATAGCTCAAATCCACTGTTATACAGTTGCCACATAGACACGGGCAATTCTAGACTTGGGTAGTAACCTATTAAACTGTTGTAAGTATTGCAACTACTTCCCTAAAGACACGGACTTGAAGTACCTACAATCTGTGAAAACAATCCAATAGTTACATCAAAATTTGCCTGAAGCAATATTTGTTCAGTTGCAATGATGTCACCAATGTCAGCTTTTCATTCTTGCTTTACAATATGCAGGAGACAGAGGTAGAACTCAGGATTGCTTGCTATAGCTTAAATCAGCACATACAGAGCTTTTCTAGCAGCCAAGAAAGTTCTATTAGAGAAAGAAAAAGAAAAAAAAGGAGGGGAGAAAAAGTTAATAGCACTTGAAAAACCTGATGCCTTTCCCCAGCACATTTACCGCTGAGTTTTGATCCTCTGGGGCTTGATTTTAAGGGCCATGGTTTGCTTGCCAAATAGGCATATCTTGGCTTCCTTTGCCAGGCAAGAACACTGCCTTGATATAAAATATTCAAAGCAAAGAACCTCTGACCTAAGGGCTCTCAGCTAACAATGACATTCTCTGTAAGTAAATCAGAAACTCAACTCAGCTTCTGCTTTGCCAGTGTTCTTGGCCACGTACTCGTCTATTGCATAAATAGGACCGGGCAGTGACTCCATCTACCTCGATTCTACTGCAACAGATCCTGCTCCAGGGTCCACGCAAAGCCTGAGCTTGGCAGAAGATTACGGGGGAAGGAGGAGCACTGGACTCAGAGCTGCTTCCTGGGCTGGGCTGGGGAAGGGTAGCAGCCTCCAGCTTTGCCAGGTGGACACCCAGGGTCCTCAGTGTGGCAAGGACATGTGTTACCTTAATCAAGTGCTACTACTGATAGCATGTGCTCCTAGAGCCATCACCAACCTGAAACTTCTTTCACTTTGCCAGGCCGCACCTGCTGCCTCCAAACTATCAAAGATCTTTTGAAGGAGACTGGATTGGAGCTACCCAGTTGGGGTCCGTGTGTGTGTGTGTGTGTGTGTGTGTGTGTGTGTGTGTGTGTGTGTGTGTGTGTGTGTGTAAGGAAACTGGGATCAGAAATAGGGAGGGATCCTGGCATCTTCGGGCAGTACAGCCAGGCCCCTGAGTATCTTCTCTGTTCTGTCTCTCACCACATCTCCAGCAGCCCGCCCCGTTCTGCCTCTAGGCCTTCCCGAGTGACCTGGGCTCGTCTCCTTACACGAGCAGCCAGGAGGCTGACCGGGACGCACCCTTACAACGTGGGAGGCAAACTAAGCTCTACTCCTTCGACCACAGCAAGTGTATCTTCCAGGGCCAGGTGCGGCATCAGAGCCTCCGGGGAACTTGCGTGCATCGGGGCTGAGTGGCTGCATGCAGGAAAAGTGACGAGGTCAACACAAGGCGAGAAACTCTGAATGCATTACACACCCTTCCTCCTGAGCAGGAGTCTCCTGTCGCCACCCCACTCCACTTGCAACCACTTATATGCCAAGTGCTCCCCACCGGCAGGAAAACCGGTTAGGCGCCTGCTTCAGCTTCAATCCAACCCGCCCGCCGTGCCCCTCGGGGGCTGCCCCCACCTCGGGCTCTCCAGGGGCGCACAGTGAGGGCGGGCGCTCTTACCGGAGAAGTCCGTAAGCGCTGCGATCTCTTTGGAGCAGACCAGCACCGTGCAGTAGAAGAGGCGCAGGAGTTGCCCCGGCAGGTCTACCTGCCTGCGGAGGCCGGGATGCTGCGCGGGCTGGGACGCTGACGGCGGGCGCGCGTGTCCCGGCAGGAGCATGGTGCTCGGCGCGGCGCGCCGCGGGTCCGGAGCGTGCGGGGTCGCGGGGAGGAGGGCGGCGTCACATGGCGGGCAGGGTCCGTGGCCAGCGGCTCCGCAGTCCCCGCCGCCTCGGGCCCAGGGTACTAGAACCTGGTCCCCAGCTCGGCCCAGCTCGGGATCCCCCGCAAAGGGGAGGGGGCGGAGACCTGGGGCGGGGCGAGGAGCCCCGGGAAGGATCCGCGTAGTTTCCCGGGGAGGAAATCTCCGCGGCAGCAGCGCAGGAAGAGCGAGTGAGCGGTGGGGAGAGCGTAGCCCTCGCGATCCGGGAAGCTCCCTAGGCTGTCGCGGGCGCGGGGCCTGTCCCGGCGGAGGGCGCCCCCAGCCGCGCTCCCGCTCTGCGCAACTCGAGCGCCTTCCACGCCCGGGTCCCAGCCCGGGAGACGGCCCCGCACGCCTGTGGCTCGGCCTGCGCTGGCCCCGAGCCAGCCTCGCCCTGGCCAGCTGAGCGGCGCGCCGATGCCCGTGACGCACTTAGGAGCCAGCGACGCGCGTGCCGCCCGGGCGCTCCGGGCCGGGGCCGAGCAGGCGCGGCGGGAAGGTAGGGTTCAGGAGGCGCGGGATAGATAACAGCACTGCCGCCTCTAACCCACCGCTCTGCACGCGGTCACCAAGCACGCAGCAGTCCCCATTTCACGGAATGGGAGACGGAGCCCGGCGATTTGCCTGCGCTCTGCAGCCAGGGAAAGAACGAGCTGGGGCGAGAGGTGGGGTGGTCTCCAGACAGGTCAGATGGCTCCAAACAGATCCAACTAAGTCTCCCTGATTGTCATCAGCGCTGGGGGATCTGACACTGGCCCGGCAGAAACAGCCACTGAGCGCTAATAATTGGGCTTTGTTTTTAAATGGGCCACAGCATCTTTAGGAACCATTTGATTACGCGCGGGGGGCCGCACGTTTGGACGCCCAGCCCGAAGGCCAAGAGCTCCGGGAACCGAGGACAAGCTCTTGGGAGCCCCATGGCAGCGCGCTCGGTGCACGGCGGCCCCAGTCCAGAGGACCGCGCCGCCGGCCGGCAGGGCGGAGCCGGCGGCGGGGCGGCACAAAGTGTTCCGGATCAGTGCCGGGAGGGCCTGCCAGTTCACGGCGCGCCTGCGGCGGAAACGTAGGTACTGAGGCCCGAGGGCGGAGCCGGGCGCCCAGCCCCAGAGGGCCCCAGAGCTCGGACGCCCCAAAGGCGGCGGGGAGGCCAGGAGACAGCGCACAGGTTCCCAGCCCTGGGGCTCCCTGCAGGTGCCCGCAGAGGTCCATACAGTGGGTTCCGTACAGTACTCCCACAGGACCGGGGTCTGCCGCCTTGGGGTTCTCAGCCCCTTCCCTGTCTGAGGACCGGGTGACAAATGCGAAATGTCAGTCGTGGTCCAGCTGGACCCAGCCTTCCAAGGACAACAATTTTTAAAATCTACATTAAAATAAAACCCAACCTTCTCGATATTCCCGGGACACAGATATTAATGCGCACTTCTTAGGTGAGGGAAACTGACCTTGGCGGGCAGGTTAGGATGCTTAACACACAGGAGCCACGAGGTAAAGTTTGTTCAAAGCTCAGGTCCCTCTTGCGCTTTCTGTTCTGTGCACTCAATCACCCAGTTTAGAGGTGCGTTGGAGACTGCAGTGAGCCGGGATCTGTGCTAGGGGCTGGGGATGCCGCCCGCGGAGGGAAGCGGGCGGCCTGAAGGCTGGGGATCAGCACACTGGGCTGTGGGTCTGCAGGGGCCTCTGGTTGCCAGCTCTTCACTGTCACTGAGATTGCTCCCCAGGAATCCTTCTCTATAAGGTCCGAAGGCTTCCTGCGAGGAGTTAATAAACTGACCCCGGGATATGCATAAAACAGGGCCTGAGACATAGTAAGTGTTCAGCCAGTATTAGTCACTGGTATAGGAGGGAAGAGAGGCACTGAACACTTAATGCCAATGAACAGAGTCGGGAAAGACAGGGGGACACAGGGCAATGGAGAGTAACAGGGAGGAAGGTGGATGTTAGGGAAAATCAGACAGCAAGATGGATGAGAAAGATGGGAAGAGTTGGCCAAGAATAGCAAAAGTTGAGTGTTTGGGGAAGAAGATTTTAGCAAAAGGGACCAGTGTATTGAAATCCAAAAGGAACATGGCTCTGTAGAAGGATGGACAGAACACTGAGGTGGCTGGGGCAGAGGAAAGGGCAGGGCAAAGTGACCTGGACAGTCTGGCAGGTCTGAGCTCAGGACCCTGGTGGCCTCGTGAAACACTTCCATTTTATCCAAATTGCTTGCTTAGTGCGTATTTTTATCCGACGTTGGCAAAGTGGAACCAGAGGAGTGATGTGGCTGAGTAAAGCTTTTGCCCAGAGAACAATCAAAACCTAGAGTTAGATTCCCAGCGTTACCAGAGCAAGAAAGAGTCGGGGCGGGGAGGGGGGGGGATTACTGTGGGTGTGGAGTGCAGGTGGACTGGAGACATCAAAAGTGGGTTCAGGGAGTATATACCACCCTACCCAAGGATCAAAAGCAGACACTCAAGCAGATATGTGCACACTGGCATTTACTGCAACATTGTTCTCAGTAGCCAAACGGTGGAATCGACCCAAGTGTCCATCAGTGGGTAAGTGGATATGCAAAATGTGGAAGATTATTCAGCTGAAGGGTGAAATTTTGATACATATTATGACAAGAATGAACCTTGAAGGCATTATGCTAAGAGAAATAAACCAGACACAAAAGGACAAATAGTGTTGGAGATCACTTACGTGAAACACTTAGACTAGGCAGATTCATAGAGGAAAAAATGTAAGGTGGAGACTACACACAGAAAATCTGGAGGGAGTGGGATGGAGAGTTATTGCGTAATAAATACTGGTTTTCTTTGGGGATGATACAAAGGTTCTGGGAATAGTGGTGATGGTTGCACGTTTGGAATGTAATTACAGCCACTGAAGTCCACAGTGAAAAGTGGCTAAAATGGCAAATTTTGTGTCATATAAATTCATTAAAACATTAACATAGTAGACCAAAACACACTGAGTTGTGCGTTTTACTGTTTATCATTTATTAGTGCATATTAGTTATACGGATCAGATTAGTGAGTTTTATTTTGGCATATTCATACATGCATATACCATACTTTGATCATCCAGCCCCATTACCTCCCTTTTCCTCCCCCTCTCCCTCTGATTCCCTTCCTCCTTCCTAATAGTCTTCCTTCTACTTTCATGTGTCATCTCTTTTTTCCTCCTACTTTCCTCATAGGAGAGAAACCATGTGATATTTGATTTTCTGAGTCTGACTTATTTTACTTAACATGGAAGTCCAAATGACACAATTTTGTTCTTTATGGCTGAATAATATTGCATTGTGATGTATTGGTCAGCTTTTTATTGCTGAGACTAATAACTCCACATACACAACTTAAAGGAAGAAGGGCTTATTTTTGCTCACAGTTTCAGAGGTTTCAGTCCATGGTTGGCTGGCTCCCAGGCAGGAACACCCATCATGGCGGTGCATAGAGGAGCAAAGCTGCTCACAGTGGCAGGGAAGCGTAGCACAGAGGAAGAGCACAGTGGAGAAATGTAAACCTGGAAAGTGTGCCCCCAGTGACTTCCATCTGGGCCTCACCTCTAAACAGCATGTTCATCAGTGCATGATCCAGTCATCTCTCCTGGAATCTCTTAATCTAGTTGAGTTGACAATAAAGCTTAACTGTCACAGTGTATTGATACCACATTTTCTTTCTCCCCCCGCCTATTAAATTTATTGGTACATTTTTGGTATACAATACAGTTATATTCACCATTGGGATCTTGTACCATTACATGAGTCTCTTGCTTCTAATTTTTTTTTCCCTTCCCTTGCCCTCCCTTCACCCCCTCCACCCTTCCCTATTTGCAAAGACCTTGTTTCCATTTTTTTTCCTCTTCTCATATCTTTTCCTTTCTCTTTTTCCCTTCCCCCACCCTCCCAATTCCCCTGCTCTTTTAGACCTTTTCTTCCTGTTATACTATATCAGTTATACATTTTTTAAGTTACAATATCAAGATCTAGGAGACATTACCACAGATTTTACAGAATTTAAAAGAATATAGAAAGCATATTTCAAAAATCTGTTTTGAAATAAATTTGACAACTTCTAAGAAGTACCTTGGAAGGCAGATTAATGAAACTAACTATGGAGGAAATATAAAATTTGAATAGAACCTATTAAAGAAAGTATATTCCTAGCTTGAAAACCTACCTATATGACAACAGCAGGCTCATAAACATTTTAACTGATAAATGATATCAAACAATTAAAGCAGAAAAAAGAAGGAACACTTCTCCCCTCATTTTAGGAACTCAACGTTGTGCTAATCCTAAAACTGAATAAAGATAATAGAAGAAAAAAGTATGAACATAGATAGAAATTTGTTTAACAAAACAAACTATTGGAAGTCAGATCTGGCAGTATGTAGAAAGTGGTTTTGTTATAGGAATGGCAGTGTTAATACCACATTTTCTTTATCCATTCTTCTGTTGATGGACATCTAGCTTAGCTATTGTGAATTAGGCTATAATAAACATGGGTATACAGGTATCTTCATAGCATAGTTATTTTAATTATTTAAAAAATATATCAAGGAGTTGTATAGCTAGATCAAATGGTAGCTCTCTTTTGAGTTTTTTGAGGAAATTCCATATTGATTTCCATAGTGGCTGTACTAATTTACTTCCCCTCCAACACTGTACAAGTGTTCCCTTTCCTCCACATTCTCTACCGCATTTATCATTGTCTGTATTCTTGATGATAGCCATGCTGACTGGGGTGAGATGGCATCGCAATGTACTTTTTTTTTTTTGTACTGGGGATCGAATTCGGATCCTTGTACTTGCGCAGCAGGCAGCGAAACCACTGAGCTAAATCCCCAGCCCATCTCAATGTACTTTTGATTTGCATTTCCCTGATGGCTGAAGAGGTAGAATGTTTTTTCATAAACTCATTGGACATTTGTACTTCTTCTTTTCAGAAGTGTCTATGAATTGTGCCTTTTAAATGGGTGAGTTGGATAGCATGTCAAATATATCTCCACAAAGCTGGTTTTTTTTTTTGGTACCAGGGATCGTCACAAAGCTGATTTTTAATAATTCAACAGCAACAAAGTGAATCTGCAGAGAGGGTCCTGAGAGGATGCCACCAGGAGGATGTGGCTGTACCCTGGGTTGGAGCGCTACAGACCCAGAGACTAAAGGGAGAAGTGGCCGAGTGGGACAGATGTTTAGGGGGGTGGGTGGGTGGGTGGACTGCACCATGCGACCAGGAGGTTGCAGGGCTTGAGAGAGTGGAGCCCGAAGGAAGATTCCCTGGCTTCCCTCTGCATTGCCCCTTTGCACTTTGCTGTTAAATTGGAAGATTTTAACGTCCTAATCAGCTCTCTTGAACACTTTTTAGTTTTGTAAGAAAACTGACTGCATTCACCTTTTCAGCTTCCCACACCACCAAGTGTTTTTGTGCCCCACACAAATAGAAACAATACCCCCTGCCCTATTCCTTTGCTCAAAATATTACGGAATTAAAGACCTAAATTCTGGAGCCCTAAAAAACTTATAGGAAGTAGGGCACAATGGCACACGCCTGTAATCCCAGCCACTCCAGAGGCTGGGGCAGGAGGATCTCGAGTTTAAGCCCAGCCCATTGAGATCCTGTCTCAAAATAAAACATAAAATAAAATGGCTGGGGATGTAACTCAGTGGCCAAATATTTGCCTAGCATGTACAAGTCCCTGGCTTCAATCCCCTGTACAGAAGAAAAGAACAAAAGCACCCTCAGAGGACAGGAAAGTGGGGAAGAGAGCAGAGGCTTCAAAGAGAAGGGCCATGTAACCTCTCAGTCTGAGGCATGGAAGAGGAAGGATCTTTTCTACCATGGCAGTTTTCCCCTAAGCTGTTGAAATATAAAGCTGTCGTAGCCTCTCAGTTACTTTCAGCACAGTTACAGGGACTGGATTCAGTCTGATGAAGAGTGAATCAAAGAATAAAAGTGTTTCCAAAATGTTACTATGGCAACCCTTTGAGACAGGTGCTAACCAGTAAAGGACATAATTTATGACTCATTGCTAAATGAAGGGGCCCCTTTGAAAAATTTGTTCAGAATTCCAAGATAGCAACAGCAGAGCCTTAAAGCAATGCTGGACTCTATCTGTACACGGTGCCCTGAATGATTGACCAAATGACACGAAGCTGGCCCTGCTACCGAGGAAGGGCAGAAGCAATAAAGGTAGGTAGAAAGAGGACAAGGAAATTATATCTAAAGAATTGTACTTTGAAAAAGACTGCAATTTCTGCTACCCAAAGTCACCCAAGGCGACCCATATCAGCATCCCCTTGGTTAAATTTAGGCCACTTTCCTTCCAGATCCATCACACCCAAAATGCCTCAGGAATACTCGAAGCCCATAAATTGGCATAATTGAGAAAGTAAAGAGCAGGAAGCTGATCCTAGGATAAAGCAACAGGTTGAGAGAATTCAAAGAATGCTTCAGTTATCCATCTTTTAAAAAATGGGCTCCTATCTGCAATATGGGCCAGTACCTTCCTGTGGGGGCACTGTTCCTGGGGTTCCCATCCCTCAAGAGAAGCCAGAATGTTCCTCATTCCAGGAAATAGTGCACCCCTCTCTCTTGAGCACCCACACTCTATTTCTTTGAGTCTGTACCTTTCAATTTCTGGCTAATAAAACCCTCCTGTGCCTCTTTTGACATGTCCCAAAAATTCTTTTTCTGCGACAGGAGTTGGTGAACCTGTGAACGTTCTGAGTGGGTGGGTTAGGTTCCTTCTCTCAGCTTCTCGAACCTCTTCAGAACCTGTCCGTGAGATACTAAGAAACTGAAGACACAAGCTCACACAGAGCAGCCATTTCTCTCATATAGCAATTAGGGATGGATGCTAAAGCACAAGCATTCTCTTCTGAGTGGCCCACCTTGGGCAGTCTGGGTTCTTCCTGTACGCGTTAGAGATGCACCTCTGTATCCCCAGCATTCTTTTTGGGTGTGGCAGGCACCCTTACAGCACTTTGTAATTAGCTCTTTTACTCTGGACTCTTTGTTCTCCAGTACTGGGGTCTGAGCTCAGGGCCTTTGCACCGAGCTACATCCCTAGTCCTCTTTGATTTTTAACTTTGAGGCAGAGTCTTGCCAAGCCATTACATTGCCCCGAGTGCTGAGATTATCATTATACGCTACTGCCCTTGGTTCGCTCTATTCTTTTTAAAAACAAACTTTAATTTTTATTAGTATGTGTTTGCAGTACATGAGGACTATTGTGAGGAGCTGTACGTGTACATAAACATCTTCATTCTTTTTTCGTCCCCTGACTCTCCTCTCCCTCCCTCCCAGCGCCTTTCAACTCCTGATTTTCTTTCCATTTGCAAAAGCTCTAACCCCATTTTTTCCTCCCAGTTCTGTTTTTAATCCCATTTTCCTCTTATTCCTCCCTTCCCCTCATCTCTTCTTTCCCTTCCATTTGAAAAAGATCTCCCTACTTTCTGTTATCTTTTATTTTGCTCTTTATATTTTAGGTTTCTCATATACAAGAAACCATGCAATATTTAAGCTTGCGTGTTTGATTTATTTCCCTTAAAATTATGGTCTGAAGGTGCATCCATTCATGTGTGAATGAGCCGAGTTTGTGTCATTGTGGCAGAGTGGTATTTCACTGTGTATAAATACAGCCCCCCTTCTTTTTCTTTTAGACACTCTGTCCCATCTTCCAGCTCCAAGTTTCATCTCTATTCTCCTTTTTCTTTGAGGTTCTGGGTACATTGCTCTGCACATATCTCAGCCTATTTGGGGAGATGTTTGCACCCAAACTTGGGTTCTGTGTCCTTTCACCTGGGCCATCAAGGTAGGATTTTTGGCTTCCAACAAAGATGAGTGGTAGCAGCTGTTCTGAGAAGACGTACCCACCATTTGGCAACTTTAGCTCAGGAGAAGGAGGCCAAATGTTGTCCAGAGCTAAAAGGATTCTTCTTGAAGAGCAATGCATGGGGAGGGGGTGGTGTTTATAGAGCTGACATGGCAGAGCCACAGACATAAGAAAGATTCTGCTGGGTGAAGACTGTGAAAGTTGGGATGCACTAGAACGTTATGTAGGAAATGTGAGGCCCAAGGCCTACTGAAGGCAGCTTTAAGAGTACATGGGCAGGGGCTGGGGATTTAGCTCAGTGGTTTCGCCGCCTGCTGCGCAAGCGCAAGGACCCAAGTTTGATCCCCAGTACCAAAAAAAAAAAAGAAAAAAAAGAAAGAGTATATGGGCAGGGGCTCACTGAGGTCTGTGCCTTCAACCAAGCCAAGGTCTTGTGCAATAGTGGCTCCTGGTGTTCAGATAGCTGTCCCAGAGACCTCGGGTCCAGGCCAGCTCTGCCACTGAGAGACAGCTAGCTACCAAAGAGGAATCTCATCTCCCCACCTCTCTCTCTCTCTCTTTTTTTAAAATATGCAAACGGAAAAGTCCATTTGGGCTCTAAAAGCCCATAACTTACTCGAAACAGAAGTAGGATTTCAGAAAATTGGGCTACATCTCTACTGATCTTTGATGTTCCTTAAGTTCTCTTAAGGATGCATCTTTCATTACTTTTTGTGTTTGCTGTCCATTTGTTTAGATGTGAATCATATTGTCCTTTTTGGAAAACTTTTTGGGGTTCATGGAACACAATGAATGGTTGTGGTTCTGACTCAGGGAACTTCTCAGTGTGGGAATTTGCAGGTATTCAAGGTGGTAAAACCCATTCCCAGAAGAGACCAGAGACTGCCCTCTCCCCCTTCCCTTCCAGCCAAGGCTGGACAGTTCTGGGTTCCCAGGGAAGCCCTGAGGCTACTGCTGGTGACTTTCTGCCTTCTCCAGCAGGCCTGGCCTCTGCTGGAGACAAGGGATACTTTGCCTCCAAAGATCTCTCTTCCCCTCTCCTCCCTCCCTCTTGGGAACTGCAGACAGGAACCTGTGCTGATGGAAGGATGCTTCTAGCACACTGGAAAGCAGCACCTCTGGCTCTAGGCATCAGGCTTGGCCTGCAGGCCAACAGAGCGTAGGGCACTGGCTAATGCTGTAAGCTCTGTGGTCAGTGCAGAAGAGTGCAAACCCCAGCTCTGCCAGGACTGGTGCTTATGCTGTGGGTTGTGGTAGACTACAGAGCTAAAAGATCTGGTCAGAGTGGACTCCTCTTACATGGGTAGCCATGGTGATAATCATGTTATAAACATGGCGTACTATTATTTATTGAGCATAAGGTGGTGTCTGGCTTTAATTGGAACCATTAGGAAATGTCTCTGTGATCAAATGACACTTTGCCTTCTTCAGTAAGGATGGGTAAGCCACAGGTTTCGTTGGATGACAGCATGTCTGCTCCTCTGGTGGGACGCTGGGATGGGTTTCTCCACCACAAGCTGTCTGCCTTTTCCTGTGAGCTGGCCGGGACACCCTCTCCACCCTGGCTTTTGAATATGCTCTTCCCTCCCCTCCTCTGGTGTGTCAGCCTCCTCAGGCCTGGCTCACTCCTCACCCTCTTCCTCTGCCCAGGAGTGTCCCTGTACCCCAGCCCTCCGTGACACACCTCGGGTTTTAGGACCTGGATTTCCTCTGAAATGCCAGCTGAGTCTGACTTTAGCTCTTCCAGTCCTCAAAAGCCACATGTGCCTATATGTGTACAATATATAGTTAACCTTCGAAATTTGTTTCATAATAGTAAAGCACATATAACAAAGAATTTGCCTTCCTAACCATCTTTAATGCCCGATGCAGCGGCATTAAGAACACTGCTATTGTCACATGGCCATCATACCATCTCCCACAGAACCCTTTGCAAACTAAAATTTGCAAAACTGAAGCTCTGTACCCATCAAACAACTTTTCATTCCCCTTCTCCCAGCCCCTGCAAACCACCATTCTGCTTTTTACTTCTATGGATTTGACAACTCTAGGGACCTCACGTAAGAAGAATCATACAGTATTTGTCCTTTTCTGACTGCTTTACTTCCCTTGGCATATTGTCTTCCAGATACATCTACGTTGTAACATGTGAAGGAATTTCCTTCTTTTCAAGGGATGAATGATGTTCGTATTCTCCATGACATTCACGATATGTAGTGTGTGCCATGTTAGTCCTTCTGGTGACTTTGCTTCTCCCGGAAGGAAAAGAGAAAAGGGTATCCACGTACTCTGCCTGCCAGTCAGTTTCCACATGGTGGACCGCAGTAAAAAAGCCCTGAGCAAAAACCTGGGAAGGGTGAGGAAGAGGCTGGGAAGGCCAGTCTCGTGGCATAGGCAGGTGGCTGTGGAGCAGAAAGCCTGAGCCTCAGGGGGATCCCTGGAAGGTCACAGGAACTCCCAACAGCGACCTCTGTAGGTGGGGATCTTAGTTTCTGTTTTAGAAATGAATTTTTTAAACTTAAAAAAAAATATGTGTATATATATATATATATATACATAGATATATTATATATATATACATACATGTATAATTAGCCATCATACCATTATAAGTGCACACTTCAATGGCATTAAGTACCATCACATTGTCAGGCAACAATCACCACCATCCCTCTCCAGAGCTCTTCATCTTCCAAAACTGAAACTCTGCACCCATTAAACACTAACTCCCCAACCCCCTGCCCCAGTCCTGGCAGCCACCACTCTGCTTTCTGTCTCTGTGAATTTGATCACTCTCAGGACCTAGAATAGTGAAATCATGCAGTATTTGTCTTTCAGTAACTTAATTCACCTAGCATAATGTCTTTAAAATTCGTGCATATTGTACCATGTATCAGAATTTTCTTCTTTTCCTTCTCTTCCTGCTTCCCTTACCTTCTCCCCCTTTTCAGTACTGGGTGTTGAAACCAGAACCTTCACACTGAGCTACATCCCCAGCCCTTTCATCTTTTATTATTTTGAGACAGGGTCTCACTAAGTCACTAAATTGCCCAAGCTGGGCTCCAGCTTATTGTCCTGCTGCCTCAGCCTCCCAGAGGGCTGGCATTCTAGGTGTGCACCACCATGCCCGGCCCGAATCTCCTTCCATTTTAAGGCTGAAAAATAGTCTATTGTCTGTGTATGCCACAGTTTGCTTATTATCCATTTATCCCTCAAAGCTCATTTGGGCTGCTTCCATAGTTTGGCTATGTGAATAATGCTGTTTTGAATCTGTACCAAAAAAAATTTGTAAATGATTATTCTCAAGGGAAAACTTAAAGTTACCAAAAGGAAAGTTAATCAAAGTCCCTCAAAGGGAATTCAGAATCGACAGAACTGAGCTCTGAGTAAGGACACAGAGCAGAAAGCCCAAAACTTTCTCAGTTTCTGGTATTCTTCATGTCTTGTGTCTCGATAATTCTCCTCTGTGCCTGAAGGCAAACAAGCAAACACCTACAGTAACAAACTGAACTCTTAACGTGTTAACACAGTAGCTAAATCCAAGCAACTTATAAGTATTTGTTCTAATAAGTAAAGAGCACTTTTCAACCTAAGTTGAAAATACTTTTACTTTACTCTTAAATAATCACAGTTGTTTACTAATGGGGAGTGTGTACCTGCTGGACACCACTGTCTCCAACCTTGAAATCAGAATAGGGACTGCCACCTTGATTTCCTGTTCCATGTTGACTTTTGCTTAATCCTTGCTTTTTATCACAGTAACCACCGAAACCCAGATTTGTGAGGCTGTGACTTCATCGAGAAAAGAGCTGTACAATCTAATGTTGAACCAGGAACTACTTTGAATTAGTAGTTTGCCTGGTAATGAGGAGGTATCAAGAATTGCTGCATTATTACACATTGTGCAAATATTCCAAGACAGCCTGTGAGTTTCTTCTAGTGTCCTGGGCATTTGGGGAACTGGAAATCCAGATAATTCAAATGTTATCAAGACCTTACTTTTTCCAAGATCCTCCATGAGCTATTCCCTGGGCTGACTCTCTAACCAACTTCATTTTTTACCACCCTGGTTCCCCTCCATTCCAGACTGCCATGGTTTGGATATGGTTACACCGTGTGCTCCGAAGTTTTATATGTTAGAAGGTCAATCCTCAGTGTTGATCCTCAATAAGAGGTGATTGAACCTTTACGAAGTGGAATCTGAGGGCCGGGGATGTAGCTCAGTGGTTTTGCTGCCTGCTGCGCAAGCGCAAGGACCTGAGTTCAATCCCTGGTACCAAAAAACAAGAAAAAAAAAGTGGAATCTGGTATAAAGTGATTGGGTCATTTGGGGCATAGTTCTCAAAAGGAATTAATACAGTCTTCATGAAACGCTGGTTAGTACTTGTGGTAGCTTTCTGTTACTATAACAAATACATGAGATAAATCAACTTACAAAGAAGAACGGGTTCTGCCTCATAGTTTTAGATGCTTCACTCTATAACCAATTGGCCCCTTGCTTTGGGCCTCTGGTGGACAGGACATCATGGTGGGAACATGTGACAGAGGAAGCCCATTCACCTCCTGGTGGCCAGGAGGAAAAGAGAGAAAGAGACTGGGTCTCAGAATATCCATCAAGGCCACAAGCCCAGTGACCTAAATTTTGCCACTAGGCCTCACCTTCTAAATGTTTCTACCACCTCCCAATAGCACCATGGGCTGGGGGCCAAACTTTTAACACATGGGCTTTGGGGGGATGTGCCAGATCCAAAGTATGGCAGTTATCTTGAGAGGGTTGCTGTAAAATCCTCTCCTGCTGCTCTGTCTCCCTGTCCTCCCATGTGAGCTCCCACTTATGTGCACTCCCATCACAAAGCCACCCACTATGACAGAGCTTGCGCCATGCTGCTTGGACTCAGTCTCCAAAACTGTGAGCTAAATAAACTTCTTTTTATTATGTTACTCCGGCTTGAATATTTTGCCATAGCAAAGGAGAATGAACAATACACAGACACACTGGCCCTTCTGCATCCCTTCCCCACTCTGATGTTCCCATCTTAGAGCTCTTGCATTTGCTGTGCCTTCCACTTGGAATGTTTTCCTCCTAAGGGCTGCCACAGTGTCTTAGTTACTTTCCTCATCACTGAGACACAATAGCTGATACCCCCAACTTGAAGAAGGAGAGGTTCATTTTGGTTTGTGTTTTACAAGTTTCAGTTCTTACTTGGTCTGTGGCATGGCAGAAGGGCCTAGGCCAATGTTGGCAAACCTTTCAGAGATGGAGTACCCAAACTCCAACCCCAGACCACTTATTTATTGCAAAGTACCAAAACTGCCTGCATGTGCACTGTTATCCAATGTTTGGCTGCTAGGTGATGCTGGAGCAACTTGGCTCACATGGTGACAGAGAGGGCTCTTTGTGCCCATGGCAGCACTTGTGCCATAGGTTTGCCACCACTAGCCTAGGCAGAGAGCTGCTCATGTCATGGCATCCAGGAAGCAGAGAGAGAAAGGGAGAACTGGGAGGGAGATAAACCCTTCCAGGCCATTCCCCCAGTGACCACCTCTTCTGACAGCAAGACACTCTGAGCCCTATAATCCAATCACCTTCCCTAAGCCCCACTTATGATCCAATGAGGCTTTAGTGGGACATCTAGATATGAACCACAACAACATGGCTTTCCTCTCTTAACTCATTCAAGTCTCCTGTCATTCCCTCCCCACCTTAGTCCCCCTGGCCTATGTTCCTCATCTGCAGGGTGCTCATGGGAACCTGCTTGCCAATCTGTCAGTCTTCCTGTACCTTAAGGAGTGATTTACCCAAAACAAATCTCTCTGAAAGCATAATTACATTTGAATTTAGTGGTCTGGGATTACTTCAAAGTAACAAAGCAAAATTATAGCTTGATGTAATTAAAATGTTAATGTACGAAAAGGAAGCAAACTGAATAAATAAAGTTAAGAAAATAGTACATATACACAACATTATTCCAGCTTAAACAAACAAGCCAGGCATACTAAAAGAAGAAGCCAAATGAGGAAATGATGGTACTGGTATTATCCTGGAGACCTGCAAATCCAAATGGCTCCCCCACAAGTGGAGAAACCTCTCTATGTCCTGATGAGAAGAACTCAAAAGTCAGATTGCAAAGTCATGCATATGAGGGTGGAGGAATTTTTCTATATTTTCCCATCTACCACATCAATTTTCCCATCAACCACATCATTTTCCCATCAATTTGGGGGTACAATATTTATTATATATCAAACTCCTATTATTCCTTCAGTTTCTTTCATATTGTCAAATATGGCAAGATTTTCTACTTCCTAAGGCTGAATAAATAATATTCCACTGTAGGTATTATCATATTTTATCATTCACCTGTCTATGAACATGTGGATTGTTTTTATAAGTAGGCTATGTGAATAATACCACAATGGGTGTGCAAATAGCCTTTCAAGATCCTGGTTTCCATTCTTTTGGATATATGTTAAAATCTTGCAGACATAGCATTGGGTTACAACAACTCATTCCATAATTTTCTACTATAAATTTGTACTTTAGCATAATAGTAGCTGGCTGTGTATCTCAGGAGATGTACCTGGGGTATACACGAAGCAATCTTTGTGTTTATCCACAATGAACAGCAAGGTGTGTGCACATGTGCAAAAGTGTAAAACTGGGATTTTTACCCACATAATGCTCCATATAATAGGTTTTGCATATTTATCTGAGCATCACCGGGAGTAAAATGCACCCACACCACTCTTCTGTTATGAAAACATGTATTTTATCATAATGGTATGAGGATGTGACTCACAGTAGCCGTAACCTGGGAAAAGCAAAAACCCATCTGTGCATTTACCCACTTGTAAACGAATAGCTAGGTGTGTACAGGAGCTCCAAAGCAGCAAGAGGTGAGATTTACCCATGAAATGTTCATTGCTAAATTTATGTGCTTTTAGGATTTGTTTTTTAAAAAGTTTTCTTTTGATTTTTCTGGTAGAAGCAGCCCAAATCAGAACAATGCCACATGAAAAACCTGATTTGCAACTTCTGAAGGAGGTCAAAAGTGAATCATCACCACCGGGCATGGTGGTGCATGCCTGTAATCCCCAGCACTTGGGAGGCTGAGGCAGGAGGATCCCCATGAGTTTGAAGCCAGCCTGGAATACATAGTGAGTTCAAGGCCAGCCAACTACATAGTGAGAACCTGTTTCAAAAAGCCAAAAAAAGGTGAATTACCAGATTACTCATGCATGGGTGATGAAAATGATAATGACATTGGCCATGTGAGCCAAAGTTCCTGTGACAATGAAATGGAGCAAAAATTGACAGATACAAACACAAGGAATGCAGACCTCCTTGATTCAGATCACAAAGAAAACAGCAATGTGAGTACATATTTGACTAGTCAAAATGTTGCAAAATGGTCATGAAACCAAATGGAACAATCCAATGTTAGAACTAGGTCCAAAAATATAGTTAGGACCATGGCAGGGGTGAAACCTATTGGACAGAATGCCAGCACTGCTATTCAGTGTTGGAAATTGTAACAGATGAAATGCTACAAGGTGTTGTAAAAGGTACAAAGGCTGAAATACAAGTAAAACATTCTGTATGCACCAATATTCAAAAATGTATTTATTATACATTTACTAGTTTGAACTGAAAGCATTCATAAGCCTGCTATACTTAGCGGGGATTTCTCATGGAAATTACAGGAATGTAAAAAACTTATAGAAAAGTGGGAGGTCAAAATATGGCATAAAAATTTATGCCCTTTTAGATGTGAAGACTTGTTATGTTTTCAATTTAGAAATTTATCTTGGAATTAACCCACTAGGTTCTTATTTGTGTAGTGAGAAACCCAATGCGCCCATCTCCCAAACTAATTGGAATGTGACATTCAATAACTGGTTTACCAAGCTAGGTGTGTGATGCATGCCTATAATCCCAGAACTTGAGAGGCTGAGTCAGGAGAATCACTGCAAGTTCTAGGCCAGGCTGGGCTACATAGTGAATTCAAGGACACCCTGAACTACATAGTGAGACCCTGTCTCAAAACATATTTTTTAAAAATAATTGGTTTTCCAGTTTCTGATTGATGTTACATTTACCAACAGAGTACAGGTTGACCAGTGCAGGAACTGTATGCAGGAACATAGCAGAAATTCCAAATGAAATGTTGTGATTTCCAAGCAGAGAATTGTATAGTACAATCTTTGGATTTCAGAAAGATTTACATTGGCCTTGTATATGGCACAGAAAAACAAACAGGTACTGATGATGTCAACATTGAACCATAACGGAAATACTGATATGGAAACCTCCACAAAATGGAAGCCTGGGATAGAAACTTTCAACAAAACCAAAGGGGAGATGTTATTGACGAGTTATGCAGTAATGATGATGTCACTTGAAACACAAAACATTGCCCAATGGTTGTGTTTTACTCGATCCTAAACATGTATGGCATAAATACTTTACAAGAAAAATAACAAGTGCAAAATACCATGGAGAAATTTTCTTAGAGGATTAGGACTGGAACTCATAAGAGATCATTTACCGCAGAGGAAAAACAAAATCTTTCTGCTCAGGGAATTATACAAAAAAATTATGGAGCACACTGGTGAGCTGACAGGTGAACAGGTAGGCACAGCATCACAAAGACCTACTATGATAACAGGAAAACCAAAAAGATGTCAACTGTACCCTACAATTAAGTACAGGAAAAACATATGCGCTATCAGTATAAGGAATACTTATGTATGGAGCATGCAGTTTTCATGTGTGAAGATTCCCTTGGGTGTGACAGTTGAAGCAAAGATTATTTCTGTGGTAGACTTTTGTTTCTATTTAGGTTGTAGTTCACATAGGTTTTTATTTCTGATGTTATAGTTTAGGTTTTGTAAGCAAGTAAAGAGCTGATGTGAAGATGGTGATGACTATTCTAAGCGCTCATTATATATTTGATATTTTATCTTATTGATGTCTTATTTTCTTGCTAAATGCACATTGTACAATATAGTAGGAAGCTTCTGACAAAATAGGAAGAGAACCGAGATGACAAGAATGGCCTGCCACATAGGGAAGGGAATCTAAGCACATGTACTGTCAGTTTAAGCGAGATGTGTGCATGGAACATGCAGTTGTCATGTGTGAAGACTGCCTTCAGTGTGACAGCTGAAGCATAGATTATTTTTATTGTAGAATTCTATTGGTATTTTCATTGTAGTTCATACAGGAATTCATTTCTGATGTTAAGTTTTAGGTTTTTTAGGCAAATACACAGCTGATGTGAGAATGTTGATGTTTATTCTAAATGCACAATGCATATTAAGAATTGTATACTTTATTTTATTGATATTTTATGTTCCTGTTAACTATCCACTGTATAATATAATAAGAACCTCCTGACAAAACAGAAAGACCAGGGAGATGTCAAGTATGTCTTACAAAAAGGTCAGGAAAGCAAAACATATGTGCTGTCAGTGTAAGTGATACGTGTGTATGGAATGTGGTGTTGTCACATGTGGAGACTACCTTAGGTGTGATAATTGAAGTAAAGATTTTTTTTTTGTAGAGTGATATTGGTATTTTCATTGTAGTTCATATAGGAATTTATTTGTTGTACTTTTTTAGACTTTATACACCAAAAAATAGTCGATGTTGAAAGTTTGATGCTTTTTTATAAACAATAAATATTAAAAATTCAATACAATGACATTCATCATTGGAAATTTGCAACTTTACATAGTCTCTCTTGGTTCTTATTTTTCACCCTTCCCCAGCCCTCCCTTCAACCCCTCCATTCCTCCCTATTTACAAAGATTTTGTTCCTATTTTTCCTTTTTCTCATCTTAATCCCGTTCCCTTCTATCCTTTCCCCTACCCCTCCCACTTCCTTCCTCTTTTCCCCTTTTCTTCCTATTTCACATTACCTATTATACATTTAGTCCTTATTTACACTTTCAGTTTCTCACACCAGAGAAACTATTCGGTATTTATTCATGTGTGTCCTATTTATTTCACTTAAGAGTATATTGTATACCTAAAATGTACCATTGATTAGAATGAATAATCGATAATGCAAAATAGGAAGAAAAGGTCCAAAGGGGTAGGGGTAGTGGGAGGGGCAGGGGAAAGGAAAAAAGGGAAAGGAAAAATGATGAGAAATGGAAAAAATGGAAATAAAGTCTTTGTAAATAGGGAAGGGTGGAGGGCGTAAAGGGAGGGCTAGGAATGGGGAAAAAATAAGAACCAAGATGCATTATGTAAAGGTACAATTCCCAATGAGAAATGTAATTGTCTTGTATACCTACAATGTACCAATAAAAGAATTTAATTTAAAAAAATTCAATACTTCACTTTTAATATTTTTTCCTGTTAAGTACTTATTGTTTGATATAATAAAACTCATAAAATTAAAATTAATAATTCATCAATAGCAATATTCTAAATAATAAATGTGAGTATTATACACCCATGTTTATATGCCTTTATGATGAATTTGGCATTATGCCCCAGGGTTTTAAGTGTAATAAGCCAGTCAAAGGACAAATACTACATAATTCCACTTATAGGTCATACCTAAAATAGTTACACTCACAGAACTAAGACTACATAGGTGATTATCAGGAGGTTATTGATGAATTGATGTAAAGGTACACTTATACAAAATCAGTTAGTTCTAGACAGCTGCTGTAGAGCCTAGAGTCTATACTCAAGAATACTGCCTTAAGAGCTTAAAATGTGTAAAGAGGATAGATCTCATGTGAAGTTTTTGTTGTTGTTGTTGTTGTTTGTTTTGTTTGTTTTGTTTTGTTTTGAGACAAGGTCTCACTATGTAGTTCAGGCTGTGCTTGAACTCACAGCAATTCTCCTGTGTCAGCTTCCTGAGTGCTGGGATTATAAGCATGCACCACCTTGCCTGTTTTCATGCTAAGTGTTCTTAACACATACACACTCACACACAAACACCTAAAAAACACCTTCAAATGGAAGCAAAGAAATTTTGGGAGGTGATGGATATGTATTTTCTTGATTGTGATAATGATTTCACAGGTGTATACCTATGTCCAAACTCATCAAAATGTACACAATAAACCTGTGCTCTTTATTGTATGCCATTTATATCTCAATATTGGTGTTTAGGAATAAAAATAAATTAAAATTTGTAACTATGCTTGTCTTTATTCTACTTTGACTAAACTTTATTTTGGAATAATTCTAGATTTATGGTAAATTTGAAAGGAGAGTGATTCTATACATTTGCACTCAGATTCATCTAGTATTTCCATTTATCATAATTAATGTATAATTAGTAAAATAATTGTTAAAACTAAGTATAGTATAATTGTTAAAACTAAGAAACCAGACATGCTATGTTACTGGTTGACTAAACTCCAGTTTTTATTTGGATTCCACCAGTATTTCCCCTACTGTTTTTTTTCTACTCCAGCATCCAGGAGATGGCACCACACTGCATTTAGTTGTCTCATCTTTCTGGTCTCATCTGCTCTGTCAGTTTATTTCTGTCTTGTTTTTCATGACTTTCACAGTCTTAAAGGGCACTGGTTGTGTGTTTTTTAGATTGTCCCTCAATTTAGGTTTGCAGGTGATTAGGCTGTGGTTATGGATTTGAGGAAGTGTTATGGCTTATATCTAGATGTTCCCTAAAGTCTCATGTGCTCATAGCTGGGGCTTTCTGGAACTGTCTGGATCTATAGGCAGGTGTATGATAATCAGATTAAGGGTGATACTGAATTAGTCCACTGATGGTAATTATCATAGTTCTTGGTATGGGTGAGAAGATTTACTGAAGGCAGAAGCCCCACCCTGGGTATGGGTGACACTAACCAAAAGGCTTGTAGCCTTGATTGGAAAAAACAGAAAGACAGACTTGCTGCTGCTGCTTGCTGCTTCCTACCTGCTACCTTTCTACCATGGACAGTTTCTCCTCTGTGATGCCCCTCTGTCATGCCACCCTGCCTTGGAGCCAGCCAATTATGGACTGAAACCTGTACAAATTGTGAGCTGAAATAAACCTCTCCTCCTCTAACTTGTGGATGTCAGGTATTTTGTCTCAGCAACAAGAAAGTAACTGAGACAGGAAGCATGTGCAGAAGTGAATGACTCTTATCATATCACATCCAGGTACATGTGGCTTATCACTGGTGCAATGTGTTAGGCAGTTCAGGCTGGCCTCAAACTCACTATGTGGCCCAAGCTGGCCTCGAACTCATGCTGATCCTCTTGCCTCAGCCTCTTGAGTGCTCGGATTACAGTGGTGCAATGATTTGAATGCATTTCCTGTATTATTCAACGTTCTGTTACTGTGACAAAATACCTGAGACATAACTTAAAAGGAGGAAAGGTTTATTTTGGCTCACAGTTTCAGCCCAAGGTTGTTTTTCCTTATTGCTTTGAGCCTATGGTGAGGCAGAGACTCATGGGGGGAGTTAGTGATAGAGCCAAGCTGTTCAGTTCATGGCAGCAGGGGAGCAATGAGAGAAAGGAGGGGCTGAGGTCCCAATGTCCCCTTCGAAGGCATGTCTCCAGTGATCTAACTTCCATTAGTCCCCATCTCCTAAAAGTTCCACCCTCCCCACAGTGTCACAAGCTGTAACCAAGCCTTCAACATATGGCCTTTGGGGAATATTTAGTATTCTAACTATAACACACCCCCTCCTGAACTTCACGTGTTGGAAACTTAATCTCCAAATTTATGTGGTGATGATTTAGAGGCAGGGCCTTCGGGAAGTAATTGGGATTAGACAAGTTCATGAGAGTGGAGCTTGCATGGTGGCATTAGTGAGTTTACAAGAAGGGGATGAGGCCTGAGCTGGCACACTTGCTCTCAGTGGTGCCCTCTGACACATTATGATGTAGGAAGAAGACCTGCACCAGCTACTTAGCAGATGCTGGTACCATGGTTTTAGATTTCCAAGACTTCAGAATCTGGGCTAAATATATCTCTGTCCTTTATAAGTTACACAGTCTATGGTATTTTGTTATAGCAATAGAAAATGGACTAAGACAATTAGTGATGTTACCTTTGATCACTTGGTTAAGGTGGTGTTTTCCGTGTTTATTATAAGGTTACCTTTTTACCTTCTTCATATTCTAATCTTTGGAAGTAGATCGCTAAAGCCACATGAGGGAGAAGAGAGGGAAAGAATGTGTAAAATAGACCCCACTTCTTGGAGCAGGGAAAATCTACATATATTATTTGAATAATTTCATAAGATTTATCTCTTCCCCCCATTTATTAACCTATGAAATCATTTTATATCAGTATTATAGATTTATGTGTATTTATTTATTTATTTATTTAAAGCTGTCTCATTTATTATTTAGGCTATTTAGGTAGTATACTTATATTAAAAATGGAAGCGAATTTTTCAATTGCTTTTAAAAAAAGTAAATAGTAATTAATTAATTTACTGTTATACTCAAAATCGTCTACGTTTAAGGTGAGAGAATCTTTGCCAATAGAAAGGCGCTGCTCCAAATTGCAAGTGGTATTACGAAGAGCTGCAATCTCTTTGTTTTTTTCTTCTTGAAGATGTTGAAGCTTCCTTCTGTAGATACTCTGTGGGGGAAATAGTAGCATCTGGATATGGTTTTGACTTAGTCTGAACTCTTGGTAGTTTGGCATCAAACTCCAGCTGTAGTTTGATTATTTCATTTTGCTTTTCTTTTTCTTGAGTTATTAACTTTGCATTTAACTCTGAGATTTCCATCTCCTTTTTCTTTATTAGATCTTTGTGCTTTTCTTCATTTAATTCAACTTTTTTCTGCATATCTTGATAAAGTTTTCTTATTTCTATCTTATGTTCTTCCTCTTTGATTTTCATTTCATGTACAAGTTTGGCAATATTATTCTTATAGTCCTGTCTGTGAGATTTCAGCTTTTCCCTTGTCATATCAGCATTTCTTTTTAGTTGTTCATTTTCACCTCTCAAATTGTGTTGATATTCAATGGTCTGTTGTAGCCCTTTTATCATATCATGAAGAGCAGCACATTTTGCTGTTGTTCCTGGTTCCTCAAAGTCTCCCCTGTGTGTATTTATTTTATACCTTAGGTTATAATACAGTGCTTTATTTTGTCACTGTTTGTAACTTTCCCATTAGGAGTTCTTTCAGATTGACTCCTGTGTCTCTGACATTCCCTATTTTATTTTTGAAGTATTTCTTATTTTCTGGCACTACAGATGCTCCAGGCCCATTTTATGTGTTTCCATGCCCAGCCAAAGACCTAGATTTTTCTCTAAGGAGCACTGTTTTTGTTTTGTTTTTTAGAGAATGGTATTCGAAACCGAGTTCTGGTCATTGAGTGTGCTCATTGCTACTGGATTGTTATGACTTCTATGTCCTGTCCAGTTAGCAGAGGTAGAAAATACGAGCCTGTTTACAAACTCAAATAGAGTATGTCTATACTTATTTCTGTACCTATTCATTTCTCTGTATGTTAAGCTTAAGATTAGAGCATACTTATGTCTCCAACTCTAACTCAATGCCACAGGGGTCATTCTAGCCTTTCTCTCTTGCTTATTATAAACAACTCCCTTCTCTAACAGTAAGAAAGCTGGTTCCCATTGACCCCCAAACATTTACTTAATTGTTCAATCCCAGGACACAGAAGTGTCCAAGTTATTAACCCCTATCTACATGACACTGGTCTACTTTTAAATCTGTGTTCTGTTCAATTAGCCTATTTCTCTATTTGTTTACCACTATCCTTCTAATTTGATTATTGTAACTTTGATATAGATCTTCATGCATGATAAAGCAAGATCCTCTTTTATCTTTTTTAAACTGACTTAGTCATTCATACGACCTTTCAATACAAATTTCTCATGTTTTGTTGCTTAATTTTGATAGGAATGACAATTCTAGAGTTTAGTTCAAGAAGAATTAACAAATTTAAAATATGAAGATATTCTTCCATGAACTTAGTATGCTTCTTTTTATCTTTTTTTGATAGTGTATGTTTGTGATCCATAATAAGTATATTTATCTTGGGAAACTGGTACATAAAATTTTGCATCTTGATACATAGTATGGTTCTTTAGATTTTCTTTTATAATTTTCTCCTTAAAGGTGTTATGAAATCTTTTCTAGATTAATTCTGAGATAATTTACAGGTTGTGTTTGTAAATGACATCCTGTTGGCTATAACACTTTAAAATTAGCTATTGTTAGCATAGAGACAATGCTATTGATTTTGGCAATTTGATCTTATATGTGACAACCTTGCTAAACTCTTAGTTTGTATTTCAGTTGAATTTTTGAAGTAGAAAAAATAATTAATCTCTTCTAATTTTCCCTCTTTTATTTTATTGTCTCAATTTATCTCTCTAGCCATGACCTATAGTAACAATAGCATAGACAGTGAGCATCTCTGCTTTCTGTTGTTCCCAACCATAATTCAAGTGCATTTAAGTTTTTCTATAATAGATGATGACTGCTACAGGTTTAGGGGATATACTGTGTAGTCTGAAGCAAGTAAAGGATGTGCCTTCTATTCCTAGTTTTATATAAACTTTAAAACCCACAGATAGGCATTTTATACTGCTTTTTTTCCATCTAAGGTAATAATTGATTTTTTCTTTGATTTATTAATGTAGTGAATTATATAGATTTAAACCATCCATACATTTCTTTTCTAATGCAGTGTTGGACTCAGGCAAAATTTTATTTACATACATATGTTTATAATTGAAGTAAGACCATCATATTTTTACTTTGCATTATCTTTAGTTGGTTTTGTATTTAAGTCTCTGTTAGCCTCATGAAATGTGCTGGGGTATTTTCCATCTTTTCTGTTTTCCAGAACAAACTAAATAAGGTAGGGATTTTGTTTCTTAAAAAATCGTTGTTAGAATTTACCTGAAAAATATACCTGAACTTTGGGAAAGGCTTGATTGTTGACATATTCAAATGTTTTAGTGTTTTTTAAAAGCCATTTTTGGAATTTTACCCTTTTCAGAAATTTTAGTTTTGAAAGTGTTGAGTAAATAGGTGTTTATAATTTTTTATTTTAAAATATATGTGATTTGTGTGCTAATTCCCTAATTTACCTCTTTTTTTGTATTCTTTTTTAACCTTCCTAATCAATCTTACCACCAGTTTATGCATTTAATCCAAAAAGCACAAACAACTAGGCTTTGTGAAGGTTTATCAATATTCTTTTTTGTTCCACGTACACATGCAGTTTTATTGTAACAAAGCAACTTGTACACTTTGAACTATTAAAACTGCACATCACCTTTTCCTTTCCAGTGAAAACAAAAAGAATTTAAAAATAAACCAACAAAATTACAATAGAGAATGTCAATTCCAAATAAGACTCTACAGGTTCTGCTGATTCTCCCATCAAGTGGCAAGGCTCAAGTCATCATTAGGAGAGGATTTTATTTTAAAAGTGTCATCTTAAACTGCAAGGATGTCTGTTAACATCACAAGTAAACATGCCAAAGGAGAAGCCATGTTGTCAAATGCCCGCTTAACCCACCCAAACATCTCAAACCCACCCTTTGCTGACCTTCTATACCCCATTTTTAAAGTTTTTTTTTCTTTTATTGAACAAGAGAAAGTAGACAGGTACGTGTGGGTAAATGCTAACTGTCCATATTCACATAGAGACACAGTGTAATCTTTGAGCCCAATATACAGAGAAAGGAGGAAAAGAGCTAGACTTCTACGCACTACCACACAGGGCCGAGCGCCCTTCAGCTTCCCGCAAAGCGAAGGGAGCGGAAGGGTTTTCTCTTTTCCCACAGAGCATGGTGGTGTGGATTCCATACAGTTTGTGTAAGGCAGGAGGGGATCAAAATGAATTTAGGACAGAAGGTTGCAGAGACCCTTTTCCCATTGTATTCTGCTCAAGGTATCTCCCCACAAAGTAAGTCAAGAACCATGGTGTTTGAGAAAAGACTTCAAGAACAGGGCGACTGAGCACAAGAGGGGGAAAAAAGACTACAACTTGCTCCCAGGGACTGGAGAAAATTAAACAAGGCAAAAAAGAAGGTTGGAATCCATCAGTGTTCAATTAGTCATCTTCTCCTTCATTCTCCTCTCCTTCCTCCCCTTCATTATCATCTTCATCTTCTTCACCTTCATCCTCATCCCCTTCTTCATCAATGTCTTCCAATCCTTCTTCTTCTTTATCATCTCCTCCTCCTCCTCTTCCTCTCCTTCTCCTCCTCCTCCTCCTCCTCCTCCTCCTCCTCCTCCTCCTCCTCCTCCTCCTCCTCCTTCTTTTCCTTCCCCTTCCCCTTCCTCGTCATCCATATCAGGAACCAAGTAGTACTGCAAGGGATTTGGCCAAATATCATCTTTGATGACCTCTCCTAACTCATCTGCACCCGCATCAGAATGGTCGGTAAACCAGGTAAAGAAGCTCTCAGGTTCTCCATGCTGCCTCTTTCCCACTGGCTTCTGTGTTTGACTTGAATGTTTCGGCAAATCCTTTCCAGATTTCCATCTGATTTCAGTGGACTTTGAAGATGGATCACCACTCTCATTCAGATGAAATTCTTTGGAGAGAACTTTATTTTTGAAGTAAGGATTTTCATCAAAATAAAAATCTATTCTGTATCCTGATTTTATATCTTCAAATTCTGTCACTTCGACTCTGGTCAAATAATTCAACGCCTCTTCGTCTTCCTCCCCAAGCAGTGCAGACACTTGTGGATGGTTAACAAATGTTGTTACCCAAAAATTGGGGATTTTGGCGATCAATTCTGACCTCTTCTGAAAAAATGGTTGGCAGAATGGTTGTTATATTTCTGTTCTACTTTCAATATCTCCTCACTGGCTTGTTCATTAAGTCTGTCTGTTGCATTTTGTACTTCATCAATATGTTCAATTGCTTCTTGTTGTTCTTTTTCTGAGATCTCGTCGGCCCCGTCGTGGTTGGAGTTGAGCTCCTTTTTACTGACTTTGGCCGCGGGCACCGACATGGAGCTGCCCCGCGGTCGGGGTCGGGGGAGCAGGGACAGGGAGAGAGCTATCAATATTCTTTAATAGGTTTTCCTCCAATCTCTTGTAATTGATTTCTGTCCCTATTCTTTTTTCCATATGTATATTTTTATTAGAGCATATTAATTTTATTGAACATTGGGTTTTATTGTGGCATTGTCATACATGCACGTACTGTGGCCTTTATTTTTTCTTCTTAATTCTTTGGGTTTGTTCTGTTGTACTTTTCCCCATTTCTTGATTTGAACATTTATTATTACCTTATC
This sequence comes from Heterocephalus glaber, assembly GCF_053883595.1. Classification (NCBI taxonomy): domain Eukaryota; kingdom Metazoa; phylum Chordata; class Mammalia; order Rodentia; family Bathyergidae; genus Heterocephalus; species Heterocephalus glaber. The sequence continues at coordinate 11,029,469 of NW_028258138.1, forward strand.
TTCAATCTTTCTTGCACTTTGATGTGTTTAAAACAAACAAAAAAACTCCATTAACCACTGAATTCCACAGATATTGACATATGAAGTCTTTTTTTTTTTGGTACCAGGAATCAAATTTGGGACCTTGTGCTTGCAAGGCAGGCGGCGGAACCACTGAGCTAAATCCCCAGCCCTGTTAAGTATTCATTTTGTTGCCTACCAAGTTTCACAGTTTCCTTTTCTTGCTTGTTTCTGACAGTATCCTATGTAGCTCAGGCTATCCTTGAACTTGCCATCCTCTTGTGACAAAGGATGCCAGGTTACAGGTGTGTACCACACCCAGCTCTCCTTATACCTTCTAAGAATTACTTAGTAGAAATTCTCCCTCTCCTCAGATTAATGGGACTTTTAAAAAAGTATCCTCTTATCAAGGTCTAATTTTATTGTGTGATGGTCAGAGAACATGGTCTACATGATATTGATTTTTTGGAATTTATTGAGGTCTCCTTTGTGACCTAAATTGCTAGTTTTAATGACTCTTCCACTTGCTTAAAAAATGTATTCTCTGTTTGAGGATAAAAAATTCTCTTATAATCTACTAATTTGAAAGCAGTTATTCAAATTTTCTTTTATCTTAAAAATTTCTAAGGATTAACGATGTCAGCATAGTCGACACAATTACTTTGAAATTTAATATCTGATATTTCAATATGTAAATTGAGTACAGCCTTTGCCACATTTTGCTATGTGAAGAATCTGGCCATGAACTCAATCACCTAATGTATCTGAGTGGTCCAGTCTATAACAATGATCATCAATATAATACATATTTATTGAGGACATAGCCTGTGGTAGATTAATTGATGGTTAACTTGAGTGGTAATGCCCGGCTGAACTGAGTCAGCATGGTTCTGGGCATGGAAGACCCACCTGAGGATTATTTCCGGAATGGCATAAAAAGGAGAACAGGAAGGGATGATTGCATGTAGCTGATTTCCCAGAAGCTTGACATAGCTGGTTTTCCTGTGAACTTGGCTGTTCTCATTGAAGGAGCTCAGGTCCTTGCTGTCTCCAGGGATGGCTGCTGTTCTCTTCCGAGGAGCTCTGGTCTTCGCCTTTGTTTTGAGCATCGCTTCCTGGCTCCCGTGCAGATCCCTCAGACTTCTGGTACAGATCCTTCACCCACTGGCACAGGTTTTCTGGCTTCTACCACTGGCCCTTGGGCCTTTCTGGTGCAGATCCTCGATACAGACTTGTGTGAGCCATTACCGTGGCCTCTAGGCCTCCGGCTGGACTTGTGGGGGACATTGCTGTGGGATTCAGGACCTTGGCTGGATTCTGCAGGTCTCTAGTGTGTAGACCGATCTCTTGCACTCCTCTGCATTTGACTTTTTGGGTGAATATTGTAAAATAACGCTATAAATTATGTGTGCTGTTAAATCTCTTCCCTTGCAAACTGAGTACAATATAGCCTATGTAACATTATGTAGTAGGGTCTTTGCATAGTTCCTAAGTGAATCCGAAAGCACATTTTAAAAAAATTAAGGTATGTCCCAAATTATAAAATGGAACATGTGGGCCAAGCATGGTGGTGCATGCCTGTAATCCTAGCACTTGGGAGGCTGATGCAAGGAGGATCGCCACAAGTTTGAGCCCAGCCTGGGGTACTGAGTTCAAGGCCAGCCTGAACTACATAGCAAGACCCTGTCTCAAAACAAAACAAAACAAAACAAAAAAAACAAAAACATGGGATAACAGCTAGAATTCAGACATAGTCAGGTCATTGTTCAGAAGTTTTCTTTTCTTTTTCTATGACCTGCCTCTTCATTCCTTCCTCTCCCTCATTTAATCATGACACAACCTAACTATTAAAATTTCACTTTTGGTGTTATGATCTAAGTGTACTTTTCTTGGGTAGGTGGCAAATTGTTTTTCTCTAACACTTTAAGGTGTCAGAGAATTCTTTATTTTTATTTATACTTTAATTTGCATAACTGTGGACAGAACCAGAGCCTTTGCACTGAACTGTATCTCCAGGCCTTTTTAATTTTTTTGAGACAGTGTCTCATTAAGTTGCTAAATTGCTCATCCTGGACTCAAACTTGTGCTCCTCGGGCTTCAGCCTCCCAGAGTGCTGGGGTTATAGTCATGCACCACCACATCAAGCACATTTATTTTCTGAAGACTAGATGAGAACACTTTTGTTGAGGGAATAGGATATGCAGAAGAGGAAATAAGCCAGTATGTTAGCTCAGGAGGGAGGTGGAAACAGGAAGAAGTCCAGGGAAGACATTTCCCGGGGAAATTAGTTCCACTGGAGCTGTGGGAAGATGCTGGGAAACAGAAAGGTGCAGTGTATGCATGTGTGGGGAGGTAGGTGGGTGAGGACAGAGTAGACTTGGTGGAGTGGTTATTTTATTCCATATTGAACAAGGGGTGCATTTTCTTTCTTTTGGTACCAGGGATCGAACTTGGGACCTTGCACTTGAGAGGCAGGCGCCAGAACCACTGAGTGAAATCCCGGGCCCAAGGGGTGCATTTTCTGCTCTTCAATTTTTCTCACTGAAGGAAAAAAAAAATGGACAAACTTCTTTTCTTTTTTTTTTTTAACTTTAAGGAGCCCATGATAATCTAACCTGGATTATACTAAATAATTCATTGAATTACCACATGGCCTTGTAACATCTCATTTTATCTTGGACACTTGGTTAAATTTTTCATTTTGAATTTATTAGGTGTGTCATATCCTCGATAACAGTGTAAGTCTTTTGTAGGTAAGTAGGTAAACTGTGATACTTTCGTGAGTCTATTAAAGTTGATTATATAAAGCCATGCATGTAGTGTTTTGTTGACTTCAAATGGGGAGAAGCCAGAGGTGGGCTTTTCTTTCCTAGCCCACAGACACTGTGTCCTTCCCTGGGGTTCAAAGTGACTCCCTTTGAATTAATGCATCAATCTTCTTGCAAAACATCAGATAATTAAACTGCATTGATCTCAGTATGTGCCACAATGAAATATTCATCACTAAAGAGATTAGAACTTGCATCAGAGTAGAGAAAGGAATTTCATACCTCTCCTCTCTAGAAAGTGATTGTATTAACAAGCTTTTATCTAGATGAAGTAACACAGGATGAAACTCTTGTATATGCTAATGTTATAATTTTCACTCTAAAAGTCTATGATAAACAGTTTAACATGTCTTACTATGGGCTCTGACTGAGATTATCCTTTTATCCTTTTCCAGAACTTGAATTTAACCTTGTAAGATTGAAATGGAATAAATAAACACATGCTTAACAGATGGAGATGAACTGGCTGGCTTGTAAAGGTTGGATACTTTCCTTGGCTAATTCATCATTGTCCAAGGGTCAGTTCAAAGCTTACAGACTCAGAAATCTGCATCCTGAGGTTTTTGGACACCATTCCAATAGTCAACCTGTCTTCAAGGATAGACTAACATTGACTAAGCTCAAGGCTTGGGTCTATCTACTCGTTGGTATTCATGTTTTTTTTTTTTTTTTTTTTTTTTTGGTACTGGGGAATGAACTCAGGACCTTGCACTTTAGAGGCAGATGTGGTGCCACTAAGCTAAATCCCCGGCTTGTATTCATATCTTTATAGACACTTATTTATTCAACAAATATTTATTGAGCCCTATGATGTGCCCTGTGGTGTGTGTTCTAGGCAGTAGGAATGGAACACTGAATTTTGTTTTGAGCCCTTATACAGTGCGCATTTTGGTAATGGAGTCTGACAAAAAAAAAGAAAAGAAAACCTAATGTTACCAGTATGTGATAAGGGCAATCAAGGGAAATAAATGGAGGAGGTTAAGAGGATAGTGAAGGATAGGCAAGCAGCGCCCACAGGAAGTGAGTTTGAAGTCTGGCCAGAGTTTCAGAGGGAGGGAACAATAATTAGCACAAAGATCCTGAAGAGCATACTAGCTTAGGATGTCCTATGAACAGTGATGCTCAGTCCTCAACAGACCAGAATATTCTTGGGGACAAATAATAGAGGCCTTTTACATGGAAAGCTAAGACACTATCTGGAGGTTGGTAGGTGAGCTGGGTTTCTAAACAAGGGGTTGTGGCTTGGCACCAAAGACTCAGGGCATTGGTCTAAGTTAGTCTGAAACATGCATCTGTACTTCTGAGCCCTTGCCTGCCATGAAGTGTGTCTTTGGCTAATGCTGGGGTGGATACTGCCAAGTTCTGTCTCTTTAGTTTGGGTCTAGGATTCACTGGATGATTCCTGGTTCCACTCATGAGCTGGGTAACCCTGGAAAGTTTCTCACCCTCCCTAATTCTTGTAAAGCAAACTAGTCCAGAAAGATGGTAATTTCCCTTAGGTTTCACAGACAGAAACTCAATCAGGGCTTTGGACTGTTTCATACCTCTTCTTGTTGCCTCTTTGAGTGGGTCCATTCTGGCAGAAAACAAATTTGGTGACTGTCAATCACAGAGGACAGTATGGACAATGAGAAGTTTGTCTTTAATAATGAGTATTGGCCTTTACAATCTGAGTTTTGAACATATTCCCTTCTCTTAACATTGCTATATTGGCCCAGATCCCCAAGGGATCTCCTTCTGACTTGCCTATGACACATGCATTTTCACAAGTACAATAGCCTTGTAGGCTGGAGGATCACTCAATACCATGTGTTTTTTCACTAGACTCTGAAATCCCAGCAAGCCACAAAAGGCAACATCCTCAGATACTCAAAACACATCTGCTCACAAAACACAAAACTATTTCTTTGGTGGACCTGTCAGAGAATCCCACGAAACCCCAAATTAATCAACTAATGAACTAGTTGGTTATGATTTACTTAAGCACACAGCCAAGTATTGATGAGATCATGTTTAAAAATGCGCCTGTTTTTACTTATTCATCTTTACTTCCACTTTATTTCAGAGCATTTGATGTGGCTCATACGTCACTAATAGCTTACAAAAACACACTGTACTTTTTTTTTTCCTGTCGGAGCAGTTTTTCAAATATTCCATCACTTGCTGTTCACAACAGCCCCAAGGACCGGAAAGGGCTGGCCCTGCTGTATCCATTTTAGTGAGAGCAACTTAGATGTAGCGGCCCCGCACTGCCCAGAGGACTGTCACAGACATCGCTTCGTTTGATCTTCCCCTCGCATCCTGCAGGGCAGAAACAGCGCACGCACTGCTTTCAGTCTGGGGAAGGTCAATCTGTGGCGACAACCTACCAGGAAAGCCGGTCGGGTTCGGGATGTGACGTAAGCTGGGACTGCGGCTTAGGGGCACCCGCACAACACTGGGCTGCGGTTCCCGAACTGGGGTCTTCCAGTAACAAGCCCGCGAGGGAGGGATCCACGCCAGCCAATCGGCAGGGCCTCGAACTGGCAAAGTAGCCAATGCCGGGGCGCGCGAAGCAAGTTTTTCTAGCGACCCCATTAAGCGCGCTCCGGTCAGGAATTGAACTCATCTGCTACTACAATACGCGAGGGCCCGTGTCAGAGCGGTCCCCGAGGGTCTGAGAGTTCCTCCAGCTCAGAGCCCCAGTGGAGTGTCGCTTGGTCCCCTGCCCACAGCGAGCGAACAAGGAAATCCCACAGAACCGCTTACGCCCGCACTCCAACACCCGCCGGCCTACAGCTCCGCAGACCCCGCCCCTTCCGCTCGCTTGGCCCGCCCCCTCCGCCAGCTTCCCTTCTCAGGCCCCGCCTCTTCCTCTCACGCTCTTCCCAGGCCTGTGTCTCCTCTCGCCGGGTCCCGGGAGGTGTGTGGCTTCCGCCGCAACTCTAGCTTCTCGGCCATGGAGGTCCGCAAGAGGAAGGCCTCGGGCGGTCAGGAAGGCACGGCTTCTGCTGCGGGAACAGCCAAGCGGGCCCGCACGGAAGAGCTCACCGGCGTGCGGTTCAAGATTCAGCTGAGGGACCCGCAGGGCCCCGGGCCGGGTGAGTGCGGGTCGCGGGGCCGGGGCAGGAAGCACGTGCAAGCGAGGAGGCCTTTTGGCTGCAGTCTGGATCCAGCCAGACACAGCCTTTCCTTCTGCAGCTTTTGGTCCCTGAGGTCAGAGCCAAGCCTCTGGTACTGGAAGAAGCAAGCTCCAGTGATTAGGCGTCCAGGGTCCCGCGCCAGCCTGGGCTGTCAGCGGCAAGCAGACCCTGACTGTGTGACAGCTTCCTGCGGCCACGCGTTTCCCTTGCTCTGGCAGCAACCCTCAGCAAGCTTTAAAACCTCTTTACTGCCCTTGTCAGGAAAATAAATGAAGTGCACACATTCACGCATCAAGTGATGCTTGAGTCCCCACTGTGAGTCAGCTGGGGCAGTTCACCGAGACAGCACCTCGCTGTTCCTGGGCTGTCAGCACCGTTTTCTATATCTTTGATCCTCTAACACTCAGGTTGACCTACTAACACACCACGACCCCTCACAAGTACTTGTCACTTGTCCAGGGTTAGATCAGAGACTGGCATTAAGCACATTCTGTAATTTAATTTGTAAAGTATGACCGTAATTCACAACTATTTGTAATCTTTTGAAAAATACAGAGATTTTATGAGGCAAAGACACAATTAAACATGTTGTCTAGTGGAAACGTTTCTTCCAGCTTACAGAAATCACTAAATTGATAGAATATGGTCATGTTCTAATTTTTCTCCTACAGATTTTCTTTTTAAAATGCTTAATGCTTGCCCTTTCTAGTCAATACTGGGAAGGTGATTTCTACTTTAGGACAGAATTACACATTTCACTCATGAATTTGTTCATATAATGTTAGGGTGGAGATAAAGCGGTGAATAAAAATATGACACAGGCCTTCCCATGTGGGTGAGGCAGGATGAGCAATAAAACCACATATAATAGTTCCAAGCCAAGTCCTCCAAAGGAACTGTACGTAGTACCTAAGGGTGCTTAACAGGCCTGGGACCTAAGCGTGAAGATGAAAGAAGGCCCCTCCAAGGAAGTGACTTTTCAAAAAGGGTTTTAGGATGGGACAGGGTGAGGAGCCTTTCTGGCAGGACAAAGAGCATGTTCAGTTATTGAAAAGATGCTATACCCATATTTCGTGGTTCAACCCAGAGAGCACCATGACATTCAGGTGCTGTGTCATTGAATAGATGTCAGAAGGGCAATTGGTGGACAGGTTCTGGATGTAAGTGCGGTAGCTGAAAGATGCCACAAAGGTGAGATAGTGAAAGTGTGAATCTCTTGTGTGAGGCCGCGTGTGGTTTAGGTATCTAGTCTGTTTCTTGAATTCTCTTTCTCTTTGTTGGACAATCAAATCAGGGAAATAGAATTGATGGGTGGGTGTTAGAGAATTCTGTTGTCTTGTACCCCGAGGGAAGATTCCTGTGTATGCTCCCTTCCTGTAGTGGTAGGCTTAGGTTGGTAAAGGCACTCAGTGGATCTAGTCATCCAGTCAGCATCAGGGAGGAACCTGGGCTGAGAAAGGCTCTATCTCAAGCCAGTTCCAGACTTCACTGGCCAGAGGAAAGGCCATCTTGTGAGTAGGAGTACTCTAAAAGTTAACCTTTTGCTCTTCTGTCCTCACATTGCCTCTGTGTCCCCTTCATGGTGAGGGACAATTTGATTGCTTGGATGTTCCTGCCAGAACTCTCTTTGTGCCTCAGTTCATCCCTGGACCTTGATGATGCTCCAGAGTGCTCCCCTCTGTCACCCTCATTATTTAGTCCAGGCTCCGTCAGTCTTTGCTGGGATTGGCCAGAGCTGCCTGAGGTTGTTCTCTCTTCTACTCTTGCTCCCCTGTACTCCTTTTCGCATGGGGCAGTCATAAAGTTTTTTTTAATGGTATTGGTGATCAAACCCAGGGCCTTTGCAGTGAGCTACATCCTTAGCCCTTTTTATTCTTTTCATTTTGAGTCAGGGTCTCACCAAGTTGCCCAGGCTAGGCTTAAACTTGTGATCCTCCTGCATCAGCCTCCCAGACTGCTGATATTACTGGTATGCACTGCCATGCCTGACTCAGATGATCTTTTAAAACTTCAAATCGGATCATGTCATTCCTCTCATGACATCCTTTGTTGGTATTCCCACAAGTCATTACCATTACCTACCTGCTTCTTACATTATCATTCAGCCCTGCGTACTTTGCTTTCATGTTAGGCCACCCTCCCCTTACGCACCTCCTGACTTACCTCCCAGGTTCCAGCCAGCTGCACTCCGCCCTCCAGCCCTGGGGCCTTGGCATGGTCTTGACCTGGAACCATGTCTCAACCCTGCCTCCAACTCATTCTTACCTGTTTCCTTATCAGGTTTATCATTACTTAAGAGAGAATTTCAGGTAATCTCTCACTACACCGTTGACTTTTGCTTCATAGCACTTAATACAGTTTGTAATTTTTGCTTCATGGCCCTTACGACAGCTTGTGATGCATGACTATTTCAGGGCTTGTGGTAGGTATTTGATAAATATTTATGGATGAGTATTGGTCACTGCCATAACGTGAGGTACTGTGTGGGTAAAAGCCGTTGCCAGTTCATTCACCAGCACATCCTAGGCGCCCGGTGTAGTCACTGGTGTGTGCAGTAGGTGCTCAGTGGATGGTGAATGGAAAGAGGTGCAGAGATGGCAAGTACAACGGGCCATCAGTTCCCACCTGCCATAGCCTGGACTTCCTGGGGTTGTATGTTAGGGTTTGGCAAAGGAGTCCTGGAAAAAGGAATGAGAATTAGCACTCTTCTCCCTGTAGTAGCAGCCCTTGCTGTCTCTTGCATTCCGAGTCTTCTTGAAGGAGAGCGCTAGGGTATTGTGAGTGGCTCCAGGGTGTCCTGAGGATTTCCCTCTCGTGAGCTTGGGCTGTGTGTGTCAGAACACTGAGGCCCTTGCTCATTACCTCGCTGGGCTACGCTGCAGATGCCCGGGCAGTGCTTGCGCGCCAAGGCGCCCCATTGGTGTTTAAGGTAAACGTTTTAAGGAGCAAGTGTGGCCGCTGGGGAAAATGCTGCACTGAGGCATAAAGTGGGTTCCAAAAAGAAGAGTATGCAAGGCTGGCAGAGAGCTGAATGTGACCAGAAACACTGCTGCTGTTGAAGACCTTGTGGGCCTTTTGTTTTTTTCAGAGGTTTGCCTTGCACTGTATGTGATGCTGGATTCCCTACAGGTGAACTAGGCCCCTTGCACTTCATGCAGACTGTTGGCGTGTGCAGAACTGGGTGGTGCTATGTATGCCTGAGGACTTGAGTCAGGGATGAAGCTGCTGTCCAGGAAGAAAGATGTGTCGGTTTGCTGTGGACACCCGGTGGCCTTCCCTGCAGAACCCAGTCCTCTTCTGGGTCTCATGCTTCAAGGGCATGCAGAGAGTGAGCTGAACACCTTAGTGGGAACACCTTCTGGGCCTCGAACTGGAGTCTCTGGAGAGAGGCTGAAGGCTGCGTGTGCCTTGATAGGTGCAGGCTCCAGTGGTGGTAGCTGGTGTGAGAAAGGACTTGGTCCTCTGCATGTGGCTGCAGAGCAGAAGAAGAGGAGCCCTGGGGAGGCAGGCAGACTGCTCCTGCCCTAATGTGATACTTAGATGAAGACTTGGGCATTTCTCTATTATTATTACTATTATTATTATTATTATATTTGCAGTACATAATGTTTACATTCTTTGTGGGGAGTTGGTACACGTACATAACATCCTCTCTGTCTCATTTTTTTTTTTTTTTTTTTTTGTACCAGGGATCAAACTCTGGACCTTGCACTTGCAAGGCAGGCGGTGGAACCACTGAGCTAAATCCCCGGCCCTCCCTCCACCTCTTGATCCCCTTCCCATTTGAGAAAGATCTGTCTTCTTACTTCCTATTATCTATCTTTTATTTTGCTCTTTATTTATATTTTGGGTTTCTCTGGGATATGTAAGTGTGTGTCTGATTTATTTCACTCAAAGTTCATCCATTTCCTACAAATGACTCAAGTTTTTCTTTCTTCATGGCAGAGTAGTACTCCATTGTGTGTAAATGCCACATTTTCTTCATCCATTCATTTGTTGATGGGCATACAAGATGCTTCCAGGATTTAGCTATTAAAAATTGTGCTGCTATAAACATGGGTATGCATGTATCTCTGTAATAGGTCTTTAACTCTTTTGGGAAAATACCCGGAAGGGGACTAGCTAGGTCAAATGGAACTTCTAGATGTAGTTTTTTGAGGAATCTCCACACTGATTTCCATAGTTGTACTAGTTTTTATTCCCACCAACAATGAAGAAGGGTTTCTTTTTTCCTGCAGCCTTGCCAGCATTTGTTAGTATGTGATTTCTTGTTGGTAGCCATTTTTTCTGTGGAAAAAAATGAAATCTCAGCGTTACGAGTTACATCTCTCTAATACCTAGAGATGTTTAACATTTCTTCATGTAGTTCTTAAAAGGCCATTGGCATTTTGCATTTTATTTCACTGGTAATGACTAAGTGTGTTTTAATAAATATATTTAGTCCCTTCCTCCCTTTTTTGCAAATAAAAATAAGTCACTCCCTAACAAGATTAAGGCCCCCATAACTGTGTGCCACTTCTAGCCTGTTCTTTCCTGTGGCTTCTCTCCCACTGTGCCCTGTTGCCCTGGTGATTTGTGGCCTGACAGGAGAGCCAGAGAGGGGCAGCTTTGCAGAACCCAGGTGCTAAGGGAAGAGGGCTCCCCTGGTGGGGTGGCACTGTGGCAGGGCTGCAGATCCTGCTGGGGTGTGTTACCTAGAGCACGTGTGATGGAATTTATAGGCCAAGAGATTTTTGAGGCGGGACCTTCTGGGGCGGCCTTATGAGGAAGTATACCTCTGAGGAGCCACTCTTGGGGCTTTTGAGGAGCACCGAGGTCCACTGCAGTTCCTGGTGCTGACAGTGGGTCAGGTGCTGCAGGGATAATGCAGAGGCCATGTCACAAGTCAGTTCAGTTGAGCATGCAGCAGTTGTCCAGCTTTTGAATGGAGAACTCTGGAGTCAGACAGCCTGCGTTTGAGGGCTGGCTCTGACACTTCCTAGTGAGTACCTTTGCCAAAGTCCTCAATTTTCTCATCTGTAAAATGGAAAAAATACTGGTACCCTGAATAGAGGGCTGTAGTAAGAAGTAACTGATTATAGGTAGAGCTCTTGGTAGTGTTTCATTACCACATTATGGATCATTTCTATTGTTATCTTCATCTCATAGATGAGAGAGCATAGAGCTAAGAGAGTCTGGGCGAGTAATGGCTCCAGATAGGATTCACACCTGTGAGTTCTGTTGGCTCACGGCTTGTTTTATTCCTGTTCTGCCTTCATTGTTTGCAGTGTTTCCTTAATGTCCATATGGATTCATATGCGAGGGCTGCCATCACAAAATATTGTGGACTGTGTGGCTCAACAACAGACATTTATTTTCCCACAGCTCTGGAAGTCCAAGATCCAGGTGCCAGCTTGGTGGGGTTCTGCTGAGGGTTCTCTTCCTAATTGCAGACAGCTCCTTGACCTTCTTCACACGGCAGAGCAAGAGCTCTCTGATGTCCTTTCCTTGTCTTATAAGGATACCAGTTGGGATTAGAGACTCAATATGACCGTATTCATCTTTAATTACCTCCTTTCAGACGCTGTATCCAAGCAGCCTTGTAGGCATCGGGGCCACAATGTGTGAATTTTAGGGGGACAGTTCAGTCCGTAGCATTCATGGCTGGGTTTGTAGCTTGAGGGGGGTCACAGAACAGGAAAGCAGGTCACAGTTTTGGTTGCTGTTACTTCTGAGGAGACTGTGCTTTTTGACCTTTGAACATAACTCTGATTTCAGCCTTGGAAGCGTTCGTCTCTGCTGCCAAGAAGCTACCACAAGAAGATGTACATGATGTCGTGGAAGGATACATAAAGATTTCTGTTGAATGTGCAGAAGTTTTCCAGCTCCTGAGTGGAGAGAAGCGACCTGAAAGTGAAGTATGTTTGTTCCTTACCTGACTTGATGAAGGGAAGTTAATGCTGTGGTGGGTGTTAATTTCAGCTTGGTGAAAGGGGATGTAAGTTTCCCAGACAGCACCAGTTGTTTGCAGAAAATGATTCTTTGTCCCAGTGTGTAGGAATACCCTATTTTCTTTATGACCTTTGAAAGCTTTTTACTGGGAAACGCTAAGTTCTTATTACCATTTGGTGGATAATGTCAAAAGCCAGGATCATAGATCAGAAGGCGCCTGGTTTAACAAAAAAGAAGCAGGCAAACACTGTACTGCAGACTCAGAACACTTGTAAAATTGGTCGTCTTCTGCTTCCAAAGAGGTTGAAAACTTAGAATATTTATGAACTTACCAAAGTCTCAGGGCTATTGTTATAAGGCTGTAAAATCCAAAGCAGTGAGACCCAATTATTATTAGAGGTCTCTCCTTCTTCCAGTACTTGACTTTGTGTAATTGTAAGCAAGGTATTCTGTATTTCAGGCCTGGGTCCTGGTGGCTGAGCCTGCTAAGCCTTAACCTTCTCGCCTTTGCCACCTTTGGACCAGGGTCTGGGGAGGCCTAACTCTGCACATTGAAGGTTGTAGACCTACAGGAAACTCCAGTTCAGACGGGAGCAGTGTATATGTATAGCAGGAAAAGAGATGAGATGGTTCACAGCATTTCAATTCCGTCTTTGCAGATGCTGTTAATTTTTCAAGTTTTTGAGGCCATATTATTGCGGACAGCAAGTGATCTTTCACATTTTCATGTCGTGGGCACCAATATCGTGAAAAAGCTAATGAACAACCACATGAAGCTCATCTGTGAGTCCCTGTATGCCTCGGGTTACAGGTAAGCAGCCTGCCTCTGTGTGACAAAGGACTGGCCTTTGGTGTGGTCTGTGCTCAGCTCTCCCTGGGTGCTTTAACCTTTCCTTCACTCACTAAGGAGAGCTGAGCTGTTTCTGAGGCTCTCGTGACAGCGTCTCTGCCTGTTCTAGCAGGGGCTGTCACTGACTGCCAGCCCTCCACGAGTCCCTCCTTTCTTCATTTTTCTGGTTCTTATGTAGCAAATCACACAGTCAGGTGTGCACTTGAGGTGGTCTTGTGCTTCTGCTGTTCCTGACCTGCTTGGTTTCCTGTCCCTGTGCAGGATAGCTCGAGCCTGCCTCAACTTGATGGCCGCCATGGTGACCCAGGGTCCCGAAGCTGCCAGGGACATCTGCAGCCATTTTGACTTGAATAAAAAGAACTTGTATGCCCTGGTGACTAAGAGGGACTCAAAGGTTAGTACCCCAAGTATTGTGCTTCTTCCCTGACGGAAGATGGGTCAGCTGCCCATCAGAGCCTGAGTGCCGGGAACATCTGAGGAAGCTTCTAGGGCAAGGGGACAAGGGAGGAGGTTGGCTGCACAGTGCAGTACCTCTGTGAGGATGACTTAGCTGTGAGCACCCGCTCTTCTGAGTGAAGGAAATAATCTCTGCCTCATGGCAGTGAGGGTTATAAAGTGCCCTAGTCCTCCATTCTCATCTGTCCGCTTTAAAGAATCCTGGAACTCTTAACAGTGACATCCTCAAAGAGGACTCTTAGGGCTCTTTGAAGAATGACTTTGTGTCTCCTGTTTTAATCTGTCATGGTCGGGGCTGAGTGGTGGGAAAGAGAATGGGGGTATGAATGCTTGGTTTTCAGGACGGCTGTAAAAGGAATTCCTTGTTGGCTCCAGCAGTGTCACTCGGGTCTGGAAAGGCCCTTGGGGAGAAAGCTCAGTTGGAACTCTGAGTTCTCACCACTCCCTGAGCAGAGGGACAGCCGGGCAGGTAGAGAATCATGAGCATAGTTCCCCTCCGTAACCATATGCAACTCTCACAAAACTCCTGGGAGGCAAGAGTTTCCACATTGTCGGGAAGTAGACTAAAGGGTTAATAATACCGCTCTGTAAGATTGTTCTGGTGTTGAAGGTTTTACTGGGATTACGAATAAGGTGCTCTCTGAGAAAAGAAGAGTCTAGGTCTTAGTGTTTCTTAGATGCTATGCTTTATTAACATGTCAACAGATTCCATTTTGTGAGAAACGGCTCGTGACATTTAAATGCATTCCTAATAAAAAGAATGTGTGCACACTCGAGCCAATATCACGGTTCTTTGGTCTTGGCAGCAAGCCTGGCAGTAATTACCCATCGGGTACCTCCCCGTCCACCCCTGTCTCTTGACTCCAGCCACCGGAGTAGCAAAGACTCAGGCACCCAGGCCACCCACCACGACCAGACACCTCGGGAAGCCCAGCTAGGGCTCCCCTTCCTGCACCAGCTACATCGTCTTGGGGCTCCAGGCAGGTGATTTTACCCCTGTGGGCTCTGTAAAATGGGAGTTAATGCCAGGCTGAAAGGGTTCTTGCTTTCTTTTATTTAATCTATCTCAAGGATGAGATAGCCCTTAAATACTTTATGTGTTGTAAGAGATGGGGTCTACATGTTAACTTTTTTTTCATGCTGGACATGTCAGGGACATTAAAAATAGAGCAGCATAAGGAAGCCCCGTGTTCCAGCTTCATCCCAGCTTGTCACCCCTCCCACTTTTTCAGTTTGCTTGGTGAAGCCTATTCTAGCCAATCCCAGACATGAATCATATCTCTCCATAAATATTTCAGTGTGTACTCTACCAGAAAAAGGCCTTTTAAAAAACAAGACCACAGAACCATTATCACACCTACCACCATTAATAATTTCTCACTGTTATCTAAAACCTCATTTGGCCTCCTAGTTTTTCCTACCATGTGCAAAGTATTTTCATACTGTCTTAGTCACTCTCCTCGTCGCTGAGACACAATACCTGACACCCACAACTTAAAGGAGAGGTTTATTTTGGCTCACATTTTCAGTCCATGGTCAGTGGGCTGCAAGGCAGGAAGGGCTCGGTCAGAGGGTCTGGTGGAGGAAAGCTGCTCACGTCATGGTGGGCAGGAAACAGAGAGGAAAGGGAGGGACAGGGACCTTCCCAGGTCAGGCCCCCAGTAACACCTAACAGCAAGTCAGCTGTGTGCCCCCGTAATCCAGTCACCCTCCAAACGGGAAGATTTGGGGCCATTTTAGATTCAGACCATAACATGCTCTGGTTGAGAGGGAATCCAGACAAGACCTACATGTTGCATTTGGTCGATACGCATCTCCAAGCTCTTTGCATCTTTTTTCAATCTTTTGTTTCTCCTCCTTCTTTTCATGCACTTTAGTTGTTAAAGATGCTAGTGGCAATTTCTGTTTTTTAGTGAGTGTATTTGAACCTTTGGGAGGGAATTATTAAAGAGGACCATGGGTATCTTCATCCAGCCAAAGAAAGCATTGTTAACATCCTGTGCCAAAGAGCAGTCTTGCCAAATACGTTTTGGTCTATTTTAGACAGTGTTTTGCAGAACAAGCCCTGAAGAGTTCAGGACATTTTCTTCCAGGGATAACAGCTCTATGAGGTCACAGAGTAGGAATGAAGGACTAGACATGTGAGCATCTTTCAGCAGGAGCAGGATGTCTTTGAGGGGGTTTGCTGGAGGCAGAGACAGAGGCCCAGATGGCTGCACAGGAGCCACAGTGGTGCCAGCCTGGACTGGGCAGGTGCTGGGTCTCAGGGACCTCGTCTGTCTGGTTCCTTCTCAGGGTTGGAGTCTGAGATTTGGGGCTGTCACATACAGAAAGGGAGCCAGCAGGTGATAATCAGGTTCCTTTTCATTTAGAAATACATTGCTAGAGGACCCATGGGAAGATCTAGTCCAACTTTACTGTGTATAACTGGGACAGCAAGATCTAGAGCTGCAGAAAATGGGGCCAGCATTCCAGGACCCCAGCTCCAGTACTGTCTCAGTGACTCCACTAGAAGGGAGAAAAGAAAACCTAATTTAATTTTTCCAGACAAGTTTTAGGGTGATATCAACATTTATTCACAATACGAGGCAATTGGAGACCAGGAGAACAATGATTGTGCTGGAATTAGTAAGATGTTTATGTGAACAGTGAGGCCCCCAGGTAGGTTGGGAGTGGGGATTACTTTAAACTCCCTCAGGATAGTTTCTTAGTCATCTTTTGAGTTCTCTCAGTCTGAGGTTAGGGCGTCCTGAATGTCATGGGGCTTTGTGAACATGAAACTGGTGAGCGAAGGCACAGGAGCGTGCATGTCTGTTCTGCACACCAGTTATCATTGTACCCAAACCCACATGGTGAAGAGGCCCACAGATCAGGGGGATCGTTTGAAGCTCTGGTTGTATCTGGAATAAATCAGCATTGATGTGATAAGGTCTTGCCAAAGTGCGACGTGACCTGGATGGAGTCAAACTCAAGAAATATAACAAATATACAAGCCCTAAATCCAAGTGTTTAAGAGTAGGAATTGCATACCCTCCCCCCTTTATTTTCTCTTTTCAGGTACTGGGAATAGAACCTAGAGCCTTACGCATGGTAGGCGAGAGCAATTTGCCACTGAGCTACAGCCACACCCCTTTTTATTTCAAGGCAGGGTCTCAGTAAAGTTACCCAGGCTGCCCTAAAGCTTGCAGTTCTTCTGTCTCAGCCTCCTGAGTAACTGGTATTATAGGCATCTTTTCTCCAGAAGAAATGTCCCCAACAAAACAAGAAGGAATTGATTGAATACTCACACAGAGGCCTAAATGATGCCAAATATGCCCTGCACCTTGAGAAAAGGTGAAATGCAGGGAAGCCCTGAGAAGAAGGGAGAGAATCTTTTATTCGAACATGAAGCAGCATGTTTGTGCAGTTATTTCTTATTTATCCCAGGTCTGGTACTTGGTTACTTAGCAGCTGCATAACCTTGAGTGAGTTTTTAAAATCTCACCTTGCTCATCTGTAAAGTGGGGATGGTAAGCATCTTCACCTCAGCTCATTATGAGGAATGTATAACAGATGTGCAGCATCTGGCATCAGGCCTGGCATAGTGCTCAGTAAACGTTGGTATCATTGTCACTGTTGTTGCCACCACCTCAGCTGCCACTGCTAAGTGGGGCTGGACTCTCTGGAAAGCAGAGCTGGCCCCTTGCTGTTTCTTGCCAGGCCTTTGCAGCAGTAATTCTATACACTATTAATTTATTCCTTGCCAATGAATGAAGGCACCGTGGTGTAACTGAAGTGGGTGAAGTTTGGGGTAAAGCAGTGGAGGGTCTAAGCACATGTGCCAGCTCTAGAACAGCCCATAAGAGGTGTGTGTGACCCTGTGCTTCAGCTTCCTTAGGTGTACAAGAGGGATGATGAGACAGGGCTTTGTCTTCGTGACATGGGGAAAATGATCAGCTGGCCCTAGAGACTTCCCCAGGAGGGAGTGTTAGCTGCTGGCCATGGCCTTCGGGCCCGGCCACCCCAGGTTGCAGGTGATGCCCGTGGGGTGGTGCAGGCTACAGACCTGGGCTCTCTCTGCTGGGCTCATAACACAAAGCATCTGTGCTTTGGTTTCTCTTGTGAGTTAATAACATATCTAATGAAAACCAGACATCACCACATTGGCTTCTTATCAAAAGTAGTGCCACACTCTCCATTATTTCTGGATTTGCAAAAACATGGATGGATTATTGTCGTTGGCAGACTAGGGGATGGATGTGGGTGGGCTGAGAGTTGTTTGCTTACACTAGAATGGTCCATGAACTTTATACTTTACATGTCACAGTTATGGAAGGGGGTACAGTTGGGGGTAAGAGCAAAGAAAAACCTTTGTTTTCCATAAAGAATGCACATTGGCTTCAGATGTCCACCCTCAGTTGACTGGGGACAAGACCGGGAGGCTGGGGATGTTGGAGGTGTGTTCCTGCCTGCCGCGTTCCTGTCTTTTCTGCCTTTGTGTGTGACATGAATGTGACATGTGGGTCTCCTTTGTCCTCCAGGGAGTGCCTGATGTCCGGCTGGCCTACATCCAGTTTGCCCTCTCCTTCTTAATTGCTGGTGATGATAGCACTATAGGGCAAGTACTGGAGCTGAAAGGTAGGTATTCTCTTTGTCCCTTAGGAAAGCCCACCTGCAGTTGTTCTGCAAAACCCACCTCAAACCATCTCTTCCAACAAGTCTGAAGCCTTTGCAGCTGCATTGTGGACTGGCATGAGGGATATGTGGAGGGGCAAAGCCTTGGGCATTGCCATCTTGATATCGCTGTTTAGCATTAACAGAGGCCTTCCTGTGAGACCGTCTAGAATGCTGAACTTTGCCCTTACAAAGGATCAGTGCAAACAAAGATGCTTTTGGTTCCAGAACATACACAGATTCATAGCCTTGGCTACCTGGCTTCCCTTAGTAATTGCATTTTTAAAAATACAGTTTATGTGGTTGGGGGGATAGCTCTGTGGTAGAGCACTTACCTAGCATGTGCAGGGCTCTTGGATGTGATCCCCAGCACCACGATACATACACACATAAAGTTTAATTAACTTGGTGGCTCTGCCCCATGCTATCAGAATATCAGGGCTCCAGAGAACTTTGACCTGACCACCTTCTGGTGGCTGTCTTCCTAGAGCAAGGCTTGGTATAGGTTTTAGGGTCACTTGTGTTTTATGAAGAGATTTTGTAAGATGGTAAATGACAAGACCAAGCTTAGCACATAGTCGTCACTCAGTAAGATTCCCAGAATCATGCCTGTGTGCTCTGGTCAGAACTCTGGGAGTAGTCCTTAGGGGGACTGGAGGGTGTGGGTGGTGTCGGCCTGTGTGGGGCTCCATCACTGGCAGGGTATCCTGGAGAGGACATGATGCCACAGCCCGTTCTTCCCCACTCATTGCTGGAACTGGGTTCAGGATGTCCCGCTGCTACCAGGGCCAGCAGTTTCTTTACAGTTCCCCTGGGTCACCTCAGCCATCTGGCCTTTTGTTGAAAGACAGTGGGTACTTGTTTCCACTGCCGCAGGGGCAGGTTTCTGCAGGCAATTTGGCCTCCTGCATTAGATCTTCTGAGATTTTTTTTTTTTTTTTTTGTACCGCGGATCGAACTCGGGACCTTGTGCTTGCAAGGCAGGTGGCAGAATCACTGAGCTACATCCCTGGCAGTCTTTTTTTTTTTGGTACCGGGGATCGAACTAGGACCTTGCCCTTTCGAGGCAGGTGCGAGGCAGGTGTGGGTGCCCCTGAGCCAAATCCCCGGCTCTTCTGAGGTGTTTGATCTGGCAATTCCATGTATAGGCATTTGTCTTAAGGAAATAATTAAGGATGTGAGTAGAGGTTTGGTTAAAGAAATTTTTCTTGTGTTAGCTGAAGGTCAAACTTCTTGCCATGCAAGGGATCAGTTGAAAAAATTGAGTGCTAGTCATTGGGTATCAACTCATAGAGTGGTAACATAGCATCCTGTTTTACCAACAGCTAAGTAGAACAGTATCCTTGCATCAGAAGGCTAACAGTTAATTCAGATGTTATAGTATTTACCTTTGAGTGGGGGTTATGGTTGGTTTTAAATTTTATTATTTTGTAAATTTTTTTTTGGTACCAGGAATTGGACCCAGGGCCTTGTGCTTACCAAGCAGGCACTGTGCCACTGAGATACATCTCCAGCCCAAATTTTATTATTTTAGTTTGCTTAGTATTTTCTTAGTTAAAGAATAATGAGTTTCTTTTGTGGAAAATAAGCATATAGGAAGCAATTGCTCTGATGTTTCTGTGCAGTGTTAGTAATGACAGGTTCTCAAGTTCTGGTGGCTGTCTCGCTGGTGGTGGTGAAGTATGAAGAGAACAACATACAAACAAACAATCTCCCAAGCTCCTCCCACTAACTAATTAAAAACCACCAACTAATAAAATGATGATCATAATTTTAAACATCTCAGCAAATCTAAGAAGGAGTTTTCAAAGACTGTAGTCATACTACTGCATTTTCTTTTTCAATCACTGTTCATTTTACCTAATGTACAAAAATGAAAGTAAAATGGAATTGAACTACTGAACTTTAGGTACCCTTGATTTCTTTGTCATGAAGCTGGTTTTTCCTACTGTGAATTTGTATAATTAAGAAAGACAAAATTTTTTTTAAAAAAGGTACATGGCATTATTTGCTGTACCATTTAATCAATAATACTCTCATTTGTTTTGATTTCTAAAATATTTCTGTGTTTAATGCTTTGAAATTTTTATTTTCAGAATTTATCCCTTGCATTTTTAGCTCGGGCATAAAGGAAGATAGGATTTCTACCATCAACATTTTGTTATCTACACTGAAAACAAAGGTACGCGTGTGGTGATCAGTCTTGCTGTCATTTGTTTCTCTTTGTGAATGAAGAAATGGTCCCCATTGCTTTGCAGCTTTCTCAGCTATAGTTACATAGATTGAGTGGAAAACAGGTTCTTAAGCAGAAGCTGAGTTTGACGGTGAGTAAGTTCTGGGGCCAGAAGCTCGAAGAACGCAGGGCTGCTCTTTCCTTATGACAGGAGGAAAGCTGTTGATCAGCAGTTCACAGCAACCCAGGTTCCTAATTATGAGTGGCAAATTGCAAGTAATGCTTCATTTACACCTCTAGTGCAGTGTTAATTTGTGTCATGTCACGTATTCTGGCTTTTGCAAACATCCTACAGAAATTTAAAAACTTGCCAAAAAGGGATTGATCACTGTCCTTGAGACAGAAACACCTTAACTGATTAATTAGAAAGACTCTGTGACCCTGTCAACATGAAAAGTTGTCAAAGCCCACGTAAAAGTGGCCAGTCAGGACCAGGGATTTAGCTCAGTGGTTCCAGCACCTGCCTTGCAAGTGCAAGGTCCCAAGTTCGGTACCAAAAAAGAAAAAAAGTGGCCAATAAGCAGAAAACACTTTACTTTCATAGTTCATAAACAGTGGTTCTCAACTAGGTACAGTTCTGCTCTCCTTGAGACATTTGGCATTTCTGGAGACAGTTTTTAAAAATTTTATTTATCTTTTTATGACAGTGTAGTTTAGGCTTCCCTAAACTATGACTGTGTAGTGTAGGCTGGTCTTGAACTCACTGTGTAGCCCAGCCTGGCCTCAGACTTGTGGCAGTCCTCCTGCCTCTGCCTCCTGAGTGCTGGGATTCTAGGCTGGAGTCATTTGTAGTTATGACCGGGAAGCTACAATTGGCAGAGAGTAGGTAGAGACCAGGGGTGCTGCTGGACACCTTACAGTGTACAGGACAGCACTGCTCCCCTTCCTCTTAAGAGTGTCACCTTACCTAAAATAAAACAAATAGTGACATACAGGCTTCTTCCCTTACCAGGATAGCAGTGACATTTTAAAAATGACATCCTGTATAGTACTAGCAAAGATGCTTCAGGCCAGGTACTTCCCTGGAGGTCTCAGCCCTCATGGAAGACAGCAGCTCTGGCCCCATGTGCTAAAGGTCTCATGTATGCTGTAAGCCTGGCTTAGGGTTGCTTTGAGCTGGAGTGCTGATCAGAACCACCTGGAGGACGCACTTCAAATACTCGGACTGGGCCACACTGCCCAGGTTTGGGTGGGCTGAGAACTTGTGCTTCAGTTCCATCTGTAAGACTCGATGCCAAGTCTCTCATCAGAAATGCAGTGTGGACTTCACACAAGGCTTGATGGGGAGTAGCCAGGTGGAAACAGCCTGATTGTAAATATCAGGGGAAGGGTTAAGTAAGTCATGGTCCACTGGTAGCATAGAATACTATTGAGCCCTCCAAAACGATCTTCTGAAGGAATTTTTAATGTGGTAAAAGCTTACACTAGATAAGTAAAGGAGGCACAAAACCATATTGCAATATAATCTCAGGCCATAAAAAAAATAACCAGTGTATATACCTGCATGCTGTGGCTGTAGACAGGTGGGGCAGGAAGGAAACACCCTAGAATGGTAATGAAGTACCGAAGGTGTTTGGGATATTGGTGAATTCTGTATTTCTCTGTGTATTTTCCCCTTTTTTGGCCAAATTTTCTGCAATTAGCATGCATTATTTTTATAACAACGAAAAGACAATAAATAGTATTTTTATAGACAAATGAATTTTGAGCTTTATTTGTTCTATCATTGTTTTCAGGTAGTTCACAATACAAATATCACAAAAACCCAGAAGGTGCGCTTCTTTACTGGGCAGGTCTTGGTCCACATAGCATCTCTCTACAGCTGGAATGGGATTGCTGACGTGACCTCAGAAAATTCCGAGAATGCCAAGGTACAGTCTCTTGGGTTTCAGTGGACCTTAGTAGTGGTCACATCTCAATATTACACTAGGCTTTAAAAAGAAAAAACCCAGGGCCAGGGATTTAGTTCGTTGGCACCGCACCTGCCTCGAAAGTACAAGGTCCTAAGTTTGATCCCTGGTACTGCAAAAAAAAAAAATCCCTAGCTGAACATAGTGGCACATGCCTGTAATCACAACACCTGGGATACTGAGGCAGGATGATTGCTACCAGTTCAAGGCCTGCCAGGGCTACATAGCCAGAACCTGTCTTGAAAACCAAACAATAGAAATAAAAACTTCAAAACAATCCCATCATTTCGTTGTTTCTTTTGGCTTATAGTTATATTAATTCTCTGCTAAATGCAATATGATTTTTAAAAATTATAGTATTGTTATTTGCAGTGCTGGGGATTGATCTCAGGGCCTTGTGCTTGTCAGACAACTGTTCTGCCATGGAGCTACATCCCCAGCCCTTTGTATTTTTTAAGACAGGGTCTTATTAAATTGCCCATGCTGGTCTCAAACTTGTAATCCTGTCTCAGCCTCACAGGTAGCTGGGCTTGCAGGCATGTGCCATCATGCCCAGCTTAAGGTTTGTATTTTCACCCTAAGATTTTTGTTCTCATGTGGGACTTATGATAGCACACTGTTGTCATTGTCAGGGAAGAAACTATCACTCCCATTAGCTGAGTGAGGTCTTCTGTTTGTCTTCGGGTCATCGGGCTCTTGGCAGGCTCTCTTCCTCCTCTTGCTTAGCCTCTTCCTTCTCTGTCTTCCTTTCTTTTCACATCCAGGCTTTGGAGATTCAAAGCTTGTTCTGTTTACTTTAGAATCCTGTCTAGGGGGTCTTTCATTTTCTCCCCCGCTGACATGGTGATTTATTTTTTGATAGTTAACTCCTGCTAAATCAAAGCAGTTGCTCTCATATTGACCCAAGCCCAGTGTGCCTTTTGATTTTCTATTATTTTCCTCGGAGTGTTTTCAGCATGGACTTGGCCAACATAGCAAAGGCTCAGTCTTGCTGTTAACTTCTGAAAACTTACTTCTCCAGAGCCTACTGCTTTCCTCCCTTTTATCTCGGTGTCTTGCCCTGGTCCTCTCGTTTCAAACATATTTTTGTGCACTCCTTTACAGGAAGCCCTATGGGTATAATAAAAACACTCCCAAACGTGTAATTTCATTCAAAAGTCCAAGACAAATTAAGTCATTTTGAAGCTTTTAAAAATAAGAGTTTAAACTTGCCTCTCTTAAGAGTATTCTTTCATCTTGATGGTTGTGTCTGTTTTGGATTGTCTTGTTTGGTTTTGGAATAATTCTAAGTGTTTGATTTTAAGTATTTTCTGAGCTGTCATTAGGTGGTGTGTCACTGTCCTGTTTTTATTCGGCAGCTATTACTCATGTTTATGAACTTGGGATTCATTGAATTATTTTCCAACCCTCATAGATGTCCACTGAAGAAGCAGGGAAAGCCACAGTGAGGGAGCTTGTTCATAACTTCCTGACGGATATTTGCTGTTCGCGCAAGCATGGGATTAATTTTTATGACACATCTTTGGGTACCTTTGGCAGGTAAACTACAGCTCTTTTGCGAACCCCAGCATGTGTGTTCTCAGAAGTCATCATGTACTGACTGCCTAGTGGAAACCAGCTAAATAATAGAACTGTAGGTTAGAATGGGAACTGTGTTCATTATCTAACTCATTTTAGGAGTGAGCAGTTGGAGACCCCGAATGTCTGTTCCAACCCCTTAGGGGCAGAGGCCTTGGGTAGCAGTGTATTTAGATACACAGACAATGGGATGTCTCCCCTAGGGAGGCATCACCCATGTCTGCTGAAAGATGCTGGTGTCAGTCAGACCTGAGATGAGTCCCTTATGTCACCTTCCCAGGGAGGGGAGGCCCTGACATGGACCCGAAGTGGTCCCTAAGTGAGTACCCTTGTCATCCCAGTTTTGCAGAGGAGGAAGCCGATTGAGAGGTCAAGGCAGAGTTTACATTTGAACCCAGGAAATACTGTTCCAAACCTATTGATAGTTAGCAACTCACTCTTAATGACAGGCCACCAACGAGCTTTAAAATGTGTTTTTTGCCAGATGTGGTGGTGCACACCTGTAATCCCAGCACTTGGGAGACTGAGGCTGGTGTATAACCATGAGTTCAAGGCCAGCCTGGAATACATAGTGGGACCTTGTCTCAAAAAATAAAACCAAAAAAAAAAAAATGTGTTTTTTATATTTTGTTTTGTAGTTCATAACTATCAAAAGATTTCATCAGTAAGAAAACATAAAAGTCCAAATCTAATGATTTTGATTGTATTCTCTTAGATGTTCTCTTTGTAGTCATTAAATATATATCTGTATTTTTTGTTGTTGTTTTTTGTTTTTTTGTTTTTGGGTACCAGGGATCGAACTCGGGACCTTGCGCTTGCGAGGCAGGAGGTGGAACCATTGAGCTAAAACCCCAGCCCCTATCTATTATCTTTAATCACCAAAATAACCTGTGGGTTTTTTTTTCTCATTTGAGAATAAAAATATTGGCTATATTTTCTGGTCATTGTGAATAACTTCCTTTCCCTCCCTTGACAGCATAGTGTTTCATTACGAGGATTTAGATAGTTTGATTTAGTTCTAGCTTCAGGCATTCAAAAAATGCCTGATTCCTTCAAAATGGGATAATGTGGTGGGAATTCTGCCTCTGATTTTTCTGTTGGTGGTGGTTTTTCCTAGCCCTTATTTTTTTATTTTTATTTTGGGATAGAGTCTCACTAAATTGCCCAGGTTAGGCTTAAATTTATGATCCTCCTGCCTCAGCCTGCCACAGTACTGGGATTATAGGCATATACTACCACACCTGGTTTACATGTAATTTTAAATTTATTTTGATTGTGAGATTATTCTGATTCACACTTAGTATAGCTTTTCGTTCTTCAGTAAGGTTGAGCTCATTTTCCTGATAATATGTTACATCGGACTTTTGCAGTAGAATACCATGCTTAACACACATACATTTCCCCCTTTTTGAAAGGACTCTTTTCTCTCTTAATGAGGTCTGTGAAATGGATGATCACTTAATGAGCATATTGAATCAACTCGAGAGTGTGGGTCTGTTTGGAATAAGCTGTGGTTTTCGTGAGTAGTTGAAATAACTAGCAAAAAAACGAATGTTTGTGCTTAAAGGAAGAGGAAAGGAGTTGTGTTTGTAGATAGTAACGGGAAGCTTTGAGAAAATTGAAATGCATGGTTTCCCAGCAGTCATGTGGCCCGCTGCATTTCATTCAAGTCCCTGAACAGATGTTAGCACTTGAGGCAGCCCTTCTAAGGTGCCCCATGCACTCAGTGTCCTTTTTTCTGGTCCAGGCTTCTGACTGTGACCTCTCACCACCTTGCATAATTATTTCTTTGCATGATCTGATTTGGTGTGAAGTGGTAAGAAGAGAGTCTGATCCTTTTTGTCTTCCTCAGGGCCTAGGGTAGTGCCTGGCACTGAGGAGGTATTTCTTGAAATAAGGTGTTAGAGGACAGAGCGAGGCACATTTTCCCTATAAAGGACCAGATACTGTTTTAGGCAGGTTGGTCATCCATGTCTTGTGACCTCCCAGCTATGCCTTCGTAGCATGGAAGTGGCCACAGGCACAGACAAATGGGTGTGACTGTGTTCCAAGAGAACTCACTTACAGTGCTAAGTGGCAAGCCACAGTCCAGCATCCCCTGGTGTGCAGGATAGGAGAACAGGTTCTCAAAATCACACAGCTGGACTCCACTCATAACTTAGCTCTGAGACCTAAGCAGGTTATACATCCTCTCTGCCTCAGTTAAACTCACCTGTAAAATTGGTGCCTGTCTCAAGTAGAACAAGATAACGGCCAGGGGCAGCCTCTGGCCTGTATTACACAGTGCACCAATATTAGTGCGATCCATTTTATTGCATCATTGATTAACATTATGTGTGTGTATAAGGTGGGCCTAATGGTGCCTACCTGTGAGCCCAGTGCTCTGGGAACCTGAAGGGGGAGGATCGAAAGTTCCAGCCCAGCCTGGACAATTTAGCAACTTAGCGAGACCTTGTCTCAAAATAAAAAAATAGGAAAGGTCTAGGGATCCAGTTCGGTGAGAAGGCCCTGGGTTCAGTCTCCAGTACCAAAGGAAAAAAAAAGTATGTGTAGTATTTTGGACACTGATAGTAGATTTAATGTTCTGTCATTTGATACTACAAACTATGTATTTTTTGTTTATGGAATTTTCATATTAAGAATTTTATATCTTTTTTAAAAGGATAGTGTTTTGATTAAAATTGTATGCTTTCTAATTCAGCCTTTAAAAAATTCTCGTATGTACAGCTATCATAGTTTCACTCAGTTTGTCGGGGACACAGGATACCGAGCTGGACACAGGATACCTAGAAACCATTACCAAGACTGCCACAGAGGCAGATTCTCAGGTTCTGCTAGATGTTCCAGCACCAGGCCTATCTGAAAAGGCATCTTTTCTTAAAGGCTTTAGGGCAGATAAAACCTAGATCCTGTGGTTCTGGGTCTGTAGATCCTGGGTTGTTCCCTTTATCCTATCTTTAGCATGATCAGATTTTCCTGCCTCTTTCTTTTATCGTCTCATACTCAGGAAGATGATTTGCCTCCTTTGGGACAAATTCTGGGTATTTTCCCACAGTGGGTCTTCCCTGTATTCTCTTCTGCAGTTGCTATGCCAAGGTGTGGGAACCTGAAATAAGCTAGAAACAGAAGGCAGAAGATGTGTGCAAAACCTTGTGCCAAGTCTCGTGGAGTGTTAGAACTAATTTGATGGCACCAGGACCACATGGCAATTCATGAGCACTCACTTCATGTAAAAAACTTCATTCTTTCAGAGGAAGTGTTCTATATTTTTTAAAGTTGTATGCACATTGCATGCTTACATAATGCTTTTTCTGTATGTGGTTAGAGGAGAGAAGTCAGTGAAATCCCAAACTAAGGATTTTGAAAGCTTCTACCATGAAGAAATGATAAATGTTTGAGGAGATAAGTTTGTTTAACTTCATTTAAACATTATGCAGGGTAAATATGTATTGAAACATTAAATGGTACCCCATTAATAGATACAATTTTTGTAGTTTTATCTACCAGTTAAAAATAAATTTTAAAAACCAGAGACATAGGATACCATTATTTTAAGAACATAGTATTCAATAAGTGTACATTGAATTGAATAAAAAAGAAAGAAATGGAGGAGAGATTCCTCCCGGTAATTTTTCCCTGTCTTTGCAGTGACCTGGACCTCTAGGCAGACAGTGGGCAGCTGTGGAGGTTAGAGAGGATGGCTTTTTTCTGCTTTAGAAGGCAGGTTGAATTTGGGAGGGAAGAAGGAAACCGGAGAGGTACATGGGACAGAGTGGAGACCTTTTCAGCCACTGGGAAGTAGGGGATGGAAATCAAAGCCCTCTGGTAGAGCTCAGGATCCCACAGCCATGGAAGCACCCACTTTGTGTCCTGGAGGAAATCTACCCACAGCCATTTTACCACTTTGTCCCTGAGAGAAACTCTGAGCCTCCACCAGCTTGAATTTTCCCTGCTGACCCCTCTCTCTCGTCTCTGTCCCTAACAGAGGAGGCAATCTGACGCTCTTGCACTTCTTGCTGGGTTTGAAAACTGCGGCCAACGATGAGCTGGTGGCTGAGCTGGTGGTGAACATCCTGAAAGTGTGCCCAGACCTGCTGAGCAAGTACTTCAAGGAAGTGACGCTTTCCTTTCTCCCAAGAGTGAAGTCTACTTGGTTAAATAATATCAAACTGCTGACTAAGGTACAAAACATAACATTTCAAAATCCATTTGCTGGGGTAGGGCTGGAGTGTGGGGAGTTGAGGAAGACCCGGGCATTCTGCTCTGCTGAGCTGTACAATGTGAAGACCTTCCTCCGGGGATAAAGGGGGTATTTTAGATGACGGCGCTTGGGTGACCTTGTCCTCTAAGTATATTCACTGTGCTGGATTTTGAGGTTTATTCCTTTTGAATATGTTGGGCTGATTGAAATGTTTGAATTGTAGGATGGCTTTTAAAGATTGATATCAAAGGGCCGGGGATTTAGCTCAGTGGTTTCGCCACCTGCTGTGCAAGCACAAGGACCCAAGTTCGATCCCTGGTACCAAAACAAGCAAACAAACGAAAAAACCCCAACTATATGCATAGACTAGAGCTGGGGATTTAGCTCAGTGGTTCCACTGCCTGCCTTGCAAGCACAAGGACCTGAGTTCAATCCCCAGTACCAAAAAAAAAGATTGGTATCAAGTCCTTAGAACAACTTGCTGTAAGCTGTGGTATGTTGGGTCTTTTGCTTGAGTAGATGTGTGTTAATTTCTTTTCAGCCGTAGATGTCAACATCTCCCTCATCTGCCAGTGGAGGTACAGGTTGAAATCCTTACTCCAAATGCTTGGGGCCAGAAAGAGGTGTTTCAGATTTCATAGGCTTTTGCGTTTTGGAATATTTGCATAGATTTTAATGAGTGAGCATTTCTAATCCAGAAATGCACAATCTGAAATCCAAAATGCTTCATTTTATGAAACTTTTTTGAGACATCATGTCTTTTTGGTACTCAAAAAGCTTTAGATTGCGGATTTTTTGATTAGGGATGCTCAGCCTATAGTTATTATAAATTCTTGGCTCAATTGAGCTTTTCTCTGCCTGCCTCATGTACATGTGAAATGCCTGGGATTGTTTCCTTGTGCCTCAGTCTGGACCTGGAGTTATCTGTGAAACTAGCTTTTAGTCACGGATTCTTGGAATTCCCCTTGAGTGTTGGTGAGTGCGAGCCCCAGCTGTATCTCCATGTGAGAAAGAAGAAAGATGCCCTCCCCCTTGCTTGGGGAGCACAGCCCTGTGACCAGCACCCTCCAGGGAGCAGTTTCTGGTGCTGTCCTCCCCAGCCTGGCGAGGGGCAAGGGTGTGGTGTTTGCAACTCAGCTTTGGCCCTTCCTTGGCCACTCAATGCCCAGCCCAAAGGAAGTCACTTAACCTCCCTGAGGTCCTATTTTGCCATCCACAGACTCTTTTTAAACATCAGGTGTCCCCACTTCAAAGGGTTGTCATAGTTTAAAAAGATGGTAGGGTTTGTCAAGTACAGTGGTCATTGGTTAGTGATACCCTTATCACTTCCAGCACAGTTCTAGCAGTGATTTGTCTGCCATTGGGGGTCATAAGGGGCTCCCCAGACCACAGGCCAAGCTGTGGTTTGGAGGTCACTACTCTGATGGTGGCAGTCTGGTGACCTGACTTATCTTTAACAGGTCTGCTCTTGTTCCTGCAGTGAATCTGGCCTTTATCACTGCAGAATTGTTTGATTGGAATGGCTTCACTATTGCATGCCTATTTCCGGCACCAACTAAATTTCTTTTCTCCTTTTCCTAGATCTATGAGGCCCAGCCAGAGATTTCCCGGGCATTTCAGACCAGAGAGTTTATCCCCTTGCCGCGGCTCCTGGCGATGGTGATGGTGACCATGGTGCCCCCGGTGTGCAATAAGATCATGTTCACCCAAGCATTAAATGTAAGGTCATAGTCGACCCGCTTCCGGAACTTTTCCTGCTGAACCCTCTGGCTGAAAATCCCAGCCTGGCTGTGTTGGATTGTTTTGTCAGGGAGCCTCTGAGGCTTCCATGCAAGTGACAGGTGCCCTCACTTGGAGCAAGGACTGTGAACAGGAGCCCGTTCCCTCCAGGGATGAGTGGGCTCACATCTTGTCCCACTCCAGCATGGGGCAAGGATGTCTCCATCCTTCCGTACCTCCCTACTTCTGCTTGGGTGGGATAGAAGAATGTTGGAGTCAGAGGAAGGGAATTCTTGTACTGAAGTCTCATTAGTTCAGAATTTCTGGACAGGGTAGATTGAAATTTATCAACAAATCATTCTTTTTCTTTTTTAGTTGTTCTGGGGATTGAATATGGGGCATGGCACATGCTAGGCAAATGGTCTACCGTTAGGTACATCCCCAGCAAATATTTGTTCAAGTGAGTAGTGTTAAGATTTCTGGGGAATATTTACTTTGAGAACTATCTGTCTTCAGGCATTTCTGGAGAATATGTTTATGGAAAAATTGAGACTTAAATTTCATATCATTAGTGATTAACAAGGTCCCCGAGCTCTATCAGAAGCCAAGCCTTGTGTCACCATGCTGTTGTGGGCTTTGGTGAATGGCTGTGGGCTATTGGCCCCTCTAAGCCCAGTGGCCTAACACTTCCCTGGGGAGATGAGGCATTCAAGAGCAGGGACAGCGTGCTGTGTTGCATGGGCATGAGTCGGCCCCTGGTGATGGGCGCAGTCACTAAAGTAGTGTTGGCTCTCGAGACTGCAGTGGAATTCTTTGATACATGTCCAGGGTTTGTGCTGAGCCTGGGCGATGAGTGAGGAGGAGAAAGCAGGAGGCCTGTGTGGGACTCTGCAGAAAGGTCTTTTGTTCGGTTTGCCAAATCATCACAGGGAAAATTAGGACTCAGCTAACTTACCCATCTGTTTTGCGGGAGACATTCCTATTTCCCAAGAGGTCTGCAGAAAATGGAATGGAAGGGAGCTTGTCAGGTGCATTTCCTTTGAAGGCTGCATAGCACTCCCTGCACTTACTCCTGGCAGTCTGGACATGAAAGGCTGACCTCTCTCAGTGTTGTCTCTCCGCATACCCCTGGAGGATTTTCCATCCTCTCGACAGAGTGGCTCAGGGGATGAGACCAGGCCTGGCTCCCTCCCCTTCTGGTGGCTGCTGTCCTGTGCAGGCCCAGGGCCATCGAGCCATAGCCTGGAGAGCTGAGACTGTTTCATATGCATGGGACCCAGTAGTGTGAGAAGTTCTCGAGGCTGCAGTTGGAGGTTTTTTCCTTTTGTTCCTTACGGTGTTGTCTGAAGAACTTCTAACCAACAGCACGTGTTTTAAATTAGAAAAAGAGCTAGTTATTTTAGAAATGAGCTGTTAGAAGGGTTTAGCAGCAAGTCATGGAGTTCCTGTGCTCCCAGCCTGCTGGGTGTTGCCCCAACTCTTGTTGGGGGCCTGCCTTGAAGGGATTATGTGTTGGAGCCATCGTGGACTTACAGCATTTCGTGTTCTACTTAGGTGCACAGCACCCACGTAAAATAAAACTGCAGCTGGTTGGAATGCTGGGCACTGGGCTGTCATGGTTATGAAACTAAAAGCCAGTCAGAGGCCTGTGTGTTTCTCCCTCACTGTAAATCCCAGTACCTCAGCCAGGGCGCCCCAGGGTTTAACGCTTGTGGGCTTGCCTGGAGATCATGTGAAGATGCACGTTCCGCTAGAGTTGGGCCAGGGCCTAGGACTCTGCATTTCTTCCCTGCAGTAGGCACTTCTGGCACTACTGGTAGTCCAGGAACAAACTGCCCTTGGCCGTGCCCTGAGTGCTTATCTCTTTGTTGCTAGCACAGGGTCTTGAACTTGCTCAGTCTGTAGTCAGAGAGTTCTTTGAAGACCATCCTAACAGTCACCTGAACAGAAGTGGGGAAGTGTGTATGTGCCAGGCCTGTGATGTGAGTTGCCTCTTACGCTAGTTCATTTTCTGTTATTGTGACAAAAGGCCTGAAGCTGGTTGTGTATGAAGAAAAGAGTTTTATTTGGCTAACAGTTTTAGAAAATGAAAGTCCAAGGTTGGGTAGCCTCATCTGTTCATCCTCTGGTGAGGGCTGCCCTGGCTGTGCAACAACATGGCAGATGGGCAGAAAAGAACATAGCCATGTGCACGAGGGAGCCCACGTAGTGACATAGGAAGCCAGAGGCCAGGGAAGGGCCAGGCGTCTTCCTTTTATAGCCACCCCCTCTCTTAAGAACTAACAGGGTCCCATGAGAACTACATTAATCCCTCTTGAAGGTGGCATGTCCGTCCGTGATCCAAGCACCTTCCACTAGGCCGCACCTCTTAGGGGTTGCACCCCCTTGTAGCACTGCCACATGGGGGACTGTGCTTTTGTCACGTGAACCCTAGGGAGATAGACCACATCCAAACTACAGCGGTTGTTACTGACTTGGAGGGAGCTTCTCATACCAAAGAACCTGATGTGTTTTCTTGCCCTCTCTCCACCTGACACTGCATGATCTTAATGGTGGCATGCATGTGTTTGGGGGTGGGTTCTGGTGAGGCCTTGCTGCTGTTAATCCAAGTGGTCCACGTTAGCGGACTGGTTGGTTGTCAGAGGAGGCTTACTGAAAAGGAAACCGCTGTCAGCCTCCATCTTTAGTGACTGCTTTTCTGGCAAGTGCTGAGGTCAGACACGGAGGGCGTCAGGGTGGCAAGGTCCCCTGGGTCACCTCTTGTCACAGTGTGGAGTCCAGTGTGAGTGGAGGGGCACAAGAGCCAGTGCAGCCCAGAGCTGGAGAGCTCTGTCCACTCTGTCCATCTGGACACACTTGTGGATGTAACTGCTTCTCTTCCCAGTTGGACAGCACATCGGTGAGACACACGGCTCTGTCCCTCATTTCCTTCATTTTGAAGAGAGCGTTAAAAACTGTTGACCACTGCCAGAATAAAGAGGTGTGGCAAGAATCGGGTGTGTACACAGCACTGATGATGGAAGAATTCATGCAGCTCTTCAGAGAAGCGCTGAGCAAGGTGGGCACAGTCTGGCTTTGGGCTCTCCCTGTCCACCTCCCCACTGAGGAGAGGGCTGTCCTGGGAGGGTAGTGGTGGGACCCAAATGTACTGCACAGTGCTGAGGATCAGCGATAAAACTGCAACCTGTATGTCACGCTCAGGGTCCCAAAGTCCTTGAGCAAGGTAAGAATTCAGACGATGCACCTGCTGTCCCCTGGGGACAATAGCGGGGTTCTGTTTCTGGGGGGACCTCTGTCTCATTGAGGGCCAGTGTCATGCCCTCCCCTCGCCCTCTGGAACGTGCGATAAAGGGCCTGGGTGACTCGGAAGCCCCTCCTGCTCCCTTTGGGGGCTGATTCTGCCCAGGTCATGGGGGACCAGGTCCCTCAGGCTGGCCCTAAGGAAGTGTTCCTTCAGCTCAGGTGAAGGAGTCTTTGGGGGTTGTTTTATTACCAGACTTGTTTCTCACCAAATCCTTAGCGTCCACTGTTCTGGAGATTGTACCGCAGCACAGAGCTTACAAGGGATGTGGGCCTGTTCTCACCCCACCCTCTTGTCTCCTTTCCTGCACACTCAGTGCTCACATAATTCACACTCACATTCACACTTGGCCACACTCGCACATCTTGGCTCCTCTCCCCTCTGGGTTTTGCTTCCTCTTACTATGTTCAATTCATTCATTTCTCTATTGTTTAACACAACTGGTTTTTCTGCTGCTTTTTCCCCATTTAGGTTTTGCCAGATCTGAACACTGTCGTGTGGGTCTGGCAGTCACTTACAAAGCAAGAGGCAAAACAAGATGACAAGAAAGGGAAGAAGAGCGGAGACCCGATTCCGGCCACCTGCACAGCTCACCAGTGTGGTGAGGGCTCTGGGGCCTCAGCTGTTTCCGGGGATGGAGCTGACAGACAGCGTGCGGCGGCTCCTAGCTAGAGGATCCTGCAGTCATTCGTGTTCCAAGGCCCCTCGGCTGTGTGCCACATCCTTCTTTGCTTAGGGGGAAGAAGCAGAATTATAGATTGAGTTTCAGTGTCCACTAGAAATGTGTCCAGGCTTTATGCAAGTGTGGTGTCTCTGAAGACTTGAATACTGGGTGCTGTCTGACTGGCCCTTGAGTAGGTGGCAGGGTGGAAGGCTCTTTCTTGCTCTGTGGTAGAGCCGGGCTACATGGTCCCCTTCATATTAAAAAGTGTTGGGCCGGGGATTTAGCTCAGTGGTTCCAGCATCTGCCTCGCAAGCACAAGGTCCCGAGTTTGATCCCTGGTACCAAAAAAAAAAAAAAGAAAGAAAAAAAGGAAAAAGTGTTGACTCAGACCTTGTCGTAAGGCAGTGGGCTTTGTAGCCTGAGTCTAGATCCTCTTTAAGCCTTACGGCAGCCCTGTGAAGAAGTGCCCTTGCTCAGCTGAGGACTTGGAAGCACAGAACAGAGTAGCCTTAGTCTGTCCACAACCATCGCAGCCAAGTGAGGCTGAAGCCCAGGCCCTGGACAGCACCACATTGGCACTTCACCTCTGGTCACTGGCTGCAACTTCCCTATTCACCATGCAGTTGACTGCAGCATGGCATCGTGTGTGTCTCAGCTGCTTCCCTGACCAAGATCAAAAACCAAATCTTTTCCTAATTCAAGCTATTTTCTTTGTTACAGACGATGCAGAAACCGTTCTTCTGAAAGCTGTCCTGCTGCAGGTCATATGCCTCTACCAAAAGGTGGTCCCCCACGTGGTCATGCAGTACAACTTTGACTTCAGCAAACTCCTGAAAGGTGGGTCTCGAGGGGCCAGACAAGCTGCTGCCGGAGGCACCAATAAACCAGACGAGAGCTCGGGCACTGGGGATCAGCAAGGCTGGGCCTTACTTGGCTAGGGTGTTTGTGATCCTGCAGCCTGATTAATTTTATTAGGATCCGTGTTTTTTTAGTAACTGGGTTTCTGTAAGTGAGGTTAGGTGAGCACTGAGTATCAGCCATGAGAGTGGGGAAGAGGACCAGCCAGCCTGAGTGACCTGCGTGGACAGTCCACAAACTGGATCCCGTTACTCTGAAGCTGTCCTCTAAGGGGACGGGTGCAGAGATTGAGGCAGGAAAGGGTCCCGTGGAAGGGACGTCCCACCCCGTTCATGCAGAGGAACTTTGGACCTAGGCTCGTATTTTACCCCAGTGAGTCAGACTCCAACCACATCTCATAAAAGTAACATCATGCTTGCCTGGTCTTGGATCCTTGGTGTCAGGTTTGTCTCATAAAATCGACTATAATTGGGCCCACGGAAGAAGACTTACAAAAATACCATTCTTGGGATTTACATAAGTGACAAATAATCATTTTCAAGAGCTGTAATTAGGTTTTTTAATCATTTGAAGGTGCAAGGTTGTCTTTGCCATGGGGATATGCAGTTTACTAGAGTGTGGCCATTTAGGATTTATTTTCTACAAAAAAGAAACCCAGACACCGGCTTAGAAGATAAGGACCCAGTTTTAGTTTCAGTGACCAGAATCTCTTGTCCACAGAACACCTGCATGTGGGCAGCAAGGCCCAGGCCCCACGCAAGAGAGCACACTTCTGAGGGGCCACACTGGGTACGCGTGGGGTGGTGGTGCCTGTGGTGGGATGAGGTCAGCATGGGCAAGTGTTGGGGAGGCTGCTTTGGGCAGCGAAGGGTCTGCACAGCCTGGGTGAGGAGCTGGGACACAGGACAGACCTGCACCCTCTTCTCTTCGTAGGTGCGGGTTTCCGTCTCTGGTCCTTTGGCCAGGCAGCAGGTGCTGGGCACACACACCCAGGTGACAGTCTGTTTGCCTCCCTCGTGTCCGCAGGCATCATCTCCGAGCAGGGCCTTGGCCAGGAGGCCCCTCCCATCCTGCAGCACCACATGCTGAAGGTGGCGCTGGAGCTGCCCGCCAACAAGTTCTTGTGGTTGAAGGCACAGGTAGGAAGCAGAGAGCTCCAGTGTTCTGCCGCTAGCTAACCTGCTGGGCCCGTTGGCTTTTTATCTTGACTCTTACTTTTCTTGTCATTTTAAGATGTTTGTGGAAATAAAATATATTCATTCTCCTTTGTCCCCATCCTGGAAGAGCTTATGACAGGTGGAAATAAACACCAAGCCAGCAGAGGCTTGGTGTGTTTGGTAGAAGGTCAGCAGACATTGCTAGCAGTGTGTGTGTCTTCAGCAGCATCCTCTAGGACTCTAGAGAGAATGTTGACCCAGAAGGAAGCTCAGGATGCAGCAGATCTTTGCCTGTGTCATTACAGCCCAATGCTGTGGCAGTCTCGTGCCATGAGGGGAAATGATCAGCCAGGCTGTGCCTTGGCTGGGTGTGTGTCTTGATTGCTGAGTATATTTTTTAATGGATTAGATCTTATATTCGATTTTTATATGGAGCCAAGAACATGGACGGGCATGTTGCCATTTTCACATGTAATACTTCTAGAAAGGTCTAAGCGTGCCATGGGGTCTGTGTATGTTCCCCCGAATCCTCTTTCTAAGGTTGCATCAGAGTTGAGGGTAGCTCTTCCTGAGGGTAGCTCTGCCTGCCAGGCCAGACATGAGGGCTTGTGTGGCCACTCCATTCCCACCCTGTAAAGACAGGGCACTGGGTACAGAATGCGTAGGACACTTCTGCAAGGCCCAAGCCATGCATGGGGGTCCAGGATACCACCACAGAGAGGCAAGTGGGGGCATCATTGACTGGTTTTCCACTCTTGCTGAATTGAGCCGGTGGCTCCTAATGATTAAGTTGGGAGCTGAACCGAGGCCTCTTAATGTATAACAACTGGTATTAAGACATTAACTCCTAGCCAGTGCCCATGTAATGCTTGCCAGATGTGTCTGCTGGTGTGGTCTGCTGGCTAAGTGGCCCCAGCGCTTTGCCATATTTGCCTCATCCTCGTCACCAAGGACTGCAGTGAATCACACAGACCTGGCAGAGTGTGGGCCTGGGATCTGGAGCTCTGTGCTCTTTTCCAAGGCAAAGTATGTACAAGTAGTCAGTGACATTCGCCCCAACATCCTGTTACGATGCAGCCAGTGCGGCCTTGGGTGGGATCACGCAGCCTGGGTCCTTCCTGTCTACCTGCCAGACATGCGGCGTCTGCACCAGAGCTCCCTGGGCTTGGTTTGCAGGAAGCAGCAGTTACCTGCTCTTGCCTCCGTTTTCAAAATACAAGCTAGCGTAGGTGTTTATCCGGACCCTACGACTGTGCTGGCACACGCAGAGGGCTGCCTGTGCTTACTGCTGGGACTCGCTGTCCTATAACCACAGTGATGTTTGGGCTTTGGCCTTGCTTCTGCAGTTCCTATGTGTGAGAGCGCAGTCATCTTGGTGAGTGTCATTAAAACGAGATGCGCTGAGGCCCTGGCAGTGTGTCAGGCATGTAGTTACCTGTCTGCTTAGCAAGTTGTGGCCCTTGTTATTTATGTATGTATGTATGTATGTATTTTTTTGGTACCGGGGATCGAACTTGGGTCCTTGCGCTTGCGAGGCAGGCAGTGGCACCACTGAGCTAAATCCCCAGCTTGGCTCTTGTTATTTTTTATAGTACATAATTATGTGCTGAGGTTTTGTATATATTCATAAATAATTACCTATCAACAATATGTCATAATGTTCAAACTCTAGGAAGGCCCAGATGCAGACATTGTTAGAGGTGAGCGATCCGTGTTCTATTTACTGATGAAAATGTTTGTGACCAGCAGCCATTTATACCTGAAGTCATCCACCAAACTTCTCATCATAAAGGTGAGTGTTTTCTACCAGTGTCGGATTCTGCAAAGCATTTACGTGGGTTTTCCTTCTAGTAGGTGCTCAGTAAATGGTTGTTGAATTCAGGATATATCAGGACTATTGTAAATTTTAGTTAGAAGGTTTTATGGTAATTTTTAGTGTATCTGAAATTTAGTTTGATTCCTGAGAGATTGCACCATGGAGTAGTTAAAAACATCAGCTTTCATCTCTGATTCTTGGATTTGAATCCTTGTTCTCCTCTTTCCTGAGTGGCCGGGCAGATGACTGATCTCTCAGAACTTAGTTTTCCCATGGTGAATGGAGATGATAACATCAGGGAGGCAGAGATCAGATGTAACAGAAGCAGCTCGTGTCCAGCACACCGAGGGCCGCATCCCGTCCCCTTAGATCTGTCAGATAGCTTTGCCTCTTTCCTCGTTCCCAGACTCTGGGGCTTCCAGCCTTTTTTACCTTATCTATCCCCACAGCACAGGCATGGCCAGAATCAGTGGGGAGAATGAGGACTTTGTTCACTTCTTCCTTGACACATTACTCACTTTTCCAGAGCTGCATCAGGCCATGCTGTCGGGAATCCATTCCTCATTCCTGCTGTACAGTAAACATTTTGGGGGGTGGGGGTGCTACCGAAATCCCATTCACTGTTTGTAGGGTGCCAAGATATGACCTTCCGCCTCTGGGAAGGGCTGGTGCTCTTGCCTTCTCACCTGAGTCTCCTAAGGAGCATGGATGTGTGAGCCTTTGCCACCAGCTTG
Organism: Heterocephalus glaber; assembly: GCF_053883595.1. Taxonomy (NCBI): domain Eukaryota; kingdom Metazoa; phylum Chordata; class Mammalia; order Rodentia; family Bathyergidae; genus Heterocephalus; species Heterocephalus glaber. The sequence continues at coordinate 11,067,480 of NW_028258138.1, forward strand.
CCTGTGCTTACAGGCAGTGCAGGCGGGGTCCAGTGCCAGCCACGCTCGGTGATAGCCAACCGCAGATAGGTGGAACTGACACAGCCAGGTGCTTCTTTGGCACACTTGCAGGGCTCTGTGCCACGAGGCTGCTGACACCACAAGTCTCTGTCATCAGGCTGGTAGGGGGTGTCACTCAGATATTCAGCCCCACGGAGCAGATCCTGCCTTAGCTGCGTTCTGTTCTGGTGGAAATGGTGTGCTGCTTGCCCAGCCGAGTCTCCAGGTGCCACATTGAAATGACACGGTGTGACTGGCTCTGACCTTGGAGAATTTCCCACAGCCTGAAGGTTGAGTGGCCGTGAGGGAGCAAGCCATGCAGATATAGCTGGGTTGTTTGTGAAAATCCATGTAGAAAGCCAGCCCCCTGAGTAGCGGCTGAATCTTTTTCTTGACTTTAAATTTAGGAAATAAGGAACAGGAATAAGCGGCAGCTAGACAAGGCGTTGTGTTGTGGTTAAAGCTTTGGGTGGCACGTTTGCCCTTCCTGCTCCCGGGTCTCCATGCCCTGGTGCAGCGTGAAGCCACTGCAGCTTCCACAGAAGGGAAGGTTCCTTTCACGGGTTCTGTTGTGACCTGTGCCCTGGATCTGCTCACTGACAGATTCTTCGGGACACAGGGGTGTTTGAATACACCTGGAAGGAGCTGGAACTCTGGCTGGAGCACCTGGATAACACCTCGGAGGACAGCAGAGAGACGGTGATTCGGTTCCTGGAACGTGTAAGCACAGGTTTCCCACATACAGGAGCACAACCTGGGGTGATTACATGCAGGTGCCCTGGGCGTCATTGAGGCGTTTTTGATGCAGCAGTGCCAGAAGGGCTTTTTTGCCCTGGCTTCCTAATCCTGCTGCGATTCCAGAATCCACTTAGCATTAGAATTGGGACCACAGGAATGTGTTGCTGCATGCTTTTTAATTTTCTTTTGGCAACTTGTTTTTGCATGATGGAGTGGGAATACACCAAAAGCTGTGTTAAAAGCAGTCTACTAAGAGGAAATACTTTTTTAAATTGTGCAACAAAAAGTTAAAAAAGAAAAAAATCTTCGCAACAAAATTACTGTTTTTATTAAGGACAGCTAACAATTTGGTACTTCCCTTGATGGTGACCAGTGACCTTTTTGCCCCTCCCATTTTATTTCACTTGTAACCATGTAAATGTTTTCCACTTGGCTCTTGATTGCCCAGGTTTTATTGACGCTGGTGGCGAATCCCTACACATACACAGACAAAGCATCTGACTTTGTCCAAGAAGCCAGCACGCTGCAGGCCACTGTGACCAGGCAAGACACGGATGATGCCAGCATTCCCATCTCCCACATCGACGGTAGGCTCCACTCCTTTCTGCTCTGCTTGGGTTCTGAAGATCGAGCCACTTGGCAAGTTAGAGACAGAACAGGAATGGCACCGATGCCTCAGGCAAAATGCAGGCACCATATTTCTTTGTGTCGAAGGTCAGCCTGTTCTGGAATGTTTGTTTATGTTATGAGAAATGTGCATAGAATATACTCACCGGGTTGTTTTAACTTGGTAGCGTTTCCTCTGTGCCAGGTGCTTTGTAAGTTTTTTACAAATGTTACTGCCTGTAAATCTCAGAAATAGCTCTAAGGGAAGAAGGTATTATTGTCCTCCTTTTATATAGAGATAGGGCAGCCAAGGCACGGAGAGGTTAAATGACTTGCCCGGACTCACCCAGCTACTGTGCAGCTGTAGACACTGGCTCTAGTCTGTGCTTTCACCCTGTCAGATCTAAGCTTGTTTGCCTGCATATCCAGGTAAAAGTTCCAAGGTTTTGCCACCACTGATACTCTGCATTTTGTCAAAGATTGTAAAGAATTTATAGGCAATATCTTCACCTATTTAGTATCAAATCATATCAAGCATTTTACCTCCCCAGAAGTTTAGATTTGTTTTATTCTCTTCTGTGCAAATACTCGTTCCTCCTTCTCTGGGGGTGTTGGCAGCAGGGTCCTTTGGTGGTGTTTGCCTTAGCGGGACTGGACCCCCCTCTGTCTCAGATGTGCTCGACATGGTGGACGTCCTGGTGGAGGGGAGCGAAGGCCTGGACGAGGAGATTGGGTTCTTGCTGAACGAAGACATGATCCTGCTCACGTTCCCATTCAGCGCGGTGGTCCCTGCAGCCCTGGAAGCCAGGAACAGGCTGCTCCTTGGGACAGGAAATGGAGCAGGTACCTGTGCACGGTCAGGCTGCTCTGGCTGTGCTGGCCAGCGGGGCCTCTTCACTGTTTGTTCTTGACGTGTTGATGCTAAGGGTGAACCTCTCACGTTTTCGGGGTTTTCCAGGCAGCTTACTCCCCAGGAGCACGCACAGACCACGTTGGTGTGGTCAGTCGGGAGAGCAAAGGTTTTCTGCTCCCACTTGACCTGGTTTAATGAGTGCAGGTCTGCTCCCTGTCCTTGCCAGGTTGCCCTTCTGGGTGGCTGTCATCCAGAAGGTGGCTCAGGGCTCCAGGCTGCTGCTGTTGTATCCCTGGCCATCTCAGCAGGTGGCTTCCAGGCTCTGCTGTGGCAGGGGAAGAGAGTGGACAGTCAGGCAGGACGTGTCATGGGATAACCCATGCAGGTGGCCTATCCTCCCTGCCAGAGAGGCTCGTGTACCGGGGCAGAAGGGAAGAGTTTGCAAACACTTAGCAAGACCCAGGTCCAAGTGACTTTGGTCTCACCTCTTAACATGCCTAGGTCTTACTGATACCTGACCATGTGCTCTCTGCTTCGTAAGATGGAGCCTAATATAATCCCTGTTACTTGGGAGGCTGAGACAGGAGGATTGCAAATTTGAGGCCAGCCTGGGCAACCTTTGGTGAGAACCTGTCTCAAAAAAGGGCTGAGGGTTCAGTTCAGTGGTAGAGTACCCTCAGGTTGGATCCCCAGTACCATAATAAACTGAAATGAAATACAGTAAAGCAGAGCCTAGGCTAGTGTGTGGTAGGACCCACCTTCCCATGTGTGCATGCAGCCCTTTGTGGAGTTGTCATGAATGTCTCTGGGTCTCACATGCATGTTACAGGAGGTAGCGTTGGTGGATCACAGAAGGGGTTTCCAGCGGGCTTCTTCCCCCACACATCCTGTCCTCAGCAGGGGAAAGCATCGTGGCCTATCTGACGGCGGTGCTGACTGACCTCCTCCACACCCAGAGGGACCCCTTGGCTCTATGTCTTCTGCTCCAGGCTTATGACAAGTTTGAGCCTCCCGGCCCACCTTGCTGCCAGCAGCTGTCCCGGTTTAACAGCTACTACAGCCTCTGGATCCCGGAGCAAGCCCGAGAGGCCCGGGTGAGCCTCAGCTGCAGCTGCACCCACTGCTGCAGAGCTTGCTCACCTGACGTGACTGGAACACAGAGCACTTGGTGATATGGCAGAGTTAGATTTTCTGCTGGGTCTGTAATAATTGGCTGGGCACTGTTTCAGCTGGGGGTCTTTTCTCTTTTTCCATTCTGAGTGTTTATGGTGCTTGTCTCACAGCTCTCACCTGCGGGCCTTGGCACATACCTAGACTTAGTGCTCAGCTCCCAGACCAGGCCCCTCGCCCCCAGTAGGCTCCCTTCTGCTAAAGCTAAGCAGGTACAGGGAGAAAGAGTTGTCTTTGGTGGGAACTATATTCTTGTAGTGGGCTTCTGGCTGCAATGCAGGTACTCAAAACTCTGTAGGGCAGGAAGTGAGCGTGGTGAGCATTTTTGTGGATTCATTCAATTTCAGCCCTACTTGAGAAAGCTGACAGCCTAGTTATGATGGCAAACCTTTTAGAGCTTTCAGTGATAACAAACAGCTGGCTACAGCGTGCATGCCATAGGTTCGCCACCACTGGCCCAGGGCCTTTATGAGCAGGAGCCATGTGGATGGCATTGATCAGACCTGCCAGGCCCCACACTAAATGTACTTCATGTATTTTGAGCCATTTAATCCTCATAACTTCGAGAAGTCGATCAAGACTCTGCCCACCCTTTATACATATGAGGAAACCGAGACACATAGTGCTTCCCCCACCACTCAGTAGTAGAATCAGGACTTAGCCCATGCCTGTGACAGCTGTTGTCACCTTGCTCTGCACTGAGGCCTGGAACAGCCAGACACTGGCTGGTGTTGAGCTGCTAGGAGTTGAGTGCCGCCCCACTGGTTTTCAGGTGTCAGTGGCTATCCGCTTTGAGGATGTCACAGCAGTGGGTCTCACCCTCCGAGGTTTGTGGCCATTCCCTGGGGTCTTGCTCAAATTCAGCCACTGGGCTCAACCCCACTTTGAACCAGCAGATCTGGAGTAAGACCTGAGAGTCCAGGATCATGCTTTGAGAACCACTGGGTGTCAGGGCACAGACAACCGTGAGTTTATTAGTTCTAGGAAGATGAGTGGGGTTATAATAATACAAACCATATGAGGTAACTAAGGAAGACATTTTGCAGTTATGTTAGAAGAAACCAACTCCTATTTGAGGCAGAAAGCTCCAGAAATTTCTCTTCATTCTGTCCATTGTTTTCCCATCCTCCCGACAAGACATTCTGACAAGGCTCCTGGGGAGGCAGCTGCTCATGGCACAGGCTGCTCCGAGCTGTGGTTTCCCTTTCCTGTTATTTGTCCCTGGCTCCTGTTGTTAAACCCTGTCTCTGTGGCACATGGCAGGCTCTGTTCATACTTCTGTCAGCATGAAGCACTCGAGGGACATAGGTGAGACGGGCAGTATCAGAGCTGAGTTTACATCACTCAAATCCCACACAGCCCGCATTTTTTAGTCTTCCCTTGATTATTTTGACCACTGCTGTGCATGTCACTCCAGGTCTGTTACAGCCCGTGCAGCATTTCCATCGTGGTGATTTGTTTCGCCCTCCTGTCTTGCCCTCTCTCTCAGCCTCTGCAGACGTCCAGCAGCTCCGCACCCCATGTGCCCGCCTTGGCCTCCTGCTTCTCGGCCCTGCTACAGACGGCCTATGAGAGCCACATGCTCTTGGATGAGCACGTTCAAGTGCAGCTCCAGGCCGCCATCCAGCACCTCACCCTGCACCAGGCCCTGTGCTCTACCAAGCAGGTGTTGCTCTACCTCAGGAGCACTGTGGAGAACTTCCGCCAGGTCAGCACTGTCCCCTCAGCCCCGTTCACCACCAGCGTGGCCTTTTCTGAGCTGGGACAGGACTTCTGATGCCCAGAGCCACAGGACGGCCTGAGGCTCAGGAGCCTGGCCTCATAGCTTTGTGCCGTTCCCGTGCCAGCCACCTCTCTTCCCTGGAGCAAATGGGCAGAGGCAGCATTGCTGCTCTCTCCAGACCATTGTGTCCCTCAGCAGTGACAGAGGGGGACCCACACGAGGCCTCAGTTTGTCACGGGCCATTCACAGGCAGGGCAGGGTCCCTCCTATAGCAGAATAGGTCAGCAGCTCTGCCAGGCCTCCTTCCTCCTTCCTCCTTCCCCCTTCCCCCTTCGTCCTTCCCCCTTCCCCCTTCCTCCTTCCGTACTTTCTTCATTTGGTACTCACAGCTGAGCTCTTCCCTGAAGTAGTTCGCAGATCTTTAGGGCAGGTTTTGAAGTTGGCCTGTTCCCCTCATTTCAGCCAAAAGAAGCCCATGCATTTCATCAAAGTTGGGAAGACAAGCCTCTCCCCTGAGAGGCGACTTGGGATGTTGGTGTTCACAAACACAGCGTGTGAAGGAGTCCCCCTCTCAGCCTGGCCCCTCCAGTCTCCTCTTTGGTTACCTGAGGGCCTGGCAGGCACTGCTCTGGTAGCCGTCAGCCCTTCCTGGTGTGAGGCCCATGACACCATGCTGCTCTTGTTCTCACAGCTGGGCAGAAATAAGGGGCCTCCACTCCTGCATCTCTTCCTGGATCTCCTCAGGCACCTGATTGTCCACTGTGAGCGGCTGGATGCCCAGAATCAGCAGAAGTGCGAGGCTGCCCGTGGCGAATCTGACCTCTTTTTAGACATGGAGTCTGTTGCCTTGCTGGAGCTGGCCAGTGACCAGGTACCACTGCCCTCTTCCCTAGACAGCCTATTAGCCTTTTCCTGTAAGATCATGAATAGTGGCTTTCTCTGATTAAAAATATACCTTCCCCATGTATTTTTTCACTGTGACTCAGAAGCCACCTGTAACCCCCACCCCTCCCAGGCTACACAGGGCTCAGCCTGGGCATTCATCTTTCCAGTTGTTCTTCAGAGTCACCGGCCCTGCAGGCTGCTCCCCCTCACACCATGTGCCAGGAGCCTCGGGAAGCCAGCATATGTTTCCTGTCCAGGAGCTCAGCGTGTGCTGACTCGGGATGGGCAGTGGAGGCTGTCACCGGCACGTGTGCCTGGGAAAAGGCCTTTCTCTGCTAGTCTTGTGCAGCCACAGTGTGCCATGTAACTGCTTCTGGGTTCGGAAAGCGAGCATGTTCCTCATCCCAGTCTTTCTGAAATAGCCGACTTTCTTCCTCTGGTCTCCCGTTGACTTCCTGGCAGCCAGTGTGTTGCTTGGACCGCTGTTAGCCACTTGACAGGCACAGCCGTGCTGCCAGTGTGCGTCTGTTTCTAACTGGCAGGACTCTGTTGGGAGGGCTCTGGGCTCCTGCCCTTTCCTTAAGAGTAAGTGAAGTAAGGGGACTCACACCTGTCGCTGGGGACTGGGGGGACTTCCTGGCTAGGAACTGTCCACCAAGGCCCTGGAGGATGGCTGAGTCAGGTCACTCTCTGATCAGCCAAGGGTGCTCAGCACTTTCTGCTCAGGTAGTTGAGCCAAAACTAGTTTCTCGGGGTCACTTAAGGCCCAGTGTTTCTCTGAAAGTGGAGACAGGATTGCCTTTAATTCGGGACTGGGTATCGGCAGTGGTTTAATCCCTGTCGCCTTCCCCAGACACATGGTCTGAGCTGTGTCCCCGCCCCTGTTGCTCTTCAACCAGATTTACAAGGAGGGCGAGGCTGCCGGAGCATCAGGTAGAGAGAGGGCCAGTCTAGTCAGTCGCATTCTGCTGTTTCTGTGTGGCCCTTCCCTTCCTTCCCTCCACTTCGCATAGGAGAGCAGTTTGCCACACAGCAATTCTGTCCTGGCTGGATTCATCAGACACACGCTTGGGACTCTGGATGGACCCTGTGCAGCTTCCGAAGTTGCACAGGAGAGGCAACAGGCAGTGTGACATGCAGCATTGGCGTGGGGCTAGGTTAGGAGACCTGTCTCCTGCTCAGTCCCACTGGCCACAGCAAGTGCTTCCTGGTAGCTGCAGCCTCTCCCTGGCCCCATTCCCCTCGTAAAGTCTGTCCCCATCCATCTTTCAGACGCTGGAAGAGGTCCTAGTGGCCATCCTGAGACACCCAACCCTGGAGGGCTGGTTTCTGGCCCTGGAGCAGCAGGCCCTGCCCCCACACACGCTCAGCCCCGTCCTCGTGAAGCTGCTGGCTGCCCAGTTCAGTGCAGGCATCCTTCAGCTGCTGGTGGCCAGCGCCCCCATCCTCCAGAACATGGGGCAGCTGGGCTTCCTGGCCAAGTACTCAGAGGCCATCACGCAGAGCATGCTGATGGAGCTGCGTGCCAGGAGCACAGGCCGAGCCGCATCGCCACCCAAGACTCTGCCACAGCTGGAGGCCCTGAGGGAGCTGCACCCATACATGGAAGGTGCCCAGCTCCGGGAGGTCACCCTGGCCCTGCTGGCCCTTCCTGAGGCCCAGCTGCTGACCCAGCCATCCACATCCATGAAGGGCCCTGGGAAGGAGAGACAGCTGAGCATCCTGGGGAAAACCCTGGTGCAGCTGCTGGCCAACAGCCCCCAGGCCCAGCTGCAGAGCCCCGAGCTCCTCTGGTCCTCTGAGTACGTGCGAGGCCTGGGCGCTCTGCTCCCCATGCTGGCTGTGGATGAACTGGACACCGTGTTCCTCCACACCCTGCAGAGAGACCCCGTGCTGGCCCCTGTGGTCGCAGCTGACCTGCTCGACTACTGCCTGGCCCGGCAGACTCAGGCTACTCTGGGCATCGCCACCCTGCTCCTCCAGCAGAGCTGCACCCACCTGCTGCGGTTTGAGCTGTGGTGTAGCCAGGCTGGTGCGGGGCGCAGCCTGCAGGGGAACCTGGACAACTTCCTGCCCCTGGTCCACGAGTACCTCCAGCGCAGGCCACAAGGACGCTTCGCCTGCCCAGCAGGAGGTACGGGGCAGGGAAGCGCTGGGAGCTTGAGGCCGGGGCTGAGGAGGGGAACTGCATGTCCACTCTGAAACCCTGCCACTTCTCACCCTGGGCTTGGTTTAGTTCCGTTCCTCTGCAGCACCTGACCTGCTCAGAAGGCTGAGAAAGGCTGAGAAATTCTCAACACGCCTGTCTCTTAACCCCCGGGCCCCGTTTCTCCTGAGTGAAGCAGGAGCAGTGCTGGGCAGGAGCTGGGTTTGCATCCTGTTAAGTTGCAGGAGCCGTTCAGAGTCCGGCTGGCCCTTGTCCCATGACATTTCCCCACTTTCGGGGAACATAGCGTATCACGTCACTGCAGTGCGGTCCAGCTTTCCCTTCCTTCCCTGCCGGGCTTTAGAACTGACTTTCTGATTATGGCAAATTTAATTCTTTTGGGGGTTGGGGTCCTAGAGATTGAACCCAGGGCTTTTACATTGACCTGCACCCCCAGTTCTTTTGTCATTCTTCCTTTTGAGACAAGTTGCAAGTTGAACTTGTTAAGGTGCAAGTTGAACGTGCGATCTTCCTGCCTCAGCCTCCAGAGTGCTGGATTGCTGTGTGGACGATCTTTTTCTCACCCTTTGCCTGTGGTTGCATCACTTTGTAATAGTAGTAACAGATGCTTTAAAAAGTGAGGCAGCCCTCAGGCAGGAGGCTCCAACCAGCGGTTGTTGACAGCTCTCCAGGTCCCCCGACTGTCCTGTGGCTCTGGAGAGGGAACTCCGGGAGAGCACAGGAAGGTGGGTGGTTCATGGTCATAGCCGCCTGTGGTGGGGGCTGAGCATTGGCCGACCCTCTGGCCCGGTGCCTGTGCTTGTTTAACAGCCGCGCCTTGGAGGAAGCTAATGTGTAGCGGCTGCCAGTTTCACTGGTGTTGATGCTCCTGCCCTGGCCAGTTTCAGGCTGTCAGAGTGGCCTCCCAGGGTCACGGGTACGCGGCCTACATCAGGTGGCTCCTGGCTCAGCCCGCCATTGCACAGTGACCTCTGCTTTGTGTCTGCCCCAGTGTCCTCTGCTGTCATCCCTGTCCTGAGGAAGGCCCTGTGGAAACAGCTGCAAGACAGGCTCCTGAGCACTGATGGTCCCTCGGAGTCAGCGCTGCATCAGGAAGTCCTGGCCCAGCTGGTCCCATTCGCCAGAGCCAAAGACCTCTGTGTGCTCATGGACCGCTTGCCTGGCTCGCTTCAGGCCCCGAGCACTCATAAGAGGTAAAAGGCCAAGGTCATTGGATGGCCGCTGCCCTCGAAGCTCCACGTTCCTCCTTTGTATTTATAAAGCACAGTAGTAGAAGAGGCTCCCAGCCTGTTGTGCTGTCTGTGTGGGCAGTTAGGATGAAAACGCTTCCACCGTCCTGACTAGTCTGGTTCCCTGGCTAGTCTAGAGCAGTCATTCTCAGTGTGGGTGGTTTGTGCAGGGAGGGCTGGCGGTGTCTGAGTTTTTTTATTGTCGTGGCTGAGGCCTGGGTTGAGAGGCCCTGATCCGCACACCTTTTCCCTGGTGTGCTGACACTGCAGGCTCTGAGTGTTCTGGTGCCTGTTCGATGTTTAAGTAAGAGATAGAAGGAGGAGTCCGTCGCTCCCGGAGTGGACAGAATGGGGAGCGGACTCAGGGCAGCTGTCCCGTACAGGGCTTTGAAATGTTGGACGAAAGCCTCCTCCTGACTGCAACTTGGTCTCCTGCTGCAGTTGGATCGTGGCAGACTCTGTCTCAGCAGCCCTGGAGGGCTCAGCAGGACAGCTGAGCACCTGGAGGAGGAGCCTCCTGGAGTCCTGTGTGCAGTGGCTGATCGCATCCTTCAGTGGCAGCCAGCCAGGTGATGACAGTGCCCGGGATCAAGAGAAGCAGATGCTGCTCAGACTAAGCGAGTTGTTGGTAGGTGTCTTTTCCTGTAGATCCTCGTTATGTTTTCAAGGGACAGCCAGCTAGACAAACCAAGCCTTCCAGATGCATGTCCAGGCATTTGACGTGAAGATGACCCGGTAGGAAATGAGAGGGGCAGAGTGGCAGGTCAGGCAGCCCCTGAATTGGCCCCCTTCTCAAGAACGGATGTCGCATTCAGCCAAATGCTTTACTGAGATGTTATATAAGGTTTTGTGTGTTGATTAGTCTGTTGATAAGGTGAATTATGTTGAAAGATTGTTGAATGTTAAGCCAGCCTTCTATTCTTGGGACAAACCTACTTGATCATGATGTATTATCTTTTTTGGATTTGATTTGCTAGTATTTTGTTAAGAATTTTTGCTTCTGTATGCATAAAGGATATTAGTTTGTGATTTTTTTAATAATCCATGATGTCTTTGATGAGGTAATACTGGCCTCCTGGAATGAATGGGAGTATTTTAAAGATGTTGCTTTACCTTCTTCTGGCTTTCTTTGTTTCCAAAGAAATCTGTCATTCTTATCTTGTTCCTCTGTGTGTTTGGCGGTGCTGGGGATTGAACCCAGGGCCTTGTACATGCTAGACAGGTGCTCTACCTCTGAGATACATCCCTGGCTCTGGGATTATTTTTTAAACATGATTTAAAGCTATTTGTTTATGATGCACTTTTAGTGCAGTTTTTTAGATGTTTGTGCTTGGGGTTCAGTGATTTGCTTGATCTGTGGGTTGATAGTTTCTGTAAAATTTAGAAATATTTGGCCACTATTCCCTTCTACTAAAGCATCCTCTCTTCAAAATGTTGTACTTCTTTTTTTTTTTTGCACAGAAATTATTAACTAAAGTTAGCCTAAGTATGTAATCTCTTTATCTTGTGGTGTAAAATTTCATTCATAGTCCTAGAATCTTGTGTTTAATCTCTGAACCCAAGACTTAAAGTAATCTTCAGGAAAATAACTCCAGGTAACGTACAAGTGCACGGTAAATACACTTGCAGATCAGACGTCAAGGTGTGTGCTTGCTTAGTTATTTTAAGTTTTATAACCTGTACTTTTAGACTTAATGTGCAGTGTAACAGGTCTGTGGATATAACGTGCGTAAGAACCCAAACATGGCAGAACTAAGAGAGGAGAAGACCGTGCCTGAAACCTAGGGAGCTGGGCTGAGGAGGTGGGAATGCTCCTGCCTGGTTTCGTGGGTAGCACCTCCACCTGGCCATGTGGCTTCATCAGTTGACAGTTGATGTTGTGTTAAGGATTGGACTCCCCCTTCTTGTTGAATTGAGGTGTAGTTTGCATATTGTGAAATACAGTATTTAACTGTCAGTGTATAGTTCATGTTCTGTATACCTCACCCTCCTGTCTAAGATTTTCATCGCAGAAAGTTCCTCGTGCTTCTTCCTAGAATCTCCTTAGCTCCAAAGCAACTGCTCTTTTTATTTCTATCACCATTAGGTTATTGTTCCTGTTTTAGACCCTCCACTGTCTCAGGCAGTATCATCATACTCTTTTGTGCGTGTTTGGCTTCTTCCAGTTAAGCCTCGCTCTCCAGGCTCATCTGTTTTAGGACAAAGTAGTTTACCACTTTTTGTTGCTGAGTGGTTCTCCACTGTTTGAATTCAACCTACCCTTCCAACCCCATGAAAATTTGGAAATATTGGGGTTTTGTGATTATAAAGCTAACAAACATATGCATTAGAAATACAAGTAATGCAGAAAATATAAGGAAAATGAAAATTTCCCATCACCGAGAAGTGGTCCCCTGGTAAGATAGGTGAATGTGCTTCCAGAGGTCTTGCTATATATTGCTGCACATGTGTGTATGTGGGTGTGTGAGAGAGGGAGAAAACTCAGTGTAATTTATGAATTAATGGGATCATATTATGCAAGCTGTGTGTACCCTGGTTTTTCGGATGTTCGTTCTGCTTTGTTTGTAACATTATACTATATTTTGAGGTTTTTACCTCCATGCCAGTGAATGGACTGCTTTGACCTTGGCAGTTGTGCGGTGGTCTCCTCCTGAGCAGATAAATGTGTCCCTGGACCGGTGGGTGGCTTTCTGGGTTTTTGTTTTTACAGAGATTGCTGTGATCAGTGATTGTGTGGCCTCTCTCCATTCACTTGACCAGTTATCTCCAGGGGAATTCCTGAAAGGAGCCTTGTTGAGCACTTAAGAAGGTGTGAGTGGGAGCCAGTGGCACTGTGGTTGCCTTGCAGTGCCGGGTACTGAGGCCTCCGCTGCACGGCCTGCCTGCCTGCCGGGTGAGGCAGCAGCCAAAGGCATGCGCTGCCCTTAGCTGGCCTCAGCACCAGGGCTGCCCCCAGTGCCTGGGACTGCGCCTGGGATCCGGGAGCCGAGCACGGGTAGCTCATGAGTGGTTTCCATTGGCTGTTTAATAGACTAATTGCAAATCCATTAGAGCTGTCGGAAGACAGCAGGCCTTCTCAGGAAACTTACTCTTGCCCATTTGGTGAGCACAGCTATGCTAATAAAATGTCAGAGCTACTAGGAGAAATAACTGATCTTTTTAAAGTTAAAAAAAACTCACACACCAGAACACTGCATGCTGTTGTGGGTTATTTGGGTAACTTCCCTCCTTGTTTTATTTTCATTCTTTTGTTGTACTGGTAGTCAAAAGCACTGACTCTCTACCGCTGAGCTATGTCCCCAGCCCTTTTTTATATATTTTATTTTAAGACAGGGGCTCACTAAGTTGTCCAGGCAGGACTGGAACTTTTGATCCTCCTGCGTCAGCCTCTCAAACTGCTGGGATTACGGTCATGCACCATCATGCCCTGCTGGCTATGTTTCTTAATTTTCTCACTGGCTCTAACTTCAATTCCATAGTCTGTGTTTTGGTTTTGGTTTAAGATAAGTCTGCCCCCATAAGGTTGGGCTGTCTCGTCCCCATCAGGAATGGAACAGAGGAGCTGCTGGGCAGAGTCACAGCCCAGAGCCCCAGGGCTGGGGTAAAGCTGCATTTCTCAGCCCGTGGGCCATATGTTTTATTGAGGAAGAATCATGAGGGTGCCTTCCCGAAGACTGTACAGCTGGCGCCTGTAGAGGGCCTGGAGATGTCTCATGGGTACTTCTTGCTTTATTCATAGCGTGCACTTAATGACATTGATCCTGGTGATTGGCAGAAGTTCATGAAGACTGGACTCAAGTAAGTAGATTTTATTCTCTTGGTGCCATCTGCAAAGGCATGAATGCTGGTGATCCTGCAGAGCGCTTTTGTAGCTTGTTATTATAGTGCACATGGTAGAGCTAGGTGTATCCTCACTTTGGAGGTGGAGGATGAGGATTGTTGGGCGTGATAAATGATGTCCCTAGTGACCCCTGGGTGCTTCTAATGGTGAAGAGAGGAGCAGCATTTTTAAAATGGAATATTTTAAAACTACAGAAATGTGCCGAGAAGAAAAGCAGCATCCAAATTTGGTACGTGCTGACCATTTTCCACAATTGTCCAAATTCATTCTCACCTCCCACCTGCCCCACTGAAGATCGGCAGCTGTGGAGTGTGTGCTTTGTCTTGTGCATGTACATTTGTATTTCATACTTTGTATGTGCTTCACCCGTGTTATTTAGTGTGTTTAAAATTGTACACAGGTGTGGCATTCCTTATGTGTCCTGGATTTCCCTCAGGTTTCTCACTTGCCCACATTGGTTCATGCAGATTTAATTCATTTTTCCTCTGTGTAACATTCTGTCTTTGGACTCCACTCTGGTGTACCTGGCCAGTCCTCTACTGAAAGACGTGTGGACTGTTGCCCTGAGTCTCTTGTTTATAGTCTTGGGGTGACCGTCCCGTGTGTCTGGGTGCCCAGATGGCAGTGTCGGTGTGAGATGGGGTCACTGCTTCTAGAGGAGGCACACCTTTAGGGACACTGGAATGTGTAAGAGCTCATGTGCCTTTGCACCCTCCCTGGTCCCAGACGGGATCAGACTCATTCCTTTTGGGCAGCCACATAGTAGTTTCCTCTGCTTGATCATTCATAAAGTTCAGTCAGAGAACAATGTCCCAAGCAGAGGAGAGAAATAAGTGAGGAAGAACAATAAATAAGCATCATAGAATGGGAGCATGTTTTCTGCCTTTGGTTAATCGATGTTTCCAGAATGCTCACTTTATAGTAATTGATTCTTAAAATTACTCACATAGAACTAAAGAGCTTGATTTTAGAGCATAGTGCTTCCTTTCTGTTAGCGGGCCTTCAGTAGCTGTAAGGCGTGGCTTCCGAGCCCTTTGATGGGAATTCTGAGTGGCTGGAGGGAGAGAGGCCTGCCTGGCAGGGTCGCAGCTCAGGTTCAGCTGTTCCACTCCCTCTGGTGTTTCCACTAAACCAGAGGTTCATTTGGCGTTTGGGTCATAAAGGAAATATAGTCATGTGCCAATAAGACGCTTCAGTCAGTGATAGACAGGTGACAGTGGTCCCACACATGGTTATTTAGCCTAGCGATGCTGTAGCTGCCTTAGGTCCGTGAGGACACTGGTGTTGGTACAATGACAAAAGCTCCTGAGGACTAAGTTCTCACCCATGTCCCCATCGTGCTATGGAAATGCGCTCTATCCACCTTTTTTTCAGAAGTGTCCCTGTGATGGTGGACAGACAGGAGTGTCATAGAGCAGCCATGAGGCCGGGTCGGTGGGGGAATCCAGATGATAGATAGGTGTATGGATGGATGTCCACTACAGGTCTCAATTTTGTGCTGTTTGGAAATTTCCTTAAGAAAAATCTGAGAATAAAAATTTGCCTTTTTGTGTCCCATAAATAAACTTTTTGTGAAGCTCTTTCCCTTTGTCTCATGCCTCCTCTCAGGTTTCGGTATCAGGACAACACTTTTATAAAGACCCTTCACGCCGCCCTGCAGCTCCTGTACAGCCCGGAGAGCTCCGCGCACGCCAGGCTCGTGCAGCTCCCCACCATCCACATGATGCTTACCCAGCATTCCCTGTTCCTGCCAAGCCTGCTGACGGCAGAGGGAGAGGAGAAGCCGGACAGTGATGTAAAAGGTGCCCCCGCCCTGCCCTCCCAGTTCAGTTCAGCTTTTATTTCCTGGTTTCAGAGCTAAGCAAGCATTGGCAAAACTGTCTCTTTTCTGTCAGATCCAGGGTAAAGAAACATGGCTGTGCCTCAGGTCACGCAGCCCTGCAGAGCTGTTTTGAGGCCTTGTCCTGCTCACAGAGCTCATGCCGCCTGTCAGGTTGCAGTGCTATAGTCTGGGTGCTAGGTGAGGTTAGGAGGTATGGGGAAAACCAACGTGGAGGTCTGACCAGAGAGGAATTGATGAGCGGCACAGATTTGCACAGTGGGATGACTGGAATTGGTCGAGGGGAAAAGATTGGAACATGCTCGTTAGCCGTCCACTGCTCTAGAACACTTCCAAAGGCCAGGTTGTTTCCATCCCTGATTCAGGGAGCATCCGCCCTACTTCCCCGGGTCCCAAGAGTGGTGTGGGCTGAGGGGGATGTCAGAGAAGCCAGTCTGCAGGTCGACGCCCCCTTGAGGGCGCGGTCTACATGTTGAGACGCTCAGCAGCCCCAGACCAACGGAAATCACAGGGGGCCAGGCTCTGTCCAGCTGCGGGGTGGAAGACAGCTATTGCCAAATTCCTGCTATGGGTAGGAGAGAACAGAGGGCTCTGCCCACTATTCACGAAGGAGTAGGAGTATTAAGGGTTTTGATAGCATAATCGTGGGGGAAATACGTAAGTTTAAAAATCTTAGGTGGCTTAAAATCTGAGAGAGGGCGTGAGCAGACCAATCCTCAGGCTTGTCAAGGACCTAGAGACCCTGATTGTGTACAGGTGTTTATTTTTAAAATATCTAAGGACAGGGAAAGGCCTAGATGGTGGCCCCAGGATAACGGCTGTGAGGGGGGCTATTTCTGGGTTGTCCCCATTCCAGGCACCCCTCCCTTACTTTTGCCCCAGTGTGTGATCCCCGGCAGTGCTGCTCACTCAGTGTTGCTTCCTCCAGAAGCCCTGGTGGATCTGATGGCGACCGTGGTGAGGATGTGCCCCTCTGTGTGTGAGAGCAGCCACCTCGCAGTGCTGCTCGGGGCCTATGGTGCCACCCTCAGCACCCTGGGTGAGACGTGAGGGCTGGGGACCAGGGGAGGGCCTCCCTTGTGCGTCAGGGGCTCGGCCTCCTAACGCGACCGCCATTTGACTTCTAGACCAGAAGATCTTATTCCTTCTCCGGGCGTATGAACAGAACAAGCTCAGCCTCATCGACTTCCGGTGAGGGTTGGGATTGCAGGTGGGCGCGGACTGTGGACAGAAAGGGCCCTCATGGTGTAGCCCCCTCGGCACAGTGGGCTCCAGGTCCCGGGTTTTTCTTGTCTATTTTTGATTCTCAGGGAAAGGGTTACAGGCACAGAGCCCCCCAGCTCCTGCATAGCCCCAGCAAAGCTGCTTGGGCAAGACGTGGCCTCACACTGTAAGGCGATATCTGCTGCACAGGCCGCCCCTGTGGACTGATGGGCACCTGTCTGGAGGACCTGCCCCCAGGTCGCCCCTCGCCAGGAGCTCTTGAGTGGCTGACTTGATGAAGGGCTTGG
Organism: Heterocephalus glaber; assembly: GCF_053883595.1. Lineage (NCBI taxonomy): Eukaryota > Metazoa > Chordata > Mammalia > Rodentia > Bathyergidae > Heterocephalus > Heterocephalus glaber. Next base: position 11,084,082 of record NW_028258138.1, read on the forward strand.
GGGAGAAGAGAGGAAGGCTGAACGTGAAATCCCGTCTGCACACTTGTGTGTGTCCCTGTCTCTGCCTCTCGTGCTGTCATTCTCCCTCTGTGTGTCCTGGCCTCCAGCAGGCTTCCTGCCTTGCCCTTGTTCTGCATAGTGCTGCTCCCTGGGGCCGAGGAGGGAGTGACCAAGCCTGCCCTGGATAGGAAGACTCTTGGATTCTCTTCATTGCCCTGGATTCTTCTTTTCTCCTCATCATTTGGAACCAGTGCCCTCCTGTCTGCCCAAGATAAACGTAAAGGCCTTGTGTTCAGACAGGAAGTGAGCTAACTAGGACAAGAAAGAGTCCAGGAAAACTCTGCAGGGAAAAGAAAGCATTTTCCTTGTAGAGCACCTTGTTTAAAGATGAAAGCTGAATTAGCCCAGAAGAAAGAAAAAAAAAGGAAATAGAAACATTCTCTATTACTTGAGACTGCAGGACAGGTACGATGCTGTAGGCCTGTGACCTTGGTGCTCAGTGGCTGTGGCAGAAGGATCACTAGTTTGAGTCCAGCCTGGGCAATTTAGTGACTTAGTGAGGCCCTGTCACAAAAAAAAGGGAGTGGGGATTTAGCTTGATGCAAAGGCCCTGGGTTCAGTACCCGGTACTGAAGAAAGAACGGCCCGGTCCTGGGTAGGTATTGTCCTTCCTTGTCGTGTGCTTCCCTCTCTCGAGATGACTACCACACAGCACCCTCAGACCAGATGTGGGGCGGCCTGAATGCCGGAGGCGCCCCCCAGCCCTGTGGGCACTCGGGGTCGACGTTCTCGTTAGTCCAGTGTTGACCCTGGCTGGCAGGTGTCCAGGGCAGCAGCGAGCGCTTTCCTAAAGAAAGATTCTTTACTTTCTCACTTGGACAGCTATTGTTTAATTTCACAGAAGTGAGTCTTTAGAAAAATCCTCTCTGAAGTATTTAATAAGTGCTTCATTGAGTACCTGCTGTTTAGGAGGTGCTGGGCTCGATTGGCACTCTCAGGAAAACCAAGAGGAATCAGACAAGTTACCATGACCTTACCAAAGGTGCCAGGCTTTCAGAAATTGGACTAATTTGAAAATGGTGTCTGAGCTGGCCGTCTAGTTGTACACACCTGTAATCCTAGCTCCATGGGAGGCCAAGTGCTGGGGTAGGGGTATACAGCTCAGTGGTAGAACAACCCTGGGTTCATTCCCCACCTCACAGCAAAGAAGCCACCTCTGGCTCATGCCCTGTGTTGTGACCCAGCTGTTGCAGCCAGGGCTGTGCCCGGTGCAGTCAGGATGCTGTGTGGCGGGGCTGGCATTGGAAAGGCAGGAGGGATTCCACTGAGGTGAGCATGGCCAGGAGGGACGGCGTGCTCAGTGGTGGGAAGGGGGCAGTGTCTGAGTCCATTGTGCATCGCTGTAACAAAATACCTCATGCCGGGGGATGTAAGAGAAAAAGGGTGACAGATGTCAGAGTGCTGGCGGCTGAGAGCAGCCAGCAGGGCCCCAGTGTTGGGTGAGGCCCTGGCTACGTCAGGAACAGTGGCAGGAGGCGCGGGGTGGGGGAGGACAGCCTCTCTGCGGCAGTCTGCAGCCCTTGAGACCCGGCGTGGGTGGGGCTGGGCCTGATTGCCTCCCAGGGCCCCGCCTCCTCTCACAGTGAGCAAGCGGGCGTCCACGGGAGTTTGAGCGGGGACAGCCCACTCCACACCGCGGCCTTCTCTGGCCTTCGCCAGGTCACAGGGCGTATGCGGGGCGACCCAGTGGGCAGGCCAGGGGCTGGGCGGAGTTGCTCCCCCGTGTCAGGCTGAAGTGGCGCTGTCAGAAAGCAGGCAGTGCGTCTGAGCAGGAAATGGCCCTCAGAGCTGCGCTGCGGGCGCCTCCTGGCAGGGGTGAGGAAGAGGCTGGGTCTGAGGCTGGGCCACCGTGTGGTGGCTCTCGAGGCGGGGCGGTGGCCTGGCTCCTTGGTGGCGCCCTGAGGGCAGCGAGAGGGCGTGACTCTGCACCCGGTCTAGCACGGCCTCAAGCCAGACTCCCCAGGATTGAATCTCAGTCCTCTCCCTTGCCTGCTGGGCTGGCGACCCACTGAGCGACTGGCTTGATCATCCCTATACTTCTTCCCCGCCTCGCACAGGGAGCGGGAAGAGCGCTTCCAGATGGAGCTGTGCAGGTGATGTGAAATAAAGGACTTAGGACCGCGCCAGGCACGGCACGCAGGCGCACACCAGAACCAGCGCTCCCTGTCCTGGCCGTCATTACCGGTTCCGAGCTCCGTGACCAGTCTGTCTGTTCCTCTGGCTCTAGGGTGCTGCTGTGGGGCCCGGCGGCCGTGGAGCATCACAAGACGTGCCGGGGCCTGGGCAAGTCTCTGTGGCAGCAGCCGAGTGTCGCCGACATCCTCTGCCTGCTGGACCGGGACCGGATGCTGCACACCATCCTGCACTTCCCCCAGAACCGGAGGCTGCTGCCCCCTGAGGTGCGGCCGCTGCGGTTCCACCCCCTTGCTTCCCACACTGCCTGCTCCCTTGGCTCTGATAGCTTACTTCCTTTTTATTCAGTAGAGTGCCAACCCCAGGCAGAGGTACAGAGCTGCCCCATGGACTGTCCCCCAGCTTCAGCCCTTGTCACTTACCCTCTTATTTCATTCGTTACTCCTTTCTTCCCCACTAAGGCTTATTCTAAGAAAATCCCAAAGATTATATTTCACATATAAGCACTTTTTATAGAGCCACCCTCCCCGGCCAGGCCTTCCTCACCCTGAGCTATAGCTCTAGCTCTTTCTTATTTATTATTTTGAGACAGGGTCCCACTGAGTCACTAAGTTGGCCTGGCTGGGCAAACCTTTTGATCCTCCTGCCTCAGCCTCCCAGGTGCTGAGTGCTGAGATTACAAGTGTGTGCCACCACGCCTGGCTTAGAGCCACTTTTGCTTGATGCTGTTAAATAGTCAAAATAATTTGAGCTCCAGCAGCAGTGGGTTCACAGTTATGCTTTTGCATTTGTGAAGTTGAATCGTGCATTTGTGTTGGTTTTGGATATTTCAGGATGCCCAGGAAGCACTATTCAAAGACAAGATCATGAGAGTGGATCCCAGTGGCCTGTACGACCCCTGCTTTCTCCTTCATCTCTTCAGGGAACTGACCAGGCCGGGTAAGCACTGCCTCCCTCTCGGAGTGGGGTCTGCTGCTGGGGGTTCTGGGGCAGGAGATGCTGGGATTGTCACCATGACACTCGACTAGGGCCTGGATCTTGAAACTTGGTCCTTCAGGATTGTCAGCCTCTCCTTGATTGTCAGCAAAGTCAGTTGTCATGTTGTTGAATGTACAGCAATTTTTGTTTTCATGATTTGAATATATGGCAATTCTTTAAAAAATCTGTAGTCTCAAAATCTGCAAGTGTCTGTCTGTCTGTCCTCGACGTCTTCCTGATTCCTAGTGACGACCGTGTTGTGGATGTTCACTGGGTAGTGGTCAGATACTACTAATGGAAACAAGCATCTCCGTCCTTGGGGATGAGTCTGAGTCTGCCGAGGCCAGCCTCTTGCTTGGAGTACATTTTGAGAACGCTTTTGTGTCTAGTAGCCAGGGGTGGGGCCCTTTGTGGGAGAGTGACGGAAAGGGAAAAGGAGCACGTGGGCCTCAGTCCCTTCTTACCTGAGGGACACATTCCAAGACCCCGAGTACATGCTTGGAACTGCAGGTAGTGCTGAGCCTTGCACACAGGCATGTTTTCCTTTCATCCAGACCTTGGATAAGTTACAGTGAGAGATGAACAGTAGCTTGCCGTAGATTTTCAACCTGCAATTTTTTCTCTGAAGTCAAGAACTTTGGACCTTTTTGCTTGGAGGAAGCACATGGCGGCTTCATTTTGACATGTGCCAGCATCAGCTTGCTCACACTTTGGGGCCACCTTCTTAAGCATGGGACATGGGTGTGGCGGTCCCAGCAGTCAGTGTGATGCACACGCCATTCACTAAGTGAAGGGCAGGAGCCGGGACACAGATGATGACCCCTTCCTTCCCGACAGACCAACGGTTACTTCATCATCTCTCAGAGCTGCACACCCTTAAACCACGAGTTGCTCTTACTGGAACTTTGTGTTTAAAGTTTTCAGACAACAGTTGATGGCAGGTAACTGAAATCATGGGAAGCGAAAGTAGATAAATGGGGACAAATTGTACACGTGCTAGCAAGACCGAATCGATTGATCCACGTTAGAGACTCAGAGTCCCTTTTTGGTGCGACGTGTGCTTGTCATGTGTTTGTGCTTTTCCTAATGAGGTTTTGTGTTTTACTGCTGAGCTTTGAGGGTTTTTATGTAGCCTGCATATATAACTCATCCCCAGGAAGATAGGAAGGTCACATTCTGTCTATAGCTTGTCTTTTCACCCTCTGTCACAGAGCAAAAGCTTTTACTGAAAGTTTTAAGCTTATAAGTCAGCCATATGTACTCGCTAGTTCTGTGTGAGGTGCAGGGTTGAGGTGGCTGTAACTGACCCCAGGCGATGGGTCCATCTCTGACACCGCAGTGGGGAGCAGGGGGTGCTGTCACTGCACAGTGGGGGTGAAAGTATCTCAGCAGTGGCTTGTCTCCTCCAGCCTGGCAGGGGCGGAAGTCTCCCCCCCTCACCATCTGCCTTGGCTGGGTGGTGGGAGGGTCTGCAGTGACACGTTTGGCCATCTGAAAGGTTTCTGTCTTGCTAGCCCGGCCCTTTCCAGTCCTGGCTTGAGAGCAGGTTCTGGAGGCTGTGCCTGTTGACATTTCTGAGTCGCTGGCTTCTTCAGCTCCAACTCTGGAATGAATGTAGGAGGTAGAAGGACAGCCCAGGAACTCGCCTCCTTGCCCTTTTTTGGGTCTTAATGTCTTGAGCTGGTCTGCTTTCTCTCTTTTAGTCATTTTAGGTTTATTTTGTATATAATGTTCACGACTCTCAGTTGTGTCGGGCATGGTGGTGCATAATCCCAGCACTCGGGAGGCTGAGGCAGGAGGATCACTGAGAGTTGGAGGCCAGCCCAGGCTACATAATGAGTTCAAGACCAGACTGAACTGTATAGTGAGACCCTGTGTCAACCTCCTCGCCCCACCAAAAAAAATCCTTCCTTGTACTTAATAGGAAAAATAAGGAAGAGAATGCTTATCCCACTTGTCAGAACTGACAATCTAAGTGAAGTAGTTTCAGCATTTGTAACAGTTTAGGTGGTGCCGAGGGTTTGTGGTGAAAGTCTCCTTCTCACGGGGCCTCTGGCCGTGGCATCCCTGCTCTGCAGGCACGCGTGTCCCCAGCCCCTTGTTGTCTCTGCAGTCTGCTTGCTTTCCCAGGCCTCTGAGCTCTCAGTCTCGGACACGGCTGGGCCTCGGGGGCAGGCCTGGCCTCTGTGACCTTTGGCACTGCCCTTTGTACTTTTAGAAGGGTTGGGGGGGCTGGCTTTCCAGGGAGACTTCCCTGTCGGTGACCCTTTGTGCTGCCACGAGCTCCCTGCGTGTTCTGTGTCTGGTGACTAAAGCTGGGTTTTACCTGAAGGAGAGCAGGGCCCTTCCATACCCAGGTCAGCCGTGCTAAGAAATAGCCGCGGGGACCCTGAGCAGCAGGTGAACCGAGGCAGGGTCCCCTGTCTGTGGCCAGGAGCTCTTCTGAGTTCCCTGGGCCTTGGCGGTGCTGCCAGCCCGATTCCTCATCAAACATGAAAATAGATGTTCCGCGGTCTAAAAATACAACTCAAGGCTCCTGGCCATTGTAACCCAAGTGAATTACAGCAAATCATTTATTCTCTCCCTCTGTCTCACAATGGAGCCTTTAGAAGACAGAGGCAGTGGCATGGAAAATATTTAGTAGTAAAGTCAGGAGGATGTTTTTCAGAAAATCTTGAATACTGTACTTTTTCTTCTTGGTCAGGGGCTGGGCCTGGGAAGCTTTTTATGATGGGAAGTGACTGGCAAATGATCTTTTAAATTAGGGAAATATATTGGTCACTGTTCCCCTTACCTTTAAATATCCCAGAACGGACTATTTTAAGTCATTGATATAATACAGGGTTTTTTTGGGTAAATGCAAAGCACACTCACCCTCATCTTTAAAAGGGTTTTTTGATAGTTCAAAACACTGATGAACCAAAAGTTCACATTGAAGTAGAACATTTCAAAAACCATGGAAATGGAGAGGAAAATACAGTAGATGGACCAAACACCACTACACCACACACACACACACACACACACACACACACACACGCACGTGCACACAGGTAGGCTTCTTAGATGTTGCTCGTGGCTTTTTGTCCTGAGCAAAAGGCAGAAGTCTGATATTTTAAACAAATCACACTGTGCTGAAAAGCAGCACGTCGGTTCATCAGAATACACTTGCTAGTGCGCGAAAGTGAGTTGAACGTGACATACCGAAGAGTACTCAGATTGCTCCCTTGGGTTGAGCTTTGGGCCCATCTTCCCGGGGGAACAGGCATGGTCGATAGGCCTCAGCCCCTGGGGGTGGGCGGTGTTGTGCATTTGAGATCCACCTAAATGGCATCATACGTGACGCCTTCTCCAGGGCCAGCTTCCTTCTGCCCTTGTGGGGTCCAGCCAAGCTCTGGGCAGCAGAAGGCTCCCGGGGAGTTTCTGCCTCTCACCTGGCCCGGGTGTCGCTGACCTCCTCGCAGTCCCGAATGGGCAGCTCATGAGTCTTGAGTGTGTGCTGTCCTCAGGGAAACCATGGTTCGCCACTCCATTTTCAACCCTTTGCTGAAAGTGGCATCCTGTTTTCTTACCCTTACTGCTTCCCCTCCTTGAGTCCTCCGGCAAGAAATGGGAGCAGCCAAGGCTGTTAGCAATGCCAGAGACAAATGCTTTGCCACAGTAGAACAGGGCAGCGATCTCTAGCTCCTAATTCACATGCCCATAAGAGGCTGGCACAGGAAGGGCCACTTGTTTTCTGAGCCTCATCGCACTGCCCCACGGACTCTTCCCCCTGTGATGCGCCTGGCTGGCAGGACGCATCTGATGCTGAGAAGAGGCTTCTGGGTGTCCCCAAGAGCTGGGCACTGCCGGGAAACCCGCTGAGACCAGGGTGCATTGATTTTAATCCTTGGTAGTTGCTCTGGCCGAGCCATTTTGACCTGAAGGTCTGTTATCTGAAGCCAACTTGCTGTTCGTAAGGTTCTCAGAACAGAGAGAATGGTATTTATAATGATTTTAAATAGCCCATTGTATTTTCAGCATTCCAAGGGCAGCTCTTTTCCATAAATGTTACAGAGCCAGGACTTCTGTAGAGAAGCAGAGATGAAACATGAAATTGGAATTTTCCTCATGCACCGCAGTAGACTCATTTGTCTTAGAATGTCAGTGTTTACTAAAAATACCCCACCCATTTGAGTATAGCTCTTTTTAATGAGTGTAATACTAAGTGTTTAGACCATTTTGTCTCTCAGATATATTCTATTCATGTGCATATTGTCTTTTAAACACATCTTTTCCAAAACAATATAATCATACCAACAGTTTGATGTTTGTAAGCTTTTGGGCTCTTTTCCTCTTTCAAAAAAAAATTGCTTGCCCAGCGAGTGTGGCAACACATGCCTGTAATCCTAGCACTCGAGAAGCAGAGAGGCAGGAGGATTGCCATGAGTTCAAGGCCAGCCTGGGCTACAAAGTGAGTTCAGGGCCAGCCTGAACGCAAAGTGAGACCTAGTCTCCAAAAACAAAATTGTTTATAAGAAATTAGAAAATTGAGTCCATAAGATGATTGTATTTTTTCAGTTCTTCCACTTTAAGTCTGTCTTGATATTAAAAGTGGACTTCTGATAGGCAGCATATATTTGAAATTTACTTTTTATCTAATATAATCTGTGCCTCTTTTTTCTTTAGCGTCTCTGCCATTTAATTGAAGTCATATATACCATTTGCATTTAATGTGATTATTGATCTGATTCCATTTTATCTTCTGTGTTCTTTTTACCTTTTAGGTACAATGTGTGTGTGTGTGTGTGTGTGTGTGTGTGCTTGTTTGGGGGCTGCTTGAGGATTTATAGCATACATCTTTAGTGTATCGCAGTTCCCTTTCTAGTGAGATGATTCTGCTTTATGCATAGTGTTACAACTTTATCAAAGTATAGATCCGTCTCTTTCTTCCTGGCTTTTGTGGTGTTCTTATCATACATTTTACTTCAAAGGGCAACCTGTAAATCTCATAATATGTTATATTTACTTCCAATTGTCATTATTTTTTAAAGAAATTTAAATATTTCAGATTTACCATATAGTTGGGATTTCTTGTTCTCTCCATTCCTTTGTGTATGTGGTATGATCAAAAAATATAGTGAGTGGGTCGTTTCATTTTATTATAGTAAATGATGTATTGCCATTAATCTCTCAAAATATTTGCCCTTGATTCAAACACACTCATCCCACGGTTCTTGCCACTGCCTGAAGCAGTTCTGGAGTCCTCTTGTGAGGGTCTTTAATTGCACTGTCATGGCTGCCGTGATGTGCTGAATTGATTTCGTTTTAACTCTGGGGAAGAGCCGGAAGTTGCATCCCTCAGCCAGAGTTGGTGAATGAGGTGGATGAGGACACACTGTAATGTTTCCACACGCCTCCTCTTCCATTGGTTGGCTCTCAGCAGCAGCATTCACTGGATTTTTGATCATACTTCATAAAGATACTTGTGAAAGAGGACTTAATGGCAACATGCCTTATACTGTATTAAATTTTTAAAAATTTAAACATTCATCGTATTTATTTTGATCATACCTCAACAGATCAAGATTTCTCTCAGGTATCATTTTCCTCCTATCTGAAATACTTCCATGAAGAATCCTCATAGTTCAGTGGGCCCAGGTTCTTATGAAAGAGGTGTTGAAGTGTTCCAAATCTTATGAGTGAAAACAAGCCCTTTAAATTGTGGTGCTGGGCATGGTGACACAGCTTGTAATCCCAGCATTTGGGAGGCGGAAACAGGATTGCCACCAGTTTGAGGCCGGCCTTGGCTACACAGTCAGTTCAAGGTCAGCCTGAACCACAAGGAAGAACCTGTCTCAAAAAGATAACTTTGTGCTAAGTCTGGCCCCCTCCCTTCTCGCTAGTGTCACAACAGTATCTGCCCTTCTCTCTCAGCCTTGCTCTCTCCTGGCGAAGTTAGCATCTTGAGGCGGCAAGTGGATGTCGGCCAGTGGACTCTTTTCCCTGTAGCTTTTGCTCAAGCTTGGTGAGCCACTCCTTGGAGAGATTTTTGTGGTTTGAAGTGTGAACGAGGGTTGCAGAGTAGGTGTAGGTAATCTTTTTGTGAAATCGATGGATCGGGTCCGCCCGCCGGGAGTGCACTGGCGCGTTTCTCAGCTTGCACTCTGCCCCGTGTGTCCTCCTTCGGTGCTTGTGGGCAGGACCCCTGAGGCAGTGGTCTGGGCAGGGTCGAGCTGGGTGCCCGTCTCTCTGCTGACTGCCAGCTGTGTCCCAGACCTCTGGCTGCTGAGATTTGCAGTGGGCCTCTGTGTCGCCTGTGTCTTGTCTGGCTTGTTGCGTATGGTGAGAAATAATGAGATAACCCCAGTTAGGATTTCCCAGCCTTGGCAGAGAAGGGGAGAGAGTCTCTGTCCTGCCTCAGCAACAGTTAGGGTCACCCGGAGAGACTTGCTTCCTGGTATCCAGCACAAGTAGCTGCTATTGGTAAGAGGCAGAAGGAAACTGAATTCTCCAAGTTGCCCAAGAGCCGTGAAATCTCACTGTGTGTGTTTAACAGTGTGTTTCCTTCCGGTAGAATTTGTGGTGGATTGTCGAAAATTCTTGGATTCAAACGCTCTGGGCCTAACTGTTGCGGCCCTCAGCAGCTACGACCCCCAGATGCGAGCGGCAGCCTATTCTATCCTGGCAGCCTTCTACTCACACCTGGAGGGGGCTCGTTTCCGGGAGCAGTCCCAGGTGAGTGGGAAGAGGACAGCCGCCCCCTCCCCCAGGCGGCCCAGCCTGGAGGGAGGGTGGTGGAGGAACTTGGAGCTGGCCTGTTGCTGGGAGATGGAGGTTGCTCCCCCTGGCAAGGGACACAGAAGGTTGCCTTTACCCTCACCCCCTGGGGAGGGTGAGCTGGTTTTCCCCTTACAAACTCTTGCGGGCAGACAAAGGGGTTTGGTTGCTGTTGATTATTTGATCTGAATGCAGTGGTGAAGGTGGCTGTGCCTGGAGGTGGCAGAGGAATAAGAGTGGGTTGGATTCAGGGCCTAGTGCCAGGCTTCTGTCTGCCACCAGGCACAAGTCTGCCTCCTCAAAGTAAGACCCAGAAAGCATCCCTGGGTTGGCAATAAGCATGGTGTCCTCTACCCTGAGCTTGTCTCTTGTGTCCCCAGGATGGGAGGAGCAGGCAAGGCAGTCACCGTTCTGAAAATACCCTTTTCCCCTCCCCTCCTTTCAGCTGCTTTACCTGCTGGATGTAGTCCGGAACGGCATTCGGACCCCAAACCTGAGGCTCCCTTTCACCCTGGCTCTCTTCATTGCCAAGGTGGCCCTGCAGATTCTGAAACCAGGTACCCCCGATGTGTAATCTGGGTGAGGAGAAATTAGAAAATGGGCCCGTGTCTAGGGTTTAATGGCGCAGGTGTAACAGCACACATCCCTGGGAACTGACACACTCACGGTCATTCACTGCATGTAACGGGCTGGGAACCACCACAGCACCGGTCAGCAGTGGTCAGGAGATGAGTGACAGCTGCGGGGAGCTCTGTGGACCCTGTGGGGTGAAATCCAGCAGAAGCAGAATGAGAAAGCGAGGTGCAGAATGGTGTGTGTGGTGGGGAAGGAACACACATCTGTATTTGCTAGTAGTTGTATGAAACTTGTACAAGCAAGTAAAACTGAAATAAAGACCCAAGCTGATCACGTCTGTGGGCTGAGGGATAGGCTCCAGTGAGACTTCTTCTGGCTTCTCCAGGCCACCATTCCCTCATTCTGAAATGAGGGAGAGGAGTAGTACCCTCCGCTCCCACCACTAGGATTGCTGTGAGCCTGGTGTGGGCCATGCACATCAAAGCCCTCAGACGGTGCCTGGCCCTGTGGACACCCATCAGCTCTGCCGTCGTCACCGCTCTTCTGGTCCCTGATCCGTGTTCAGAAGGCGGTATTAGTGGAGAGCCCTGGGTGTCAGAACAGGGCTTCAGTCTGTCACCCTCAGGGAGCAGGGGCAGCTCTGCCAAGGCAGTGTGAGGAAGAGGCGTTCACTTACCCAGGCCTTGGTCTTGGGTTACTCAGAGAAAGTGATAGAATGTTGGTAGCATCGGGGACCTCGGGACCCTTTAGTCTGTCCGGGTCACATCCCTGGTGAGGAAACAGCCCCCCAGCCAATCCCCCCACTCCCACACACCAAGTAGGTTTAATCTCATGTCCAAAGTTCCATGATTTGTTTGCCGCTCTTAGAATTCAGATCTAATTTTCATTGGCTCCCATTTAATTCTTATTACATGGTTTTTCATGCCTTGCAAATTCAGGGCAGAAGGAAAATAATCATTTGCAGTCACTAAACAAAAGGGCCTGTTATGAGAAAATCCGGGAGAGACCGTAGTGTTCGTGGTCCCATCCTCCCGTCCAGTGTGTGGCATGTGGGAGTAGCTCTGCCCTGTGTGTACCTCATCTGCCCATGTGTCGGGTGGGGCATTGTGGGCAGCGGGGATCCTGGGCTGGCCTTGGAGCTGCCACAGGAGGAGGCATCCGTCCAACTCTGCCTTCAAGAGCCAGGGCCCCAGATGTTGCAGCCCCTCGCTGGGACAGAGCCTTTCTGTGGGAGGCTGGAAGCAGGTGGGGCTGCTGGGTGTGGGGCCCCCTGCGCTGTTCTCCCTGCAGCCACATCGAGCAGTGGACTGTGTGCAGGTCTGATTGTATCCTAACTCCCAAGAACTGTACCCTGGCCCAGGGATCCTGTTGACACCTAGTTGGTGACTGTCTGCCTATGTCCTCAGAGGAGCACATGTACTGGAAGATCAGCAAGTTCCTGCTGTCACACGAGTACCTGAACATGGACAAGGTGCCGGGCTTCTACCAGTTCTTCTACAGCTCTGACTTTGAGGTATGCTGCCAAGGTCCCACCCTGGGTTATTCGGCCATGGTTGCCTCTCTGATGAGGCATACAGTGTGTCACACAGCTGACACGATTGCACAAGCACAGTAGAGCAAGAAGGTCAGGGAAGAGCAGTTCACAGGCTCTGCATCAACAGTGCCCCCATTCTGTGTGTTCTTTATGTCGCTTCTCAGACCCATAATGCTCTGCATCCATTCCCTCAGTCAGTCCCCGGGCTGCAGATTAACTATCCCATGTGGAACACTGGCTTAGCACAGCTCAGTGTTCCAGCCCTGCTTGGCCTGTATTCCCGACCTGAGGAGAGAATCCAAGATGAGATCGAGGATTTTGAGAGATGAGAGCTGGGGCTGCTATGTTACATACCGTCTTGGCCACCACTGGAAACTCGTGGTATTTGAAGACCTGTCAGATAGAGGGCCTTCGCCCTACTTAACAGTACTTTCTGCTTGGCCTGGGTTGCAGCACAAAACTGAGCAGGAATGGGTGCTTGGAATTCTGCGGCAGGGGATTCGCGACAAGCAGTGTTACGAGCTGTGTGCCAGGCGGGGCATCTTCCACATCATCCTGTCCTTCTTCAGCAGCCCGCTGTGTGATGAAGTGTCGCAGGTGAGTGGTTCTGCAAGTTTGAGACTGAAGGATCGCTGCTCTTCCTCCTGGTTTGACCAAGCCCATGTGATTTCTCTGCCAGGAGGGCTGTGGCTGCCCTAAACCTGGCTCCGCACTGGGTAAATGAGCCTCCGTTAGCGCCCATCCGGTTGCTTGCATGGTGCCACTGACTCACTCGTGGACGAGGTGTTGAACACCGAGTACCACTTGTCCGATGGTGAAATCCTTTTCCTGGTGGGCCTCCCAGCTGTGTCCTTGGCAGATAGGAAGGCCTCTTCATTCTGGGACCCATCAATCATCCTGAGCCCTGGAGTGGCCAGGAAGCCCGGAAGCGGTCACCCTGCGGACGTGATGCAGGTGATGGCTCTTCGAGCACAGAAGCTGCTGCTCCCCTCACTGCTCAGGAACCTGTGCGTCCACTCTGTCCCAAAGAACAGGAGCTACAGAGTAGTGCCCGGTCCACGGGCTGTTAGGGACCGGGCCACACAGCAGCTGAGCAAAGCGGTATCTGTATTTGTAGCTGCTCCCCATAGCTCATGTTCCTGCCTGAGCTCCGCCTCCTGTCAGATCTCATGGAAGCACGAGCCCTTCTCTGAAATGTGCTTGCGCAGGATCTCGGTTGCTCATTCCTTATGAGAATCTAATCCCAAAAATTTGTCTTCCACGAAACCAGTGACTGGTGCAAAAAAGGTTGGGGACCACTGCCCTAGAATGAAGAGCTGATGTGTTTTCTGAATGTCACAGGGCTTTAAAAGAAATAAATGGGGCTGGGTGCAGTAGTGGACACCTATAATCTCAGCACTCAGGAGGCTGAGGCAGGAGGATCACCTGGAGTTGGAGGTCAGCCTGAGCTACATAGTGATTTCAAGGCCAGCCTGAACGGCATAGCAACACCCTGTCTCAGCCCCCTGCCAAAAAAAGATAAATAGAAGAAACTTTTGTATTTTGAATAATTCCTACCCCAGTCGGCCTTTATTCCTAATATATAAAATGTGGGGAAATGACAGTGAGTCACGACCAAGAAGTACGTTTGAATACATGGAATTTGAACATGGCAGCTTTTTACTTTACAGCACATGAGCATTCCAAGGCATCCAGTCAGCAGTTCGGGGGGTCCCATGATGACGGCCCCTTGCCAGGTGGTGAAGTCGACAGCATGGGCTGCTGGTGTCACCCCGGGCTAGAGATGGGCCTGCGTCCCGAGCTCGCCGTCTCCGTGATGCGTCTTTGCTTACGGATTGCTTCCTTGTGGCGGGTTCCTAGAGCAGGGGTCTCCAGACCTGTGATCGCTGAGACTTTTCTGGCTGTCACTGCCAGGGAAAGGTGCCTTCCTTCTCACTCACCACTCCGGCAGACTTAGCAAAACAGCCCTCAAGTGCAGCAACCGCCTGGAACCATAGACTCCATCACATTTTTAAGTGGTTCCTCTGATCAAGTAAGTTCAGCTTCCCCATCAAGGAGTATTTTTTTGTTTTGGGTTTTCAGAACTGGATTCTAGAAATTCTACAGAACATAGCCCAGGTTCCCAGATCTGCCTATGAAATCCTGCGGGACTACAGTCTTCTGACATGGATTCTGCACATCCTGGAGAGCAGGTCAGTGCCGTTTGTGTGAGAGAACGTGTGCCGGGTGGGATGTCTGCTGCCTGCTCCGGTGTCAGCTGGAGCATCCTAAGGACACCGCATGCGCCTGGCGTCCAGCTCCTGGGAGTCCCCAGGTAGCTTTTTCTCCATTGGTGTCTTTCTTCTCGGGTTCTCATCTGCCTTGGATCCATACACAGCTGCCGTTGATAGTGGCAGAGGCCCAGCAGCCTTCCTGCCTGAGATCTGCAGTTTGCCATGCTCCCAGGGCTGTCCTGTCATCTGGAGCCAAGTCCCCAGCTGACAGGGTTCAGCAGTCCACTGCCAACACAAGGTCCAGGAGACAAGTCTGCAGCTCTAGCTGTGACAAGACCAGGGGTTCTTATACCCTCTTGTACATTCTTAAAGTATTTTCTAAACTTTCTGTAAGGAAAATAATATTCTTTGTCTTTAGGCATAACTTCAAGCTATACCCTGTCTTCACTTAGAGCATGTGCTTTGGGGGCAGGAGCAATGGGAGTACTGGGCCCGCTTGGTACGGCCACCGGTGCCGTGTCTAGTCCCAGCCTCCCCACTGACCCCCGAGACTGGCTTCCCTGATGGGTGACAACATGGCAGAGTGAACCACTGTTGTGTCTGCCTTCAGGTTTCTGGAGACTCAGCTGCTGGCCAATGTGATCTCCTTGCTGCACAAGCTGTGGGTGACAAACCTGGGGGACAAAGGCATGGAGGCGGGCAGCCAGCCACCAAACCAGCCCGGCTTCCGGGAGCCTCGCAAGCTGCTTGCCCTGCACCTGGTCAATGAGTTCCTCTATGTCCTCCTTGTGCTCGTGAAGGACCTGAGGTGAGCCTGCCCCGGCAGGGGCCCTGCTGCCCTGCAGGAGGTGCTGGTGGCCAGGGCCGCTCACTGTCTTCATCACCTGTGGCCACCAGGGCTCAGCCAGGACTGTGCAGGCCCGAGCACTGGTGCAGGTGGGGGCTTTAGGGCATCTCTACACTCTTCCTTTACACTTCGGGAGGCTCAGAGTGCCCTGAGAACTGAACATACTTTTTGGTGCCAGGGATCAAGCTCGGGACCTTGTGCTTTCGAGGCAGGCGGCAGAAGCACTGAGCTAAGTCCCCGGCCCTGAACACACTTTTAAAATGCACCACACAAGGTCATTTTTAGCAGGTGAATCATCTACCCGGAAATGCTGATCAAACAAACACAGTGCAGTTTCGCAGAAGAGCATACTGTCTGTGACCTTAACCTAAGACAGAGTGTTCCCAAGTAGTCCCCTCTGCCTCTGTTCATCTGCAGACTCACGCGTCTTTGAGTTTTCCAAAATATTTCTGTATTTTCATATGATCTTTTGGACTCAGATTAACACTGTGTGGAACAGAAGAGCTGAACTTTAAGTTTCTTGGGGTTCAGAGAGGTCTGTTTCCTCTCAGCACCCATCGCTGAGGCTTTGGCCACAGTGGCAGTGCTTGGCCTTTTCACATGAGCCTCTGTTTCTGGGATGGGGGGCAGTGTCCCGGAGTAGATTTCTGTGCGGCCCCTGGCCTCTGACCCTCACGCTTCCTGCTTGGCTGCTGAGTTTAGCTAAACTCGCTCCAGGGCCGAGGCTGGATTCCAGGTCTTCCTCTGTGCCTCCCCTTGCCTATGTACTGCGGCCACACCAGTGTCTCGTGACGGGAAGACTGCGGCCTGGGTGGCCCGTTTGTGACATTCGCAGGCTTCCAGGACAGGGGTGTAGCTTTTGCTCAGTCTGTAACATTGACTTCCAAACAGGCCCACCTTGGCGTCTGCCCAGCTAAGCAGCTTCTTTGAGATGCTTGACTCGGTGCTGAGGTACCGGGCCACCGTCCTGCAGGCCTTCAAGGGCATGGGCCGATGCACTGTGAATGAGACGATGCTCTCCACCAGAGATGCCCTACTCCTCTTGCACAAGTGGAGCCTCATCGAGAGAGACATGAAGCTGCAGGAGGATGTGAGAGCCACCGTCGAGAGCTGCCGCATCAGGGACCTGATGAGTAAGTGCCTAGAGCGGCCGGCTTCCAGCCCCAGGCGGGCGGTGGGGCCTGGGCCCCGTGCAGCTTTTGCCTTAGGATGAGTCGCTTGACCTGCCTTGAGTGTCCGGGTGTCACTTCTCTGGAGGCGGGCAGGTGGTGGCTGAGCGCTGCTGGTCCCCATAATGTGGATTCAAAGGACACACCGGAGCCAGGCCTCCCAGACTCCACATCTGACTCTGCCACCTGTAGCTTTCTGTTTCTTCCTTTCCTTTGTTTTTCTTCCTCTTTTCTTCAAGTTTCCCAGGCTACTTTTGAGCAGCTGGGCTCAAACAGTCCGCCTGCCTCTGCCTCCTGAGAAGCCAGGGCTACAGGTGCACACCACTCCTGGTTTCCCCATATTAATGAGCTCATTATTGTAACAATCACAGTGGATGCTGTGCCAGTGGACTGCACATCAGGGCCAGGTTTTCGGAGGCCCTTGAGCTGCTCCGCCTTCTGAGTGGGGACTGTGTGGACGGGAGGGACAGCGGCCTCACCTCCTTTCCCTCTGCCTCTGACAGAAATGCTCAAGGAGAAGCACAGGCCTGTTGTGCCAGCCCGAGCCAGGCGCCCGAGGGGCCGGAGGAGGAGGCCTGGGGAGGCCGAGGAGACAGCCCAGCCTGAGCTGGCAGCATCTGCTGTGGAGCGGTGCAGGGCCCTGCTGAGGTCCATCCTGACCCACTGGGGGCCAGTGGTCCCCGGCCCCGAGCCCTCCCAGGACCAGGCCACGCCTGAGAGCAAAGCCACAGGCCCTGCATATGCCGCCGCCTCCCTGGTGGCCAGCTGGGTGCTGCGGTCGGTGGCCGAGTGCCCGCTCAGCAGGGCAGAGGCGGCGGGGCTCCTGGGCTGGCTCCAGAGCCGCATCCTGCCACAGCCGGCGGTGGTGGCCAACCTTCTCGGGGATGGCGCCGTGAGGAGGAGCCTGTTTCAGCTGTACAGCCACCTCTGCAGTGCCGAAGGACTGGTAGGACCCATGCAGGACGTGGCCATTCTGTTCAACAGGGTCATGCTGCAGCTGCTGGTGGCCCAGGGCCACTCGGGGAGCCCCTTCCACCAGGCAGTGGAGGCCCTGTGCATGTCCTCTGTACAGGAGGCGGATGGCACCACGCAAGGTAATGCTGGTGCTCTGGCCAGAAGCTGGGGAGTGTGGGAAGGGACTGGGGTCAGGCATCCACCTCCTCAGCTTGGTTCCTGAAGTGTTCAGGTGACCCCTTGGCACGATTCTGCCATTTGACACTGAATGCAAAGGGAGGGAGTTTGCCTTAGTCTTCGGTGAAAAGTTAGGGAAGGTATCCTCATCCTCAGCCAGTGTTCCTCCAGGGACACGCCCACCCCGCAGAGCAGAGAGTCTTGATGATAACCCAGATGCAGACCTGTCACCCAGCCCAGTGTCTGCCCAGCACAGACACGCCTGCAGTTTGCGTGCTTGGCGCTGCACACACGCCCAGAGATCTGACTGCAGGGGGGAGCAGAGCAGTGAGCGGACAGGCCCCAGTGGCCACCTCCTTTGGGGCGGTGGTCCCTTCACGGAGGGGAGGACATGAGATGATGCAGAAGAGCTGCTCAGGCTTCAGTGCTGGCCCTGACGTGGATGCTCAGATGCAGGCAGATGGCAGCCTTGTAGTGACTGCTCTTTTAAGATACACACACATAAATCCCTAAGATTCACCAGAGGAAAGGTGCATTTTACAATCACACCATCATGTGCTCACCCAGAGTTGCCAGGCTGTGGTGCAGGGCGCCGGGAGGCCTAGGCGAGCTGCTGTAGGGGCGGGTGGCTTGCTTCTGGCTGAGCGGTGTCCCTCCTGATGGCCCTCGTCCCACTCTTCCTCAGCCTCCTCAGCATTCCTGGTGTCCCTGTACATTAAGGACCTCTGGCTGGGGGCCCGGCGGCCGGACTCCCTCCTAACCCACGCCCGAATGGTCTGCACGGCTTTGGAGGACTCGCCAGGAGGGGAGGAGGACGCCATTGCTGCGCTCTGCAGGGACATCACTGCCTCGGCCTCAGATGTGTGACTGCTGTGACTGCTCCCGGGCTCTAGAAGTTTGGTGGAGTCCCGGTTCCTGGGGAAGGCGTGACGTGACAGGTGACAGGCGCCGGACGCTGGCTCAATTTCCTGACCGGAAGAATCAGAAGGACTATAGATAATGCGTGTACAGGTGATCAGGGCAGCAGTGGCGTGGGGAGCCTCTGGGCCATGGCCAGGGTCAGGTAGGGCTCAGGCAGGCCAGACCCTGCGCTCCAGGGGCTCCCATGCCTCAGGAGAAGGTCCAGCTGCCACTTGCAGTTGCACAACCAGTCGGTGAGTGTGCAAGCTAAAATGTCAGAAAACTTGGTCATGTTTTTGATGAGTAGGAAGAGTTTTCTCTCTGTAAGTTGTAACAGAATTTTGTATGACTGGATGAATGAGTGCCTGCCAGTGTTGATTATTTTATTAAATCAAAGGATGTTACCCTAAATCCTCAAAGTATAAACTGGTTTGAGCTCTGCTTTGGGAGAGCAGCCTGTATTTTTTAAAGTTGTGTTTCAAAGAGGGGATTTTGAATTTTATAGTCTCTTCAAAGTAAATGTCTATTTTTGTAAAGTTTTTGTGTTTTGCTTTCATTGATGTTAGAGCTGTTTTTATTCCAGAGCCCTGGGTTTCACAGGTCAGAGATTGGCTTTCAGGGTTATGTGGGAGTGGGTGTTGCACCCGGTGAAGGTCAGTGTGAAACTCCTGGATTTCTCAGGTGGAACACTGACCTGGTCTCTGAGGCCCTTCTGCACACCCTGCGTCCCCAGTGTCTGGCACTGGGGGCCGTTGGGCTTGTGTAACACTCAGTGCCGGGACGGCTCGGTTTGGTGTCACACATTTACCCTTTTGTTCACCGCCAGTGCTCCTTAGAATCCTTTGTTTTATCTTTTTTTATTTTTATTTTTTTTTTCACTTAAATTCTTTTGTTGATACATTTTAGGTATACAATATGTTTACATTTATCTTTGGGTGCTCATGCCCGTACATGATGTATCTTGGTTCTTATTTTTTCCCCATTCCCTGTGCTCCCTTCCCTATTTACAAAGATTTTGTTTCCATTTTTTTCCTTTTCTCATAATTTTTCCTCTCCCTTCTTTCCTTTCCCCTTCCCCTCCCACTTCCCCTACCCTTTGGACCTTTTCTTCCTATTTCAGATTATCAATTATTCTTTGTAATCCTTTTAATCCTTATTTACACTATCAGTTTCTCACACTAGAGAAGAAACTATTCGGTATTTACACGTGTGTCCTATTTTATTTCACTTAGGAGTATGGCCTCAGTATCCATCCATTTAGCTATAAATGTCTCTAGTTTCTTGTTCTTTATGGCTGAGTAGTACTCCATTTTATAAAAGACCCACATCTTCTTTATCCAGTTGATGGGCACTTGGGCTGTTTGTTTTAAATGACTTAAGATTTTAATGGAGGCTAGAGGAATGCTTATCTGTGTACATCCTCTTGCCACAGATAGGCCTTGTTGTCTAGCAGAGGAGGAGTGTTTGTCTCTGCAGCCCCCTCCCCCACAAAACCCCCACAACTATTGTGAGAAGGCTCTGAGTTGAAACCCGATGTACATATTCCAGTTGGCCTCATCCAAGGACTGTCAAAGCAAAGGCCACTTTTTCCTTCTCTGCAGCTCCCCTTTTATCTCTTTTGTTTGTTGTTCTAAGACATTGTCTTGCTGTGGAGCTCAGGCTGGCCTTGAACTCCTGCCTCAGCCTCCTGAGTGCTGGGGTTACAGCCACTCACCACCACACCCAGCCCATTCTGATCTTCATTGTACTTCTCTGTCACATACTGGGATTTCTTCACTTGCAGGCCCCTCAGAGTAGCATGTGCAGAGGGGTTCTGGCTGGAAGGAGGTAGTGACAAGGACCTCAGAGCTGGGGTTCGCCTCGTAAGTTGAGGACGCAGGTTTAGCAAGTTGCCCCCTTTTCTGCATCTCCAGCTCACCAGTCCCCCATCCCTGTCCTCCCAAGTCCGCTGCCCCCAGTGTGGCAAGCCCACGCCTGGCCCCACCCTGTGAAACCATTTTCCAGGCATGGGGTGGGAGATCTCGCCCTGTGGAAAATAGATTTACGAAGCCTTGAACCAGGGTGTAAAATAAAAAACATCAAATTTTAAATATAGCTGCCACTTCAGACCCTAGGATCTGCAACTGTGGATTGAAAATATTCAGAAAGAAGCAGATGAACATGCCCTGACTTTTTTGTTCTTGTTCTTCCCTAAACAATACAGTATAACAATTATTTACCTGACATTTGTGCTGTATTCAGCATTATTGTAAGTAATCTGGAGATGATTTAAAGTATGCAGAAAGGGATGTGTTGTTTTATGTAAATACTATGTCATTTCACAGACAGGACCTGAGGGTCAGGATCTGAGATCCTTGAGGTGTCCTCGAACCAAGCCCCCAACCCTGTGGATACCAAGTAACAACTGTGTTACAAATGCTGTGGTGAAAGGGGAACATGGTTACTTTTAAAATAAAGCCCCTGACTCCCCAATTGCCCTGGATGGTATGGGTGGCTTTTCTGGGTTGGTGTGGTGCTGTCTCCCACTCCAGCCCAGGGCCACTGCTGGGTTCAGATCTGTGGTCACATAAAGTGGCTCCAGAATGAGCCGCAGCCGACAGCCTGGAGAGCTTTTCCCAACTACAACATCACTGAAGGCCCATTCATTCCCCTAGGCATAGGCGCCGCCTGCTGGGCCTGACTGTGCTGCCACCTCCAGGAAATGCCCCTGGGCTCTGTCTAAAGTCCGTTAAAGTCCGTCACAGGCGAAGGTGTGATTTCTGTCCCTTGACCGCGTGCAGATGCTGCCACCTGTCATGAGCAATCGTGTCAGTGGAGGACATGGGCACCTGCAGGCTTTGCCAGTGTCCTGCCAGGTGCAGCAGACGAGGGGCACTATTACAGGAGGGACAGTGCCACAGCAAGTATTAGCAGACAAACATTTTTATTGTAATTCACATATTAAGATAACTATTTCCCTACTCGTCCCAAAGCAGACATAAGCAGTGAGCAGGCTGAGTGAACTACATAAAGTCAGCAAGGCTGGGACGCTGTCCCTGTTCTAGAGGGGCCACCTGCAGGCCTTCGTCACATGTGCTGCACCTCCTTGTTCAGTTGTTCTGGACATGTTCGCGCTGTCTGTGATGTGTAAATGGGCTTTAAAAGATAAACGTGTCTATGAAAAACCAACAGCCAACATCATACTAAATGGTCAAAAACTGTAAACTTTCACGCTAAATTCAGGTACAAGACAAGGATGCCCACTATCACCACTCCTGTTCAATATTGTTCTGGAAACATTAGCCACAGCAATTAGACAAGAGAAAGAAATAAAAGGAATAAAGATAGGAAAGGAAGAAGTGAAACTGTCATTATTTGCTGATGATATGATACTTTACATAGAAGACCCTAAATACTCTGCCAAAAGACTTCTAGACTTAATTGACAGATTCAGTAGAGTAGCTGGATATAAGGTCAACACTCAAAATACAATAGCCTTTTTATAGACAAATAATAGACTCACAGAGAGAAATTAGGGAAACAATTCCTTTTACAATAGCATCCAAAAAAATGAAATATCTAGGAGTCAATCTAATGAAGCAAAAGTTCTCTACACTGAAAACTATAGTACACTGAAAAAAGGGATTGAAGAGGATATTAGAAAATGGAAAGACATCCCTTGCTCTTGGGTAGGAAGAGCCAATATAGTGAAAATGGCCATACTTCCAAAACTGCTATATAGATTTAATGCAATGCCGATTGAAATTCCATCAATATATTTCACAGAACTAGAGAAAACAATGCAAAAATTCATTTGGAACCAGAAGAGACCTAGAATAGCAAAAATTTCCAGGCAACAGAGACATGGCTGGGGGTATTACAATCCCCAACTTGAAACTATACTACAAAGCTACTGTGATAAAAACAGCATGGTACTGGCAAAGAAATGCGTGGATCAGTGGAATAGATTAGAAGATGCAGAAACAACTACAGATATGCTCAGCCACCTCATCTTTGACAAAGGAGCCAACCATCTTCACTGGAGGAGAGGTAGCTTCTTTAACAAATAGTGTTGGAAAAACTGAATTTCAACCTGCCAAAGATTGAAACTAGACCCATATCTATCACCATGCACTAAACTATGATCAAAGTGGATTAAAGATCTAAATATTAAGACAGAAACATTAAATTTTCTGGAAGATAGGTAGAACTCTTGAAGACATTGGCATAGGAAAAGACTATGAACAAAACCTCAGTAGCATGGGAACTAGCACAAAGAATCAACAACTGTGATCTCATCTTATTAAAAAGCTTCTGCATTGCAAGAGAAACCACCAACAGAGCTAAGAGACAACCTACAATGTGGGAAAAAATTTTCAGCAGCTGCACCTTAGAGGACTACTATCTAGAATATATAAAGAATTGAAAAAAATCAGACCCTCCCAAATTCAAAGACCCAATTCAAAAATGGGCATCTGAAATGAACAGACATTTCTCAGACAAAGAAGTAAAAGCAGTAAATAAATACATGAAAAAATGTTCAACATCACTGGTCATTCAAGAGATGTAGATGAAAACAACACTGAGATTCCACCCCACCCCAGAAAGAATGGCTGCTATCAAGAAATCAACCAATAACAAATGCTGGCAGGGGTGTGGGGAGAAAGAAACCCTTCTCCATTGTGGTGGAAGTGCAGACTGGTGCATCCACTGTGGAAATCAGTATGGAGATACCTCAAAGAACTAGGACTACAGGTCCCATTTGACCCAGCTTTCCCCCTGCTGGGTATCTTCCCAAAAGAATTAAAAGAATCATACCACAGTGATGTACGTGCACCCATGTTCATAGAGGTACAGTTTGCAAGAGCTAAAACTTGGAAACAGCCCAATTCCAATCAACTGGAGACTGGATAAAGAAGATGTGGTTTTTTAAATAAAATGCAGTGCTACTCAACCATAAAAGAACGAGAAACTAGAGACATTTATAGCTAAATGAATGCATATTGAGGCCATCCTCTTAAGTGAAATAAATAGGACTTACGTGTAAATACCGAATAGTTTCTCTGGTGTAAGAAACTGAAAGTGTAATTAAGGATTAAAACAAATAATGGATAATTTGAAATAGGAAGAAAAGGTTCAAAGGGGTAGGGGCAGCAGGAGGGGAAGGGGAGAGATCAGGTTACAAGCTGGAATCTGGAAAGAATCCATATATAGATTGTGTTTAAAACTATAGGAAGAGATGTAGATAGAGCCTAGGCTGGAGCTCATCAGTGGCTTGGGAAGGAAGAGTCACTGAGATCAAAGGAGAGAAGGGTGTGTTTCCAGAAGAAGCACATACAACTATGTACAGTACACAGTACTCAACAGTGTGATAAATGACTGTTAATGTTTTATGTACTTATCACAACATGCTGTGCTTTTCATCCTTTAGAGCATAATCCTACTTATATCAAAGAGTTTACTGTAAAACAGTGTGCTGCTATGCCAGTGGTAGCCTCAGGTATCTCGTGTTTACCTGCATATTTGGATAATATCAAGGGGCCATCACAGATGATTGACGTATACCTTCTCAGTTGGCACTTAGAAGTTGGCACTCTGTGTGGTACTTTGTGATATACCTGGATGAAATTGCCTAATAACACATTTCTCAGATTATATTTCCATCATGTGTCACATGACTGTATTGAAATGTAAATCAAAAACTAATTTAGCCTATGTGGAATCTGCTAGTTAATCAGAATTTTTTCTCCAGACCACTATTTGTTCAATATTAGTTTTGAAAATCTTTCTAAAACAAATCACATCCTTTGATGTCTTAATGCTTGAGGTTTTTTTTTTGGATTATATGGAAAAATGTTTAAGTACTTTTCAGTTTTGCTTTGGTTGAGTTCTATTATATTTGAATATTATTATAGGTTTTTTTCCCCTTGCATTGTTTTTCTTTGAATAATTTTAATTTTTGTGTATGTGTGTGGTTAGTGAACGATAATAAAGTTATACATTAAAAACAAAAAAGATAAACGTGTCCTCGCTGGTTTGATGTCCCCAGTCCTTTGGCATGACTGACAGCGTGGGTCCTCCGCGTGCTCCTGCCGCCAGCTGAGGTGGGGACCGCGCTCCAGGCCTGTCCCCGAGGACAGCGGGGATGCGAGGCACAGGGCGCCCCTGCTAGAGCCGCGGGTGTGCGCCAGTGCCGCTGCCCAGGTCGTCCGCCGTCCGCGGGGAGGTGCTCCGCAGGCAGAGGGGCAGGTTGAGGCCCGGGCTCCACGGGCACTGTGGCTGGTGCTGGAGGCCGTTCCTGCGGAGGACCGAGGAGGCAGCGTCAAAGGGTGGTGCTTACAGTGGTGCCTTCCTGTCACCTACACACACACACACACACACACACACACCCCTGTGGGGAGGCGCAAAGCCAGCTCAGGGACAAAGTAGGACCTCGCTGGGAGGTGTTACCAGGGTGAAATCAGGATAAGACTGGCTTTGCTGCTGTAGGTATTCCCTGTCTATTACGAAGTGCCCCAGGCTCTGTGATCCCAGCACTGGGGAGACCCAGGCAGGAGGACTGCCATGAATTCAAGGCCAGCCTGATCTACATAGCAAGATTCTGTCTCCAAAAAAAAAGGTCTCAAGGCTGTTTTTGTTAGTGAGCCCTAGAGTTTGGTCGGGTGAACACCATCATACATTTGCCCCTGTAAAACTCCAATCTGAAGAGCACTGCCCAGCGGAGCCGGGCTTGGAAGCCATGTCCACTGTGTATCCACCAGAGTGGCCACTCTCCACCAGCAGGGTCGCTGACAGTCCCCTCAGACTGTCCCTGTGCCCGGGACAAAAACGCCCAAGAGCAGGAAAGGGCATCTCAGGGAGAAGAAAGGTAATTTCCTGAATTTACCTCCTAAGGGTATTGGGGGGTAAACAACCCCTTAAATGTACTGTGAGTTCTAAAATCTGAAGGAAAATGGATTCTTTCTCCTGGACCTCGGTGCAGCTGCACAGCTGCCTGGTTCACCTCTCACATCCCCAGTGTCACCTCCTGTGCTGTCCCTGGCTGTGGCCAGGCATTGGGTGCCCTGGAAACGGCATGGAAATTGGTGTGGCAAGTGACCATCTAGTGCAGGAGACTTAACATATAATGAGTGAGGTTCATACTCTTCAGGGAGATAGATCGGACACACATTGCTTCTCTGGCGTGAGAAACCAAAAGTGGAAGGAAATAAGGACTAAAATGTATAATCGATACTGGGAAATGGGAAGAAAATGTTCAATTGGGAAGGGGAACAAGGGAGGAGGGAGGGAGAAAGGGACAAGAACAAAGTGAAAATAGAAGGAAAAAATGGAAACAAAGCTTCTGTATATCGGGCGGGGAGGGGGCTGGAAGGGAGGCAGGAGGCACCATGCACAGGTGCAGATTCCCTATGATGAGTGTTATCACGTGTGCCTAAAATGCACCCATAAATGTTTTGCTATGAAAAGAAAATAATGAGCTAGGTTCTAATTACTACTTGGAGCTCCTGGGCCGGGCATTTAGCTCAGTGGTTCCACTGCCTGCTGTGCAAGCGCAAGGACCCGAGTTCAATCCCTGGTACCAAAAAAAACAAAACAAAAACCACACACACTACTTAGAGCTCCTAAATTTTACCTTCAATTTAACTACTGAGGTATTCAATAAGAGGTGATGACCACAGAGCCCTAAGTTAGGGCCCCATTAGTGAGTGTGTGTGTGTGTGTGTGAGTTGCCTCATTTGCACATGGGGCCATTTCAGCTTTATTTGCTTTAACAGCTTTATTAAGATGTACTTTACATGTCATAAAGTTCACCCACTTAGGTGTATAATTCAGTTGTCTTTAGTATATTAACTCTGCAACTCTTACTATAATCTTATTTTAGAACAGTTTTCTTTTCTTTCTTTCTTCTTTTTCATATTGGGGATTGAACCCAAGGCCTTCACCATGAGCTACATCCCCAGAACTTTACAAAAAAATTTTTTTGAAACAGGATGGTGCTAAGTCGCTAATTTACTAGGCTCAAACTTAAGATCCTCCTGCCTCAGCCTCCCAGAGTGCAGGGATTACAGACATGCATTCCACACCCAGTTTAGAACACTTCTATCAACCCCGAAAGACACCCCTTAGCAACCCCTCCCTTCCCCTGCCCTCCCCCAGCCCTACATGACCACTGTTCTGCTTCCTCTCTGTATGGATTTGCCTTTCCCAGCATTCACTTTGTCGGGGTCGTACTCTGTGTGGATTTCCGGGTCTTTCTTCTCAGCGTGATGGTTGCTGAAGCACAGTGATGCACTGCTTAGCAACAGGATACATCCTGAGATGGGTCGTCAGGTGATTCTGTGATTGCACAAATGTCATAGTGCATACTCACAGACAAAGATGGCTACCACATCATTAGGAGATAGAATCACATGGAACTGCCACTGAATGTGCAGCGGTGTTGAACAAAACATTGTTATGTGGTGCATGACTATGTGCATCCATGTTCTAGCATGAATCAGTACTTTGTTCCTTTTTTATGGCTGAATACTATTCCATCCCATGGCTGTTCTGTGCTATTACTCACTCTTGAGCACCTGAGTTACCTGAACACCATGCCCCTTCCCACTTACCTCATCTGTGAGGAACCGGACCAGGACATGTAGAGCAGAATGAGGAAGAGGAACATCACAAACACAGCCAGGCTCACCCAAAAGGCAATCACAATGGAATCTGCGGGAGGAAGAGAACCATCTATGCTGCTTTGGTGTGGACTCTGCCGCAGGGAGGGGCCGGAAGGAGCCTGAGTGCTTCGGAGCTGCGACCCCAGCGCCCTCCCTTCTCTGGCCCTCAGGAGGGAGCGCGAAGGAGCAAGGCTCAGGCCTGGCTGGAGGCGGAGGCGGATAGCATCCTGTGGTGCCCATGAGGGACACCTGCTCCCCTCCCCTTCCTTGCTGGGAGAAGGGAGGCCTGGTGGCTCTGTGTTTCGGGACCACCCACCACATTGCCTTAGCAGCAGCTTCAGGGGCCCCAGAATCAGAGACCCTGAGGACTGAGGCCTCCTTCTCTCGCTGTGCCAGCTGGGAGCTGGGGCCTGGAAGAGCTCAGCCCAGCCCGAACAGGGAAGGCCAAAGCCCCTTGGGGCAACACTGTGGCCATACTTGGGGAAACTCACCGAACCTCTGGGGGCCCGGGCAGGCTGGGGGCGGGATGCTTCTCCGGGGCTACAGATCAGGAGCATGAAGTTCTTTGTGAAAGCCTACAGGTGTCCCAGCTTAGAGTAACTGGGTGACCGTAGGACACGATGCACAAACTGAGCCAGGCGTGGTGGTGCACGCCTGTAATCCCAGCCCTTGGGAGGCTGAGGCAGGAGGATCACTGCAAGTTTGAAGCCAGCCTGGGCTACACAGTGAGTTCCAGGCCAGCCTGAACTCCCTAGTGAAACCCTGTCTCCAAAAACCAACAAAACAAAACAGGATATGATCAAAGTTGCTGTATTTGCTAAAGGAATCACGAGCACCCCAGCTGCTTGGCCTGTCCACAACCGGGAGGCAAGGAGACAAAGCCCAGGCTACTCTCTCTTCTTCTGTCCTTTTTGTCCCCAAGCTAAGAAACTAATGGCGGGGCCGGGGATTTAGCTCAGTGGTTCTGCCACCTGCCTCACAAGCGCAAGTTACTGACTTCAATCCTAGTAACCCCTCCCTGAAAAAAAGAGAAACTAATGGTGGCCCCTAGACCATTAAGGAGCTTACGGGGACCTCTGGGCTCCGGGGAAGTGGGAAACGTGGTCCAAGCTTACAGACTTCATAAAAGATCCCTTGCCCACTCACTGTGAATAAATCAGGACACTCCGAGTCCTGATTTATTTCATAACCTTGTAAGTGTAAGAGCACACGTGCTTTCTGAAACACTGGTCTGGGATTTTATCCTGTAAGTGCACATTACATTTTTAAAAACTATTTTATTTTTATTAGTCCACGTTACAGCACACCATGCTTCCATTCCTCCTGGAGAGCTGGTGCGCGTCCCTAACACATCTTAATTCTTTTTACCTCCCCTTTCCTTCTCTCCCCCTTTCTGTATTTTAGGTTTCTGCAGACACTGATGTCCTTTTATTCTTCATAAAAATAAGGCAGAGCCCCGTGTGGCAGTGCACAGCTGTAATCCCAGCACTCTGGGAGGCCGAGACAGGAGGATTATTAGTTTGAGCCCAACCTGGATAACTTAGCAAAACTATCTCAGAATAAAAATAAATAAATAAATAGAAGAAGCATTGGGGGGACAGCTCAGCACAAAGGCCCTGGATTCAACCCCAGTACTGAAGAAGAAGAGAAATGCAGGATTTGAGGTTGCTAACACCTATATTAGCTCTTCCAGGGACTGGGGGTAAACAGCTTCGAACCCTTGGTGACTGAGAGTCCCCTCCCCACTGCGGAGAGAACCCTGTCACCTCCCCAGGTCCCCGGCAGGAAACAACAGACACCTTGCACCGGACACAGTTTCTTCAGATATGTGGGATTTCAATGTCAGGCCCAAAGAGGATCAGAGGTCCTTGCTCACTTGCTGTCATCCACGCTCCTTCTGTAGTGTTCTTTTCAAGGAGGCAGCCAGGGAAACATGGCTCCTTCCCCTCCTACCGAAGGTTCAGTGCGAGGGCGCCCAGAGAACATTTTGTTCGGAAGGCAAGAGCTGCCACCTCCAGCACTGGCCATGTCTGCACGGGTGGCCAGTTTTCACCGGGAGGCCCATTTGTGGGGATCTGCTTCCTCCCAGCCCTCCTGGCCCATCCTCCCCTCCTCCTCGCTCCTTCTTCCCCTTCTGTCCCTAACCCTCGTCTCCTTCCTTTCCTCCACTCTTCCTACTTTCCTTCCTTCCCTCCTTTCCCATCTACACTGGTGGAATGGGGAGAATTGGACATAACCGGAGTGACAGATGCTTCCCAAGAGCCACCTGGGCTGCTCGGGCCTTGAGGGATTTCTCCCCCTAACCCAGGGCTGCAGTTCATGTAGTCAGTTGGAGCATTGCGTGCCCACAGCAGGTGCTGCTATTCTGTTGAATGAAAACTGCTAACCCTCAGTTGTAGCGTTCTTCCAAATGCTACTAACATTCAAGTTCCAGAGTCCTAGTAGAGGATCGAGTTCAAGACTTTTCCCTTATTGGGCTGGGCGTGGCAGCGCTTACTTGTTACCCCAGCAGCACTCACTTGGGAGGCTGAAGCAGGAGGATTGCAAGTTTGAGCCCAGCCTGGGCTACACAGTGAGTTCAAGGCTATATCAGAAGTACATATTAGACCCTGCCTCAACAACAGCAACAAAGATTTTTTCCCTTATTCAGGAATAACAATGTGATGAAAGCTTAGACTTTGGAGGCGGATGATTCT
The DNA here is from genome assembly GCF_053883595.1 of Heterocephalus glaber. Lineage (NCBI taxonomy): Eukaryota > Metazoa > Chordata > Mammalia > Rodentia > Bathyergidae > Heterocephalus > Heterocephalus glaber. The sequence continues at coordinate 11,113,720 of NW_028258138.1, forward strand.
GAATTCAAATTCTAATTCCTCCCTTTCCTAGCTATGTGATCTTGGGAAATCTGAGATGTTTACATCTCTAGATCTGTTTAATCGTCTGTAACATGGGGATAATAGTATCTACTATTTTAGATGTTAGGATTAAGTAAAATAATGTGTACATGTATGCACAGGGTACAGTTTCTTGCTCAATGATTGTGAAATGATTTATAAATGGAACTAAAATTATCATTCCTGTTAAGAGGGTTTTGTGACAAGTGGTGTTGCTGCATCTTGTACGCTCACTAAACTCCAAGTTTTCAGTGTTCTCTCCTAAGTCAGTAAAGAAACTGACTTTCTTGGTGAACTTACCAGAACTAAAAAATCCAAATGAAGGTGACCTTCAAACTAATCCTCATGTCCTCCACAGAGATAAAGTTTCCTAACATTCATCCACGGATCAATCCTCGTTGGGTTTCCTCTTGAAATTGCCTTCAAGGACGAGTTTGTGAATCGGGAACTCAACGCATTATTTTGCTCCATTATGAGATCACATTTCACTTTTGACTCCTAGATAACATCAATCAGTGTACTCACTTATCAGCTTACTCATTGCATTTATCTGATTTGTTTCTGGGTGAATCTCACCTATTTCCAAGAAGAAGATCCACCCAGAAGAGGTCACACAGAATTCACCCCATGCACGTCCCACGCAATGTTCTGTGTTACCCGCAGTCAGTTCTGAGAAGTTTTAGAGTAATAACAGGATCATTTAAGGGTAGCACCTCCTCTTAAGGCTACTCGGACACAAACTTATTAAGAGGTAAACATTCTGGTAATCCCAGCACTCTGGAAGGCAGGGCCAGGACGTCTGAGACCAGCCTGGGCAATTCAGTGACTTAGCAAGACTGTGTCAAAATGAAAAGGCTCTTCCTACTTCCCAATATCTATCTTCCATTTTATTCTTTATTTATCCTTTGGGTTTCTCACACAAAAGAAACAATGTGATATTGAAACTTGTGTGTCTGATTTATTTCACTTAAAATTATGGTCTTGAGCAGCATCTATTTACCTAAAAATGTCTCAAGTTTATCCTTTATGGCAGAGCAGTCCTGCACTGAACTTGTTTAAATGGAAAGGGGAATGAGGGAGGGGAAGGAGGAGAAAGGGATTAAAAAAAGAGAATGGAAGGGGAAAATGGAAAGAGATTTTGTAAACGAGGAGGGGAAGAGGGGTTGAAGGGAGGGAAGAGGAATGGGGAAACAAGAAGAATTAAGATATACTATATACAGGTACAAATTCCCCACGATGAGTGTGATCATTATATAGGGCAAACATGCCCTAAGGAAAAACATGTAAGGAAAAAAATGAGAAGGCTGGGGATGTAGCTCAGTGCAAAGGCCCTGGGTTCAATCTTCAGTACCAAAAGAAAAAAACCACTTTTACTGATTATGTCACACACATAAGAAAGAGCACTGGATGAGGAGATGGAAGTCATGGTTAAAGCTGGGACCTAAAACTGATTGCTTTGGATGTGCGAAGAGTTACACGCAGCCCTGTGTTCAATCCGCTCCTTGGATTCTCTACATGTGTTCAGAAGAGACTGGCGGTCACTGTGTTTGTGTCCCCTACTCCCAGCTCCTGGCGCAGTGTATGTGTGCACAGCATCACTGAGGCTGCTGGCAGAAGCGGGATGGACTGTGATGAATTCTCCCTAAGCCATCCCGCCAGGGAAAGAGTCGCAGGGACCCGAGAGGTAGACTGCAGCGCACTGATGCAGTACCCTCGAGAGAAATCAATCCCGCTTGCTGCTCTCCGAAAGAGACCATGAGACTGGTAGCTGGAGAGTCATCTTACTAGAATAATCTGGTTTGCCGCTGTAGAGTGGAATATGGGATTGGTTTTGTTCTAAGTTTAGCCTCTGAAAGGGGGACAGGAAGAAGATCAAACATGAATGGAGATACTTCACCTTCCCCAGAACAACCAAAAGCCACATCCAAATTCACTAGGCTAAAAATCCTTGTAAAGCGCCGATATATAAAACTGCACTAGATTTTGAGCTGGGAAAGGCATCCCAGTCTTCAGCTCAGCGCTGGGTGGCCCATATCACAATACATACATCTCCCTAGATGTCCTCAGATATCAACCCCACCACAATGGAATCGATTCCAATATATGAGCAGGACCAGAGAAATCTTAAAATCCTCCTTGCGTGCTAGTGTCACACATGAGCTCTGGGCATTCTTCCTTCTCTACTCAGTACAAGAGTCACGCCCAGCCCACCTGGCACCTTCATCACCCTGCCCTAGAGACCATCTGGGGAGAAGATCTAACCTGGCTCTGCCTCTCTGTCCCCGCCTTGAAGCCACACTGGCTCCATCTGCTCCCAGCTATGATGTGCGTGGCTCAGGGAAGGCTGCAGAGCTGGCTGTGTGAGGCTTTCTGGTTTGTCCAAGTGGGAGAAGACTGAATTTATGGGCAAGGAAGCCAGCGAGGGCTGCTGCCTGCTTCTTGGGACCTCCGTCCACCCTCACCTGGCCATACCTCACCTTATCCCAACTCCAAAGCTGCCTAACAGCATGAGGCCACCTGATGGTGACTTTTGTTGATCACAGGGCCCCCAGCTCTTGGACTGGAAACTCCAAAACCATAAGCTAATAATCTCTTCTCCTTCTTTATAAGTTAACTGCTTTGGGTATTTTATTATAGTAACATGAAGCGGATTGATCTATAAGTCAGTAAGAGCAGAGTACAAAACACATAAAAAAATGAGATCCTAGGTGAAATACATCTAGAAAACAGGATATTAACAGTGGGTTCTATCTGAATCAGCTGAAATCTAAGGCAGCGGTGCTGTTATGGTCTGGATGTGTTTCCTCCTCAAATTCTTACGCTGTAGCACAAGCACCCCTGTGTTTGGAGCGGGGGCCTTTGAAAGGAAAAGAGGTTTAGGTGAAGTCATGAAGGGAAGGATTGCTGTTTTAAGAGCAAACACCAGAGAGTTCTCTCATGCACACGAACTCCCTCTAGAGCACTAAGGAAGGGTCACATGAAGCCCTAAGAAGACAGCTGTCCACCAGACAGCAGGAAGTGGGCTCTCACCAGAAACCACACCTGCTGGCACTTTGATCTTGGCCTTCCAGCCCCCAACACTGTAAGAAAATAATAAATATATATTGACTCGGTCACCCAGTATATGGGCTTTTGTTATAGCAGCTTGAGCTGTGACAGGAGCCAACTACCTAAACTCTGGTTTGGGGACCCTTATTTCTTTTTTTTTTTTTTTGGTACTGGGGATCAAACTCAGGACCTTGTGCTTGCGAGGCAGGCAGCAGAACCACTGAGCTAAATCCCCAGCCCAGACCCTTATTTCTAATGAATTTTCTTTTGGGACAGCAGAGTGTGCAAAGTTCCCTTTCCCACCCCAGGAGAGGATGAAAGATGCTTCTCCAGCCCTGGAGTCACGGAGCCTCTGCAGAGCCCTTGTGCGCTCTTTGTAGTGAGCAGAGCACAGTGGACTGGAGTCTGAACCTTTTGAAGCTGGGCGTGGTGGTGCATGCAGGACGCCGAGCAGATCACCCCAAGTTTGAAGCCAGCATGGGCCACATAATGAGTTCAAAGCCAGCCTGGAATACATAGAAAGGGCCTGACTCAACAAAATAAAACAAAACAGAATCTTGGGAGCAAAAGACTCAGTGGCTGGTGTCCGGTCTGCTCCAGTGTCGAGGGATGAAGCCAGGTTTAGTCCAAGGCCTGGCTAAGGGCATCCAGGGCCAGCTTGGAGGTGGCTTACAGGGACATAAATGGAGGGAAAAGGGCCTCTAGCAGAACAGGTCCAGGTGGCAACTGACCTCTGGGAACAGGGGCCTGGCACTGTCCCAGGAGGGCATCGGAAGAGAGGGTACCCTTCGGTGCAGGGTGGCCCTGATTCCCCACCAGGAGAGCAGGCACCAGCTAGACTCCCTCCCTGCACACCCTCGCCCAGCTCAGCGAGCCAGCCTCGGCCTCCTGCCTTCCCTCTTCCTCTCCCTCTCCTCCTCTAATACAGACATGTCACAGAGCAGCAGGCAGCAGGTGGCCAGGGTGCGGAGGAGGAGCTGGCAGACAGAAGACCTCAGAAACGTCTGCTCTCCAGGCGAGGAAGGAGGAAGTCCTACCTCTGAGTAAAATTCAAGGGATATTTGTTTCTCAACAGTTTGTATTTATTTCTTGGACACTTCCTTTGGCAACCTGACGTTGTTTGTTTCAAGACAGGGTCCTGCTATGTTATCCAAGCCGGCCTTGAATTCCCAAGCACAAGTGATTTTCCTGCCTCAGCTTCCTGAGTAGCTGGGACTACAAGTAGGTGCCACTATGGCCAGCCCTTTGCTAACTTTTGTGTGTGTGTGTGTGTGTGTGTGTGTGTGTGTGTGTGTGTGGTACTGGCGACTGAACTCAAGACCTTGTGCTTGCCAGGCAGGTGCTGAGCTACATCCCCGGCCCCCTTTGGTAACTTTTGAGAGTGAGCAGTAAAGTTATGAGGGCCTGATCGGAATTTCACCAGAGGTAGAAAAGCTAGCACTGTTAGTAGGTCTGTATGGCAACTACAAGAAAGATCAAGTGGCTTCCTGATGAAACTCTGTGGATCTTGCTCTTCCAAGGCACCAGCTCTGTGCATCTATGCATAGCAGGAGGAGGACCAGAAGAAGAGCACTGAGAAGTACACTGCAGCACAACCAAGGGACAAAAACCACACAGCAGGTTAAACGGGGGAGCTTCATGTGAAGAGTTCTGAACTAGTGAGGCAGACGGTAGCTAAGGAAAAGGCCAGAGAAAGAATGGAGGGCAGGGCCACCTTGGAGCCTCCTTCCTGCACTAGATCTGAGGCTTAGGTAACCAAGGAAACACCTGGGGAAAAGGGAGGGCCCACCTTGGAGCCCGCTTCGTGAGAATAGATCCACCTTCTGAGGTAAACATTAGCATGGGACCAGGATGGCCAGGTCTAAACACAATGGGTAAAGATAAGCAGGTAATTAGCTCATGTACAGTGAATCCCCACGCATGCGCCCAGTGGTCTTCAGCAACCCTTGCCAAACCCCAACCCGGATAACCATGTCACTGACCATGCAGATTTGACCTCCCTCGGGGCTTTGGACACCACGACAGTTCCTCCAAGAGTCATAAAAGGTCAAAAACTCCACTGCCCAACGGAGAGGCTGAGTCAGGCCGCCCCTCACTGGCAGGAATCGTACCAAACCCCCAATCCTACCCCAAGCCCTGAGGCTTAAAACTCTCAACACCAAGTCTGCTCGGTGCTGTCAACTCTTCTCACTGGCCGGCTCCTACTCTGTGGAACGTATCTTGTCTTTTCTCTTTCAAATAAGTCACTGCTCCTGATGCTACCCTTGGGTGTCCTGAACAGTTCTTCGTTTAGGGCATCAAAGAACTTGGACGAGACCCCCAACCTGGTAACACTATAAGATAGAAGGAAACTCTGTGAGGTTACCTAGAGGCTGAGGGGCGAGTTCCCAAGTATATCAGTCCATTCAGACTTGTGTCGTAATCCATCTTCTGTTGCCATAACAGAATACTTGAGATTGGGTAATTTATACAGAATAGAAGCTTATTTTCTGGAGAATGGGAAGTCCAAGACTATGGCACCTGCATGTGGTGAGGGCTTTCTTCATAACAACACGACAGAGGCATCACATGGTGAGATAGAGCAAGCATGTTTTTCTTATAAAGCTGCCAATACCATCACAGGACCCCACCCTGAGGACCTCACTTGATGTCATTCACATACGGCTTTGAGGTTTATGTTCCTAACACATGAACTTCGGGAAGAAGCTGCTATAACAAAGTACCACAGACTGAGCAACAACAGACACTCATTTTCTTACAGTTCTGGAGGCTGGATTCTCAGACCGAGGTGTCAGCAGGGTTGGGGACTCCTGAGGCCTCTGTCCTTGACTTATAGATGTCATCTCTGTTTCTTCTTCCATGTGTATCTGTCCTAATCTCTTATAAGGACGCCAGTCAGATTGGATTAGAGCCACCCTAATGACCTCACTTTTACCCCACCCCCTCTGTAAAGGCCCTATTTCTAAATAGTCACATTCTGAGGTACTACAGGTTAGGATTGCGGCGTATGAATTTGCACCCATGATACCCAGGAAAACCAATGAGGTAGAGATTCAGAGCTCTTTTGGAGAAGGTGTGTATGAGTCACTTTTCCATTGCTGAGACAAAATAACTGGCACCCATAATTTAAAGGACAAATTTTTGGCTCATGGTTTTAGAGGACTCAGTCCATAGGCTCCAAGGCAGAAATGGCATGGTGGAAGGGCATGGCAAGGAACAGCTAATCAACTCATAGCAGCCAAAAAGCTGAGAGAGAAGGGAGGAGCCAGGGGCAAGAACAAACTGTTCCAGATGAGAAAGCCCTCAGTGACCTGCCTCTTCCATCAGGCACGTTCCTCCTAACAGCACATTCAGTGGATGAATCCCCTGATGAGCACAGCACTCCCATGACCCAGTCACCCACCTCTGAACACATGAGACTTTTGGGGGACACTGTCGACGAAGCCATAACAGTGTAATTTGGCCATGGGCACAGAGGTGTTGGCTGGGTTTAGCCAGGCTTAAACTGATCAACAACTGAAGGACCAATGGGAGACAACCTTCTAGAATGCCAGTGGGGATCAAGCTGTGAACAATCAGCGATGAAGGTGATGATGGGAGTCTGGCCAGGAGACAGTATGTGACCCCTCAGTCACAAGTGCACAGGCTGCACGAGGGCTGTGGTGTCCACAAAGAGAAGGCTGCACGGCAATTACAGCCACACTGAAGCTGTGAGGTCTCAGAGGGACCATGGTTTGGCCAGTGACTGGGGACAGTTCCACCCGATGTCCTCACACCCGCACTGCCACCCCCATCCTGACCCGACCCTCCTGTCCTGCCCCTTCTGAGCACACTCCTGAGAAAGCAACAAAGTGCTCTGGTCTTAAAGAAGTTCTTAAAAGACTCTCATCTTTTATCACAAGGTACATCCTGAAGGGTTCGTCAGAGCTAAGAAACAATATATTGATAATTGACAGACTTCATTCAGAATGGACCCATGTTCCTGTCCCTGATCATGCCTGCTGGTGAGAATTTGCCTGCTCAACACTACAAGTATCCTGGGAAGGACTCTGGAGGCTTTGGAGCCTCGACCTTAAGTTCCAGCTCTGGGACTATCTGGCCGGGTGCCATGAGTAAGTCCCTTGGCTTCTGTTCTGGTCTCTATCTAGATGCCCCTCTGCAGTCTCATGTGATCGTAGGCAGGGCTTTCGGAAGGTGAGTGGATTATGAGGGCGTTTGGCTGATTTGCTGTTAGGAGGTGGGATTTTGTTGGAAGAGGCCAGTCACTGGGGGCGAGGCCTGGAGGCTTAGCACTCTCTGCAGTTCCTCCTTTGATCTCTCTGCTTCCTGTCCACCATGCCATGAACAATTCTCCTCTGTCATTCTGTCCTGCCTTGGAGCCAGTCACCTGTGGACTAAAATCTTACAAACTAATGTGCCAAAATAGACCTCTCATCCTTTAAATTACAGGTGTTAGGTATCATGTCTCAGCGATTAAAAACCAAGTGACTACAGTAGCTTCTCCGGGCCCCAGGGTCCTGTATCTCTTCCCGATTTAGGACACTATAGCATGCCCACTGATTTTAGCGGGTCTCTGCTTTCCAGACTATCAACTCGTAAGAGCAAGAATCTCTTCAACTTTAAATTTCCAGCCCAAGTATATCTCCTAATGTCCTGTCCAGGTATCTGTCACTCACCACCTCTAAATTTCTGTTTTCACCAGAGGGACATTTTTAGCAAACAGATTGGACCTCATCACTTCCTGCTTCCAATGTTGGCTGACTCCCCACAGCTGACCAGAAGTCCTCTGGGGCTGGCCTGTGAAGATCCAGGCCCAGTGAGATCTATAGCTCTCATCTCTGTCACTCTTCCCAAAACATATCCCACATAGCATCCTCCTAGAATACCTGCTTTACCCGGGAGTATAACTCTTCTCTTCCCCATGCACGCCCTTTGTCTGACAGGTGAATCCCTGTTGAGCCTTCGGGACTGTTCAGCTGCACCTTCCCTGGCATGCTCAACCTGGAGAGCATCCCTGCCCAGCCCTCTGGCTTCTCCCCACAGGCATCCTCTCTGTGCTCCACAAGCAACTGCTGCAAATCTCTAGCAAGATACCATTAATGCAATGACAGCTTATTAATGATCAGCACCTCCCACTTGCCTGGACAGGTGGGAGTAAATACTGAGTAGCCTGTTTGATCCCTTTATCAAATCAGTGTGGGCTACAGAAAAGCACTTCTGGGTTCATAGAAGGGGACTTTGTTGCTGTGTACTCTCAGGGTGGAAGAGACAAATTCTAGTCCCCTCAGGCCCTTATACAGGCATCGATCCAATTCATGAGGGCTCAACCCCCATAAGCTAATCACCACGTGAGGCCCTACTTCCTAAACTGTCACACCGAGGGTCAGATGGACTCAGATTTCAACCCACATACTTTGGGAGAACACAAACATTTAGACAATAGCAGCTGCCTTATGGGAAAAGCAACAGGGGAAAAAAGAGACCGAGAGAGATGGCAGTGAAAGTGGAGAGCCAGAGACCAGAGGGGAAGAGAAATGTGAGGGTTTCAAACTGAAGTTTTCCGAGGGGCGGCTGCAGATGATGGTGCATGCAGAGCCTAATTGTAGGGGCCCCGAGGAGGGGAAAGTGAGGGTAAGTGGCTGCTCATGCAAGAAGTTTGGCAACCTGAGACGGGACTTACTTTGGCTGACGGCCCAAGAGAGCAGTGGCGGTCAGATCCATGCATATTTTAAACAAGAGGAGGGGCATAAGCACAAACCCGGCATTTTGACAAGATGGCGACACAGATGCCCCACACTGGCTTCTGGGCCAGTTCATCAGGGCCCACATTCATCACTTTTGTGACAGAGTCTCTGGACATTCTGCTGTGCCTACTTAACTGTTCCTGTGAGTCGGGGCCCCCACATCCCCTCTGCCACCACAAATAGTCCTCAGTGGATGACCAGTCAGCTTGATTTACCACACCCTTCTGTGGGTGTTAGTTTCAGGTATCAAGAGACTATCAACCTCAAGGTTACATTCGCAGTAGTGGCTGCCTGCAACCAATTTATGTTTAAATATATATTTCTTTCTGACTCATGGCTCAATAAACTGGTGAAATGGCCTGCCTCAAGAGGGCCCTTGTTATCAAGATGGGCCAAGTACAATAAACCAGTTGCAAAAGGGCAAATGGTTTATGACTCACTTGAGTACAATCTTCGTTTGGGCTGCTGGGATAAAAATACCATAGACTGTACAGCTTAAATAACAGAATTTTATTTCTCACAGCTTTGGAAGGTGGGAAGTTGAAGATCAAGGTATCAGCAGGGTCAGTTCCTGGCAAGTAAGTGTGCTCTTACTAAATATATATTTCACAATTTTGAATTATTAAACATTCTAAGTATACAGAAAACTACAGATAATAATGTCAAGACTTATGGATCCATCAAAAATTGCCGTACTTGATCCAAATACTTTTCTTTAAAAAGCAGAAATAAAATATTACAGATAGAGTTGGAACCCTCCTCTATCTGAATATCTCCCCCTCTAGGCAAAATCCTGAACCTGAAATTGATGTGTACAATCACATCTTACTGTGTATGTACATCCCCACTAATAAAATATGGATTTTTGTGCTTACAAATGATATAAATTCTGTAACTAATTACAGTCAATTAAATTATAATTCAAGTAGCTATGATTATAATCAATATAATCATTAAAATTAATATAATTTAATTAATATATAATTTATGTATCTACTGGGTATATAATTTTACCTCTTTTTTCCTTCATTATGTTTCAGTGCTTTATTTACATTGGCACATACAGATCTAGCTCATGAATTGTAACAAAACTATGTGTTATTGGTTGCATTAACATCCAAAATTTATCCTACATTCTTTTGGTCATTCCCAATTTCTGGCCACCACAAATAGTACTGCAGTGAGCATCAACAGGTTCCAGTATTTTACCAAGTGGATACCTGGAAGGAGGATGCTAAATTATGCTTTGTGGACATCTTCAATTTTTCTAGTCCTTGCCAAGCTGGCCTTCAAAATGGTGGATGTAATTTTCATCCCTCAAGCAGTGTGACAGTTCTAATTTCTCTCCTTCCCTCCCAACATTCTGAATATCAATCTTTAAATTTTGCTAGTCCACTGGATATGAAATGAGGTCTCATTGCTCATCCCAATTCACTTCCCTAAATACTTGTGAAGCTGAGTATTTTCTCATATTCTTTAGCCACTGGAGTTTCCTCTTCCATTACTGTCTTTTCCTACCCTAGCTTATATATCTATTGTTCTTTTCTTATTGAATAAAACTAAATTTTTGAAATAATAAAGCAGTTTCTATTTTCAAGACAATAATTATATGTTCGGAGTGGTTTCCAAACACATGAGAAAATAGTCCCTGCCACCTCTCTGCTCTTCTTCGCATGCACTAGGGCTCCCCACCTGGCGTCCTCGCTGTTCCTGCTGTTTGCAAGGCTCCTTCCTGACACTTCCCGAAGCTTTTATCTCACCTGTACTCATCACCTTGGGAAAGTCTTTACTCACCACCCTGTTCAAAGCTGCAGTCTTTCCTCGGCCCCCAGATTTCTCTAACTACCAATCTGGTTTTATTTTTCTTGGGGCACATGTTGCCATCTGCCACGTGTTTCTTGCTTATGGTAAATCAAAGATGGTCTCAAATTTCTAACACTTCTTCCATTGACAGGTGGGTTCTAATTCTCTCCTCTTGAATCTGGCTAGCCGTAGTCACGTAACTGCCCAAGGCCGCACAGCTAGTAAGTGACAGGGCTGAGACACAGATTACAGCACACTGACTCAGAGTCCACGCGCCTTGCCCCTGTGACCCCTGTCCTCTGCTCTATTGCCCCCAAACTTGAAAACTACCTATTCAGGATTTAAACTCTCTTTTGAGGAGTATTTCTGTCAAGCACCAAAACCCCTCTTTTACCAAAAAAAAAAAAAAAGAGAGAGATTAAATTCAGATAAGATGCAAAGACCAGGACACGCAGGATGTATGTAGGAATATTTCTGGAATGACATCTCTCACTGTGGGTGCCAAAGACCCCCGATATCTAGGAGCACAGGGTAAATGCTATCTGTTATCCTTCATTGGAATGAACCTCCTGAGAAACTACAGCACTTCTGAAGCAAAACATTTTTCTAAAGACAGATTTCTTGATAAAGTCAAATTTGCTTGAGTCTCCAATAAGCTGGGTAACGTTCCTTATAGACGCCACATTTTCCACTGTTGGTGTGCAGATCTGGGACCGAGTTATTACATCTGTCCCCTGAGATACATAATTTGAATGACTTCTATTAAAATATCAGTAGCTGTTCCATCTCCATAAGGGGGATCCAGGGACTGGCCTCTCCCTGGCCTCCGTTTCCTCACCAAGATGGTCTTTATCAAGCTTGGGGGCTTGGGGAGGATTTTCTTATTTCAACAGGCTGTAAATTCATAAGGAAAGAACATCTTTTTAAACCTAACACACGGCTTAGAGAACATCAACCCCTTTTCTCTGAGGCGGAAGCTGTTTGTGGGGGTGGGGCAGAAGGTTGAGCTTCGGAGTTCTAAGGTGGTTAAGAAACCCGCCCCCCCAAAAGTGGCAAGAAGCTTTGGAACCCAGGTGCTAACCAAATGGGGTATCTGGCACCCAAGAAGGTGGCAGTGTCTAAAGTGCCTAAGTTCACCCAGAGTTTTACTTCATTTGTGTTAACTTAAAAAAGGCTTTTCTGAACACAAGCCTACATTTTCTACTGGTCAACATGCATCATGAAGCTCTGAATTTTTGACAGTATTAATAAGTGGACATTTATTTCAATCCTGCCACAGTCTCCTTATGACTACTGTCTTCTTTAGTGAGCTGTGTGCACAAAAATCTGCATTCTCATTCCATGATTTTCTGCCTTCCATCAGAAAACACACACTAAACATCATGTCCCTCCAAAAGCTTTTGTACGGTGCTTGGGACAGTCCTCACCAAACACAGATGGGCATAGGTTTTTGACTTCTGGAAGTTGTGCGTGGAACTTGCAACTGGAACTCTACCTAACAAGAAACTAAGTGTGATCGAAAAACAAGGGAGTTAAAATTTTTTAAAAAATATATTACAGTAGTACATGTATGTGTATATGTGTTTGCATTCAGCAAAAAAGGCAAGATCTTAGTAAAATTTAAAAATATATATGATAGTAAAAGATACATTTCCATTAATCTCCCTCAAAATACTTCTTCCTGCTTCAAACACACTCATTCCACCCTTCTCCCCCACTCCTTGAAGCAGCTCTGGAGTCCTCTTTCTTGAGTGTCTTTAGTTGCATTGTCATGACTGCCTCATATGTCCTGAATTGATAACAAAACATGTACCTTTCCGGGTCATTTTGACTTTGAAAAAGAGTCAAAGTCACATGGCAGCAGAACAGGTAAATAAGGTGGATGAGGACAGACCGTAATGTTCTTAAAAGCCTGCCTTTCCCCTGGATGGCATTTGGCAGCAGCATTCACTGTGTTTTTGACCATACCTCCCAAAGACGCAAAAGACAACTTCCAAAGCTGCTTCAAAAGTGGCAACAATGATAGGATACATGAGTTCAAAGAAGGGGGCAGTATTCGGAGGGGATTAAAGCAATGTGCCTTTCCATGTATTTTAAACGTTTAAACATTCACTGTATATTTTGACCACTCTTTGTATTTTAGAAGGCTGTCCCCAGGGGTTCTTAATATCTTAATTAGCAGCATTCAAAGGTATTTCAGTTTAAAGCTAGCGTGTAACAGACTTTCTTCCATGTGAAAAGCATCCTATCCTTTCTAGTGACTTATTTTACCCTTTGATGGGCATATTATGGGATTATAGTGAGGAAATACCCAAAGAACCCAAGACAGAGAGAGAAAGAGAGAGAAAGAGAGACAGACAGAGAGAGACAGAGAGAGAGAGAACGAGAGAGAGAGAGAGAGAGAGAGAGAGAGAGAGAGAGAGAGAGAGAGAGAGAGAGGATTTCTTGTGCCAAGAGCACTATTTCTGGCTTTTACAGTATTTTTCATGACCGTTTCTTCGGCTGACTTGTCATCTCAACTGAGCGGCTGGACAGTGAAGGCTGCCAGGTTCCAAGTTACTCAAGAGACAAGGAATTCGAGGGCAGATGTTAACTCGTGTTTATCCTCCCTGAAGATAAAACATTTGTCGGCATTTTAGTAGAAGTTACGTCTGTATGTCTTACAGGTAGAGAGAACACCTGTCCCAAATTAAAAAGCAAACCTAGCAATTTCAAGAAACTCACTGGGAATACTGGAGCCCCAAATAAATGAAACTTCATCAAGAAACCTATCTTAAATGAATATTCTGCTTAGTTTCACAGCAGGTGAATTTACAGAATATCACAGAGATTACAGACCCCTGTCTGACCCCGAGCCCCATTCATTTCTATGAAGGTGTACACTGGTCACACCATGGCTTACCTGTGACATCTACTGTTATAAGTGAATAAGGAAAAGCTGGGAGCCCACGGTTACTTGGGCCAGCCCCCCAGCCTCTGCCTGGCTGGTTTCCCCAGGCCCAACTTACATTTGTTGGCTTTCAGCTTCTTTTCATCCACGGGAATGAGGTCCAGGTAGTCCAAGTAGTATTCATAGCTGTAGTACGGAGCGGATGTGTTGGTCCTGTTGGTCATGGCCGTGGCACTAGGAAGCCAGGCTCTGGCCAGCAGTTCACATCCGGAATGTGGGTCCTGAGCCTGGGGAGGAGATTGCTTCACTGGTTTCTGAAGGAAGCATCCAAGTGTGCCTGCGAATCTCCAGGCAGAAGGCCGGCCCACTTATCAGAGCTGCTTGGCCGGAAGAGAGGTCAGGGGTGTGCTGACATGCTCAGCCTGCAAGTCAGCCAATTGTCTGGCCTCTTCTTGGTAAAACTCCAAAACAAGCAGAGCTGACAGTGAGAGCGTGGCTTTCCAGTGCAGCTCCAAATTGTCTCTCCAGGGAAGGACAGAAACTGGGTGGGAAGACCTCATGAAAGGTGCCTGCCTAGGTCTTCGATCCCAGCACTCTGGGAGGCTGAGGCAGGAGTGCAAGTTTGAGTTCAGCTTTGGCAACTTAATGACTTAATGAGACCCTGTCTCAAAAGAAAAATAAAACATGGGCTAGTGATACAGCTCAGGGCAAAGGCCCTAGGTTTAATCCCCAGTACGAGAAAGAGAGTGATAAAGCGCTGGAAATAACAATCACTTTTTGGGCTGGGGATTTAGCTCAGTGGCCCTGTGCCTGCCCCGCAAGTGCAAGGTCCTGAGTTTGATCCTCCGAACTGCAAAAAAACCAAAACAAAACCAACAAAAATAACAATCACTTTTTTGCCTTTAATACATGACAATTTAATAAAACAAAAGCTCGACAGTGCCCTTGACGTACACTGAGGCAATCGGTGGTGCTATTAGGCAACCAGCAATGCCCTGGCTCAGATTCAGTGTCTGAAGACAGAAATTGAGTGATGCTGGCCCCGAGCTTGTAACTTCTCATGTACACAGAACCAATTAATTACAATCCGAACCGCCCACTGCCCCAGTGGAGTACAGGGCCCAGCTTTTACCTAGGCCCTCAAGAACCAACCAGGCAGCTGTTTTTGCTCAGACCAAAGACACTGTTGATCTGGGCCAAGATCCCACAGGACTGAGCTCTTGGGAAACAGGGCACAAGGGTCCACCCAGCGCTTGGCTGACACAGAGTGGGAGGCAGACCCTGAGTTTCTGCAGGGGCTGCCTCTAAGTTATATACCTGCTCGTGTAAGATCCTCGGACACCATCAAGAAGAGCACTCCGAATGTTGCAATGAGCAGGACTAAATGTGAGCGGAGCCCCAGCTGTCAAAGAAGACATAAAAGAACAGAAGCAAGTGACTTTGGGGCCACTGCCCTCTTGTTCTTTCGGTGGTCCTTTCTGTTTGCAGGATGTATCTTCTCTTTTTCCTTCAAAGTACCCCTTTCTCCCTGAGTGCCTCTTTGGTGCTTCTTCTCCTTTTCTTCTTATTTCTGCCCTAAAAGAAAAGGTAATCTTTCACATCTGACCAATTCATTGATCGGCACAAATAACCTGGAAAACATAGCTGGTCCCTATCCCATCTGATAACACTAGAATTTAGCCTTTGGGAGTTGGGAAGTCAACATACACAGATTTCCGAGGTCTTCAGCCACATCCCTGCTTTCTAGGGTTTTTGATTCAGGTCCATACTGCCAGAGTGAAGCTAGGTGTTGACCCCATGGACGGCCTACCTAGGAGATGTGAGGCCTGCTGGTTTGGACCAGCTGCTGTAGTGCAGGGAGCTCTCTGAGGAGGCTTAATTCACTAGAGGGGAAGAGTGTGCTTTGGGGTTTCTAAAAGCATGTGAAAGGTGAGCTGGAAAAGTGAAGAAAACTGTTCCCTCTGCTCTCTCCACTTCTGACAACAGATGTGTGGCTTATGTTTTTTCACACCAAGCCATTTCCTGTTTTCACAGGCACTGCAACTTAGCTCCATTCTGAAGCCAACTGCTCAGAGTTGTCACAGAGCCTATGGGTTAAAGGCCTGTCCCCCATACCCCTTGAACACACACACATAAACACACTTCAAGTGCCAATTACAAAGTCCACTGTCAATCTTCTGATGCATCTTCTACACAGTAGAGGTTCCCATAACTCCTTCTCCTGGTTTGGTCATTTGCTACACTGGCTCACAGAAACCATGAAAGCAGTTAACTTACTAGATAGATTACCTGTTTGTCAGAAAAGGAATCCACCCAAAGCGAACCAAATGGAAGCCACTGTTAACAAGCCAGCCTGTTTTGCCTGCTGCAGGGGCCGCCAATCATTGAAATGACGACCTTTGCAGAAGAGAACGAGTTTATTCACCAGGTGGACAAGTACGAAGAGACAGGAGCTCCAGGTCTCAAACGTGCCTCCCAGAGGGAGCGTTGGGGGTGGTGGTGGTGGTGTAAGGGGTAAAAAAACAAGGTGGGGTGAGGCGCGGGGAAAGGTGATTGGCGGGAAAGTGGCGTGCTGTGGTCTGCGCATGCGTATTCTGTGGGCGGTGCATGCGTCCTCATAGGAGGAAGTTCCGAAAATGCGGTGTTCATCTGCTGCGTGGATGGTCGTTTCCACCTTCTTCTGTCGAAAGGTCAGCCACGGATGCCTGCACTGGCCCAAATGAAGGGTCAGTTGTTTCAATGGGTGTGAGGTAGGCAAAAGCAGCCTCCAAGTTCCTGAAAAACTGTGGGTAACTATCGCCATAGCAATATCAGGGGTGTTGTGTGCTTAGCAAAGCTGATGGGAGTGAAGTACTGAGCTGTGTGGCCTAAGGAACTGGATATGATAGCAATGGAAGCTGGAGGATTTATTTAGGGTTTCCCCGTATCAAGATGCACAGGGCAAGGTATTGGGAAGGGCCGGGGAGCTTCCAGTCCCTCCTCAGGTCCATTTCCCTCTTGGGACATTTGATGCGTTCAGAAAACAGAAGTTCTCAGAAGCCCGTGGATTACATAGGCACGCAGGATTAAATCACTGGCCATGAGACTCCACTCAAACCCTCACCACCTCCGCTCCCTGAAAGGAGAAGGGCAGGGCTGAGAGTTCCATTCCTCTAACTCCAAGTTGGTTCTTCTTTCAACCAGCCCCATTCTTCAAGAATCACCTACTTAGTGTGAACTGAGCTATGAAAGGGGCTTGCTATGAATAAAAAAGAAACTCCTTCTACCCAATCACTCAGGGCGTTTTGAGCTCTGTGCCAGGAATGGGGGACAAAGATCAAATATTTATTTCTTTTTATATCACAGTATCAAAAAGACCCCACACACATACACATGCCATGCACACACCTGTATACATCACTGTACACGTGTTTCTTCAGCCCCAGTACTTCATTAAGGGCAGGAGAGGGCAGGGGATAAGACCATGGATTGTAGAGTCAAATTTCCCCTGTCAAATCCTGACTGTACTCGTGCAGCAGTGTGACCACAGTCAAGTTATCTGACCTCTCTGCAGCTGGTCCCACTCCTCTGTGAACATAAGAGTGGATAATGTGCATCTTGGGACACCTAGGACACTTAAATGGAAAGAGCCGGGTTCACCACTTCCCACAGCGCCTTGTCTTAGTTGGCTCTCATCAAAATAAGTCACCATTACCAGCCAGCAAATGTGGCCTTTCCCACTCTCTCTTCTTTTCCATCACTCACCTTCTGTCTTGCTCATCTTTCCTCCTATCTCTGCTTTCTTTTTGCACAAACTTGATGCAAATAAACAACTTATACTTCTTGCCTTAAATTACTCATGTTCTCCAGCAACTGGTCTTCCCTTTTTGGCAACTCTTTAATAAAAAGCTGTCCCTAATCTCCAGCTATCATCACCACCCTCCTCTATAAACACACACACACACAGGCACACACACACACACCCCATATACGCAAGAATATTTTCCAAGGAGTTGAATGACTTGTTCGAACTTACCCAGCCAGTCAGTGACTGAATCCAAATTAGGATCAAGGTTTTCCAACTCCTAGTCTTCAGTGGGAAGTAAGTTATATGCATGCATGCCTTAGAAAAGGCAATTGGCAAAGCAGTCATATTTTCTTAGATGGAGGCATGTGTGGACACAGGGTAGGAGAAAGAAGAGACAGGAAGTCTCTCCTGAAGTCATCTAAGACTTCAGGGTCAAATGAGTTGACCTAGAACATTAATAGCAGAGAAATATGACCAAAGAGAGGTTCAGTTTCAAGGTGGAATGAGGGCTTACTCATAAAGATATAGGCTTTGAAACTTTAAAAGATTTGTTGAAACAAAAGCAGTCATGCTACCAGCTCTGCTTTAAGATGACCTGTACATGTATTCATGCTTTTAAGTAATTTAACATCTCTCTGCCTAAAACGTTACAGTTTTTCTTCTCTGTCTACGCTTAGAAGGCGGGAGTTGAGAGCTGTTAAATAAAAATTATAGGAGGCCATTGTTTGTGACTCATTTCTGCAATAGCTCCAGCAGACTAGATTAAAAATCAACATGGAGTCACTCATGCTAAGACTCCACATCATCAAACTGAGACTAAATTGTTGTCCAGCCTTTTGAGAAATCAGGTGAGGATGGTAACTGCCAGTATCTCAAACACAGCACTTTCAGAGGCTTAACAAAATCTCCTCTGCTTTAATCTTTAACAAAAAGGGGACCTGTTGTTGACCCATCAGTTATTTACCTGTTGTTCTGTCTCACCGTCCCTTACCATCAATCAGTAAGAAGCATGGTGACATCATGTAACCCTTGATACAATGCACTCAGCGGGACATATCACGTCGTCTTTCGTATTTCTACTAAAATCCATGACCTCAATTAATTATGATAAAACATTAAGAAAAGCCAAATTAACAGACAGTCCACAAAATAATCAGTATTGTTCAGAAGGGTCAGAGTCAGGGAGGCAAGGACAAACTGAGGAAATGTCACAGATTGACATAGAGAAATAACAACAATTTCCAAGTGGCATTCTAGGCTGGATGGTAATCTCTGCGTTCCTGGAACAGAAAAAGGACATTGTGGAAAATCTGGTGAAATCAGAATAAAATCTATAGTCTCATTAGCAGTGTGTTCATCAGCTTTCTGAGTATATTTAGTGACAAAAACTTCTGAGAAAATCAACTTTCAGGAGGAAATGTTTATTTTGGCGCATGGCTTTGGAGGATTCACCCTATGGTCACTGGACTCCATTTATAAAGAATGTATTAATGAAAAAACAACTGAATTTAAAAGTTGGCAATAGCACTGAACAAATACTTCAC
Source organism: Heterocephalus glaber (assembly GCF_053883595.1). Classification (NCBI taxonomy): domain Eukaryota; kingdom Metazoa; phylum Chordata; class Mammalia; order Rodentia; family Bathyergidae; genus Heterocephalus; species Heterocephalus glaber. The sequence goes on from NW_028258138.1 coordinate 11,132,575, forward strand.
AAAGAAAGACATGTGACTAGCCGAGAAACACATGAAAAAGTATTCATCACCGTTATTCACTGGGGAAATGCAAATAAAAATAGGAGATGCCCCTACACCAAATAGAATGGGTAAAATTAAGAAGACTGACAGTAATAACCGTTGATGAATATAGAGAACAATTGGAAATCTCAAAGATTGCTCATGGGAATGCAAAATGGTATACTACTTAAAGAAGACAGTGCCTTGTACAGTATGAGTCCATGTATCTGAAATGCTAGAACAGGCAAATATGTGAAAAATATTTGAAAAAGCAGTTATTCCCAGGCATGGCAATTGGAGAGACTGGGAAGGAGCAGAAGGAACTCTGGAAGTGATGGAAGTGTTTTGTATATCAGTGTAGATAAGAGTTAAGTGGGCATGTGCATTTTTTAAAACTCATCAAATTGTACAGTTAAAATTTGTGCTTAAGCCTGGAGTGCATGGTGGTGCACGCCTGTAATCCCAGTACTTGAGAGGCTGAGGCAGGAGGATCACTGAAACTTTGAGGCCAGGCCAGCCTGAACTACACAGGGAGACCCTGTCTCAAAAATAAACAAACAGGGCCAGGCATTTAGCTCAGTGGTTCCACCACCTGCCTCACAAATGCAAGGTCCCGAGTTCGCTCCCTGGTACCAAAAAGAAGAAAAAAAAAAAAAAACCCCAAACAAACAAAAATAAACAAGCAAACAAAAACAAAATAAAAAGATTTTTTAAAACTGTACACAAGAAAATACAGTGTTTAAAAAAGACCATTTCCCCAAAAAAGAAAAACACAAAGTATAAAGAAATTTAAATGATTAGAATTTACTGTGCAGTTTTGTGGCATTCTGCTTCAGGAGTGTTTCACCTTTAAGGGGTGACAGAGCTCTGCCTGACAGTGTGCTGGGGATGTCACCAGGGAGCCTTGTGTGTTTGAGTCAAAACCTTGTTCTTTCTCGTGGTCCTGTCCAGAGAAGTGAGGCAGGGCCACAGGATAGACGCTGCGAAGCTTAGGGTTGAACACCGAGGTTTGGGACACCAGGGCATGGCTCAAGTGAAGGAAGGTCTTCAGAAATTCATTGGCTTTCCTAAGTCATCAAGTTTATGTAAGTGGATAAATCCGTGGATTGAAACTAGAAGGTTGGGCAGAACATTAAAAAAAAAAAGGGTTGGTAGGGCTTAGGAGAGGATTTTCACTTATTTATTTAGTTATTTATTGAGATGAGGTCTCATTATGTAGTCTAGGCTGGCCTTGAACCCACTGAAAACCCTGGCTGGCTTCGAACTCACGGTGATCTTCCTGCCTCAGCCATCTGAGTGGTGGGATTACAGGTGTGGGGCACCATGCTCTTAGATGGAGGAATTACAGATAAATTAACCTTTAACCTCCTTCCCTTGCTTATCTTCCGATTAGTTTGGAATTTCACTTCTGTTTGAGAACATACCATTTGTGGAGGTAAATTTATTCCTCAAACAGTAATCTTGATTTTTAAAAGTACACTGGTAGAAAAGCAATTTAAACATGTTCTCCCCTTTGACATTAGAAAGAACTAATACTCCCACCAAGGTCAGCTCCCTGAGAGAATACTGACATACTTACATTAGCAAATACCTCAGAGACCTTGACTGTTAGTGTTGTTTTTCGCTTTGTTTTATTTATTTATTTTGGAAGCAAAATGTTTATCGCTGCATTTTAGATATACAAAATGATCACATTCATCTTAGGGAATTTGTACCCGTACATGATATATCTTGCTTCTTTTGTTCCCATACCCCCTTCAACCCCTTTTCCCCTCCTTATTTACAAAAGCTTTGTTTCCATTTTTTCTATTCTCTTTTTTTTTCTTGTCCTTTCTTTCCTTTCTGCCTCTCCCTTCCCTTGTTCCCTTTCTCATTTGAACATTTTCTTCCCATTTCCCAATATCTACTATACATTTTGGTCCTTATTTCCACTTTCGGTTTCTCACACCAGAGAGACAATGTGGTATTGACCCATGTGTGTCCTATTTATTTCACTTAAGAGTATCACCTCAGTGTGCATCCATTTAGCTAGAAATGTCTGAAGCTTATCCTTCTTTGTGGCATAGTAGTAGTCCATTGTATAAAAAACCCTTTTGGGCTGTGTCCAAGATTTAGCTATTACAAATTGTACCTCTATAAACATGGGGGGGGGCATATATCGCTGTGGTATTATGCTTTTAATTTTGGGGGGAACATACCAAGAAGGAGAATAGCTGGATTGAATGGAACCCGTAGTTTTAGTTTTCTGAGGAATCTCCACACTGATTTCCACAGTGGTTGCACCAGTTTACACTCCCACCAACAGTGGAGAAGACGTCCTTTTCCCCACAGCCCTGCCAGCATTTGTTATTTTGCCCTGTTTAATTTATAATCTTGAAGGTGATAGTGTTTCTCTGGATCATTTTCTGTTACTGGAAGTATGCTCACACATGAGTTGTTATCCTTGTCACTACTATAAGAGGAAGGTAGGATGAGACCAGAGGAGGGAAGGGGACCTGTCTCCTGAACAGTGACTTGAACAAGATGTTTCATGAGATTCTCACAATGCTGTGTCTCAGGTCCTGGGAACCCCACTTTCCAATAGAGAGCTGGGGTACAGCCAGAACCGCAGCCCTGGGGCCATAGTCTGTCCAGAAGCCCTGGGATTTGCATGTGGAGTGTGTTACTGTCCTCTGACTGCCTCAACCAGTAACTGCAGATGTGGTGGCTTCCAGCAGCTCTGATTTATCTTCTTACTTCTGGAGACCGGAAGTCTGAACTGAGTCTTCTAGGGCTCGAATGACAGTGGCAGCAGCACTGTTCCTTCTGCAGGACCTAGGGGAGAATCTGTATCCTTTCTCCTTCCAGCTTTGGGAGGCTGTCCTCCTCCTTGTTTCAGTGGCAAGGAAAGGGACTAAGACAATGCCCTTTTAGTTAGCAGGAGATTTATAGGCATTTGGCACAGGTACTAAGCGATCATTCCCTGGTTGCCACCTTCTTCTGCTTGTATGTAGAAAAATGCAAAGAGAGGGAAACTCAGGAATGCTTGGAAAGAAAGTGATGGGCTGACTTAAGAAATCTTTATTGGAAATATATTCTTTTCTTCCAGGTTATTATAATTCCTCAAAGTTAGCCTCCTTGAAAGACAATATTTTGAAACTGACAAGACACCATCAAAAGTATGATGTTAAATTTCAACAGTGTGTTCTAGTGATGCGACCTTAGCTCTGGGCTGGAATCTGCTATTAGTAGGACTCTTTTGGTAGCAAGTGACAGAAACCCATTCTAACAAGCTAAACACCCACGGGCTTGACGGGGACAAACTGTGGGGGGTGGCCCAGCGGGGTGGTGGGTGAGCAGGGGGAAGCAGGATGCTGCGATGAATCTGGGTCCCCACCTTGGATCTGTCTTCTCTCTGAAGCTCAGTGCCATGACAGGCTTTTTGCAAGGCCAGGGACACATCTGATGACAGCTCTGGGGTCCCAATTCAGGGGACTTTCCCTAGAAACACTGGCAGGACAAGTTCCAGGGATGGACATAGACTGGTGCTAGTTTGGCCACCTGCTCATTTTGAACGAGGCACTGAGGCCATGAAGGTAAACAGGTGATTAAAACGGACCCCCAGGCCAGGTGTGGTGGTGCATGCCTGTAATCCCAGCACTCAGGATGCTGAGGCAGGAGGATCGCTGCATGTTTGAGACCAGCCTGGGCTAATAGTGAGTTCAAGTCCAGCCTGAACTACATAGCAAGACTGGCTAAAAAACAAAACAAAAAAAGACTGGAGCCACATTGTTGGAGTAGGGGTGGGAGCAGTTTCCTCAGAAGAGGGGGTAGGTGCTAAACATATAACAGTCCCCGTGGTCACGAATTTCTGCCACTAATTAGACTTGTGACTCCTGAATCTTGCTGGACCTCAGCTTTCCCCCTGTAGAATGAGATGTGTTGATTAAGACGTGTGGATTATTTCCCAACTCAAATATATTATGATCTGGCTGAAAATCGCATATTCTTTTCCTTGTTTGTCTTCAATTCTCATGAGAACCAAATATTTCTATAAATGACCAGAAAATCATGATTCCACATATTAAATAGGAGAGGGGGAAAAATAACTATTTAAAGGACATCTTGCCTCAGAGGGTTTTTAAAAAGGTGAGGCATATTCCTGTAGTTATTGTTTTGCATCTGGAACGTGGATATAAATACCTGACCACACTGCCCCCCCCCCGCCCCCGGCAGGGCCCGCATTGTGGCAGCAGGTCCCGGGGTTGGAGGGCACCGCAGGGCACTGTTTTGGTGCCAGGAACGTGAGGAAGGGGCCCTGGGGTGTCTCTGACTCCCAGATGTCTCTACCAAGAAGAGTTGAGCAAAAGGTCCTCCAAAACCAGCTTCCCAACTCAAGATGGGCAATCATACCTTCTCGTCATGCTTATGTGCAAAGGGGTACGTGTCATTAAAATCTAATGGGGGCCTGGGGATTTAGCTCAGTGGTTCTGCCACCTGACTCACAAGCGCAAGGATCTGAGTTCGATCCCTGGTACCAAAAAAAAAGAAAAAAATCTAATGGGACTGTCATCAGTAGCCATCAAACTCTGATTCTCCCCACTGGCACAGCACTTTTAAGAATTCATACTTCTACGTAGGGAGGGGAGGGAGGTTGAGGGGGGGAATGGGATAAAATAAAATGAAATTTAATTTAAAAAAAGAATTCATAATTCTCCAGGCCCTGTAATCTCAGCATTTGGGAGAGGGAAGCAAGAGGATCACAAGTTCAAGGCCAACCTAGGCAGTTTAGCCAGATCCTGTCTCAAAATCAAATTTTAAAAAGGGCTGGTGAGATAGCTCTGTACTCCCTCTGATAATCCCAGTGAGGTGGAGAAAAGGTCCATAATTCTTCCAGCAAAACTGTCAGTCTCTCTTTTCCTTTTCTCCTTTTTCTATACCTTCTCTCTCCTAGTTGTACAGCCCCCTCTCCTAGGGCTAGCAACTGATACTAGGGTAGAATTTCTTTGCTGTTTACACCAAGGCTTTTGAACCGAATGAAAGTTTGAATCAGATAGTCCAAGGAACTGATATATTCGACAGGCAAGGCTGTAGGATGGAGTAAAAATGGAACTGTACATTTTGCTTCCCACTATGCCCTTAGATCCAACCCCATCACAATGGCCTTTCCTTTGCGTGAACAAGCTCCAGGGCAGTCTGCGTGTGAGATACCTCCTGATCCTCCCGCACCCTGCTATCCACTGCAGGAGGCTCTGTGCCCTCTGGACTCAGGTTGGATGGGGCAGTGCGCAGCTCTTGCCAGAACTGGAGGGAGGAGAGCAAGATGAGGAATTTTTAACTTCTGCTGTCTTAGTCACTTTCCTCGAAGCTGGGGCAAAACACCTAACACCTGCAGCATAAAGGAGGAAAGGTTGCTTTTGAATCACAGTTTTCAGAGGATCCAGTCTGTAGTCCAGTGGCCCCAAGGCAGGATGGTATGGCAGAGGGCGTAGCAGAGAACAGCTCAGGCCTGACAGACAGGAAGCAGAGAGAGAAGGGAGGAGCTGGGGAAGGAGATGGACACTTCCAGGCCACGCCCCCTGTGAGCCAGTTCCTAGGCTTCACCTGCCACCGTCACATTTAGCTATAAATGCATCAGGGGACTAATGAGTCTCACGGCCCTATGATCCAGTCACCTCCCAACAGCCCCACCTAGGTGCCCATGAGGCTTTGGGAGGATATCCACAGAGAGTCGTTAGTACCTATTTTTGTTCAAGTGAGGTCACTCCAGCTGGCTGTCCCTGGACTGAAAGGTGACCCTAGGAGCAGACCTGCTGATCACCAGATTCTGGTCTTAGGGCTTCAGCAGTCTCTTTGTCCCCAGCCTCCCTGGGGCAGAGGGACAGCATTAGCCCCGGTGATCCTCACTCGGTTCCTACCCATCGCTCTTGGCTGCCTTCCAGGTGCTGTCTACGGCTTTGTCATGTGTCACTTTGTAAAGAAGCCTCCCCAGAGTATTGGGATTTGAGTCTGCCTTCAGCCAGAACCCCCGAAGGCATGGACCATTCTGCAGCCCTCCCAGCTGGAGTCTCAGTGGAGAAATGATATTCCTTGTTTAATGACCTATCTATTTAACGACTGTTTGGATTTACAACTGAGGTGTGTGCTATTTGGACTTACAACCCGTCTTTTTTTTATATATATACAGTTCTGTACATCTTGTTTATGGAGCCTCAATGTCTTTTTTGTACAGTACACCTTGTTTATACAGTATTGTGATTTTTGCTGATTGTACTGTATAGTACAGTACTATAGTTTTATGTTCTGTTATACATACAGAACGTAACAGTTTTATGTTCTATTATACAGTACTATAGTTTTATGTTCTGTATTACCTGTAAGAGTTATGCAAATAAGAGCAAAGGCATCAAGGTGGAGTTTCCTTTGATCAGTTCTTTCTGAATGTAGTGAACATACTATGGGCAATTCCTCATTTAGCGACCAATTCATTTAACAACCTAGTTGCAGGAACAGAACTCGGTTCCCCAAGTAGGATGAAAGTGGACCTCAGTGGGGAGGAGGGGCCTCTCTCTGTGTCTCCCTCACCTCACCTTCTCCCTGCTATTTCCTGCCTGGGCTGAAATGAGGGAGGAAGGGGATAGGAGTTTTTGGCTTGAACTTTTTTGCCATAGCTTGGTTTTTCACTCCATGGGCCAGCATGATTAGAACCAACCCTCATACCGCCTCTCACTGTGTGCCATCACCCAGGAAGGTGTCCTTACAGGCAGGCCTACCATAGGCCTGTTCACCTGGCACTCACGGCTGGAGGCCTGCGTCCTTCCAGGTTATTTTCTTGGTCAGCACTTAAAATGCCAAGTAACTTAGCCAGGCCTGTAATCCCAGCACTCAGGAAGCTGAAGCAGGAGGCTCACCATGAGTTCAAGGCCAGCCTGGGCTAGATAGTGAGACTAGGGCTGGGACAAACTGGAGAACTAATTGGGCAAAGGTCATAAAAACCCATGGCTAGGAGGTGGAGTGAGATGTCTTCTAAAAAGTGAGGACATGCCCAGAACACAGGACTCAAAATGACATCAGGTTTAGGGCTGAGCACTGTGGACCAATCAGAAGTGTTATTTTCATTCCTTCATTTGAATCTAGTGCCATTCGAGGGACCAATCAGAAGATGCTCATTTCAATTCTTCATTTATATATGGCTGGCAGGAAGTCTTTTCATCAGACAGTTTAATCTGGTACAACACCAAGTGAGTTTTTGATAGGAAAAATGTCCCGGTGCTTTATTTGCATGAGGAGGGAGCCAGTCTGGGAATTCTGGATACAAAAGACTTCTTTCCCTTCTCCTTAGGGCCGCCATGAGCCTTTTCACCAGGCCCTTTTCAACCTGTTGTGTGAACCTCTTTTCTACCTTCAACAAATATCCACCTGTGCTGGCTTTTCTGTGGGTCTTGTTCAGTTCTCTGCTCCAGACACCAAGAACCTGGAAAGAAGTCCCACTGGCCCCTCCATCTGGCAAAGTCGACAATCTAACTGGCTCACCTTTATTCTGCCACCAAAAGAGCTCAACATCCCAAGCCTCCTGCTGGCTACTCTGTCCCCCAGTCCCGGGTGCCCTCAGACTCTGCAAGCACTTCTTCAAGTCGCTTTCAGCCAAACTGATACAAAGAGGCAGACACTCTCCCCTTCTCCATGGGGATGGGGACAGTGAGTGGCCCTGCCCCTCTCCTAAGAAATCCTTCTGACATGTCATGCGGGTCACTACACAGTGAGACCCTGTTTCAAAAAAAGAAGAAGAAGGAAGAGGATGAAGAGGAGAAGAAGAAGAAAATATATATTAAAAAATATGTCAGAATATTTAAAAAGTTGGGTGCTGCCCTAGGCCTAGGGAATCTCTCATTGGATCTCTCAGGATGTAATTGACAAAATGATTGACAGGGTTCTGAGTCATCCCAAGGGCATCTAGTGTGCAGGACTTTCCAACAATTCCTTGTTACAATCACATGCATACGTGATCCCTATGTATAAACTGTTAATGAATTTCAAGTGGGGAAAAGGTTACTGTAGGTCAAGCCACTGAATCATGAATCACTCATGTGCTCTGATCTATTGTTCCTGGGACTCTTGTTATTTTTATTTCTGTTTTTCTTAGAATAAAGGAAGGAGGATTGGCCCTGGGGTGTTCCCCAAGTTTGGGTGAATGGAGGGGGGATGGTCCCATGGCCCCAAGTGTGGTATCTACACTATTCCTCCCTGAGAGACTTGGTCCCTGAAAATCTTTAAGGAATGCAGAGGGAGAAATGTCTGTCTTCCATGGGTACTTCCTGATGAATAGGGATGCTGGCCCTACTGATGTGGAGACCAAGGAACTCTCAGCCTACCTGATCTAAGGGGCTAAGGGAGCTATACCTCTCTTTTAAGGATTTCTTAATGTGCTTTAGACATGGAGGTGTGTTTTGATCTTAGGCTTGGACAAATAGTAAGATTACAAGAAGTATTAATAAAGGCCATATCCAGGGCAGTAACCAAGAGGCCCAGTTCCAGATATTTGGCCAGGATATCCATGACTCAGAGAGTTTCTGGTGGATCTCAGAAGTGTGGTCAGCTAACTTTTGTGCTGTATCTCTCACTATTTCAGACTGCTTGACATAGGAATTACATTCTTTTAGAAACAAACATAATCCCCTCTTTTCAGTGGTTAGAAGATCTAGTCCCCTACAGTTTTATGTGGCCTCTGCTACTAGTGAATCTATTTGATCTTGGAGCATGGCAATACTCAGGGCAAATTCACCTAGGCTGGCTGTCAGGTTCTTAGGTAGCTGTTGATAATAGGAGAGAGATGTGATTAGATTTAAGGGTTTGTGTAAATAGTCACTGCCTATTATCTCTTTTAGAGGCAGTTTTTGAGCAACCCAAGTGGATCCCAAGAGAAACAAACACAAGCCAAGAGAGGTCATTTTATAACTTGGGGGAAGGACCTCAAGAATGAGTTGCAGCAACCAAGAGCACAGGAAAACCAGCTACACAATATACACTGGGAGGCACATTATTTCCAGGAATTTTTTTTTCTACTTAGAGGGAACAAAATGATTTACTTATCTGGCCCAGGAGATTGGTTATTGGTTTCTTTACTGAAAAGAAACTTGAGGTTGTCTACTGGTTCACAGGTGCACAGTTTGTGGTCTCTCTTCTTTGCTTTCTGGTGTTTCAGGTGGCTTGAGTTTCACCCTGGAGAGGTGAATCCAATTATTGATTCCCTGTATCTTAATGGCAGATGGCATGGCTAAGAGGGTTGTGTAAGGACCTTTCCATTTGGGGTGAGTTGGTCTTGGGGCCCACCCTTCTTCCAGGTCTCGATTAAGACCTGGGCACCAGGGGAGATTTTGATTTGACAATTACTGTTAGTCTCTTGGAGCAAAAGAATCTTATTTCCGTATTTTTGGAGGGCCTCTTGGAAAGCTCCCAGATGGGTGACCTGTTGGAGGAGCTGTGAAGTTTTGGAGTAAGTAGGTCAGATGTCAGAAAGGGCCTCCTATAAAGCATCTCAAATGAGCTAGATTAAGTTTGAATTTGGGGGCAGCTTGAAGCCTAATTAAGGGAATTGGGAGGAAGTCTAGCCACTTATTGTGGGGTTTTGACCCAGCTCAGCTAAGGTCCATTTGAGGGTTTGATTGGCTCTCTCAACCTTTCTTGAAGACTGGGGCCTCCAGGCAGAATGAAGATGGTATTTAATTCCCAGGGCTTGAGTGACTCCCTGTGTGCTTTGGGGTGCAAATGAGGGCCCATTATCATTCTGGGTAGACCAATGCAGCCCAAACCTAGGGATCACTTTTTTATTAGGACTTTCCCCAGGGGAGGACCCTTCCTGTATTGGTCAGGCAATGGGGGTGGATGAGTCTGTGGCTCATGGAGAGCAGACAGGGCAAGCCTTACAGATGTGGGTTACAATGTTATAGACTCCAGGCCCTATAAACAACCTATGTGCCATAGTGGTGGTGGTGTCCTGCCCTAGGTAGAAGGCATCATATAGGGACCTAATGACTTTCCACTGTAGTTGTTACAGCAAGAGGAGCTGGGGTCCCCTATACACATTGGCACTTTCGGATGCCTCCCACATCACAAACCATTTGACACTGTTCTGCAGACCCTGGCTCTAAGTCAAGATCTTAGAATGGGACCCTGGGACAAGCTATTTATGGGCTGGAATTATTTTGGAGGGAAACCTGTTTGGCAGCTGAGTCTGCCTTAGCATTATCTTGGGAGACAGGGTCCAAGAAGGCTTCATGTCCCCAGCAGTGGACAACTGCTACCTTGCTTGGGAGATTTACTGCTTCAGAGAGGTTGAGGATCTCCAGTTCATGTTTTATTGGTGACTGGCAGCTATTCAAAAGTCCCCTTTCTTTCCAGATGGCTGCATGCACACGTAAGACCAGAAAGGCATACATGGAGTCAGTATATATTGACCCTCTTTGCCCTGGGCTGAAGTTCCAGTGATATAAGGCAAATAAATGTAACTCCCAATCTGCTAGATGTCAGATATGCTGAGTTCATTTCCCCAAAATTAAAGAATGAATTCTAAGAAAAAACAGAGGTTAAGAGAAGGAAAAATTTATTGAGAGAAATAGCTCCTAAGAGACAGGAGAGGATCTGGAAGTGGGTTGCCAAGGAGCCCACTTCTCAAAGGAAGTTTTATAGAGCAAAATCATGAGGTGGGTAAAAAATCACAAAGTAGGTGCAACATGGGTCAAAACTATGATCAACCAATAAGATTACAAGTATAGTTGTGTAGGTAATATTGATCCAATGGGGAAGCAGGTCACATAGCTAGTGTACATGGAAAGAAGAAAGACCTTTTTAGGAAGGGATGGATCAGGAGAGGAGGTCCTAGTCACTCACCTGGGTGACTGATGTCTATCTAGACTTTATTGGACCAAGTGATACCAATTATCCCCTGGGAAGGGATGTAGGTCTGGTCATTCTGTCCTTATCTTGAGGGCTGGCCTTCAACAGATGAGCCTCCAGCCACAGTTGTAATGTGTTCTCATCCTGTACATTGACTCCCTTGAGGGCCTAACCCTGTCTGACTGCCTATAACATTTCTACCTAACTTAGCTGTCTGTAATACCAGGTGGGAGTCCTCTTGCTTCAGTGACCTGGGTTGGGCTATGGCATAACCTGCTCTCCTAATGCCATCCTGTTGGGCCAACAGCAAAAGATAGGCCACACAAACACAAACCTGACCAATGTGCAGAAGCCCTCCCACTCCCAGAAAAGACCAAAACTCTTCATGACCAGGTAATTCCCCCATGGGAGACTTCACAATGGCAGAAGTCCCAAATGGCGAACAACCTTCTGTCCTTTGCCTACAATGAGTGACCAAGGACACAAAAAAAGGGGAAAGAGAAGAAGTACAAAGTTTCCCTAAAGAAGGACTTACCTTCTTTCCTGGCTGGGCTGGTGGTCTGGCTAGCTCTTAGCTAAACTTGCCAAGAATGATACAGGACATGATGTGTTCCTGAGAGATAGAGTCTAGACTTTTTTTACACGAGGAGCAAAGCAATGAACGCTGCACACAATGCTATGGAAAAAGCAGCCAAGTTTAACAAAGTTTAACCGGGGAAGTTGCACTAGAGCAAGCAGATTCTGGTCAGCAGAAACAAAAAGGTGGCAAAAATGGGGACAAAAGCGAGGCTAGAGCTGCAGGGAGAAAAGGAATGAAGATAAATTAGGCTTTTGAATTTATAAAAAAGTGGGCCCCACCTGGAACTTCAGAAAATTTCTGGATCTTTGTTATTTTTATTTTTGTTTCCCTTGGGACCATGAAGAGAGGACTGGCCCTACGGTTGCCCAAGTGTGGGGGAATGGAGGGAGAGTGGTCCCACAGCCTCATTTGTGTTGTCTACACTGGAGTCATGCCTTTCACTTGTGAAATGGGTCATTATCTTTCTGTCTTCCTTTTCCCTGGTAAGCCAAGACCAAGAGAGGACTTCCTCTAGATTCACTAATTCCATAGATTTCCACCCACCAAAACACATAAACACCCCCATGTTACAGTTGAGTGGGCCAAAAATAGTCCAGGTTCTTGTGTACGACAAGGAAAGAATTACCAAGCCTATACCTCGTGGTATGTAGCAAGTAGCTACTTTCATTGAAGATCATGGGTAGCAGCTGGAACAGGCAGAAGGGTGAAGGGTGGCGGGGAGGGAATTGATAACTCAGGCTTCGAGTTATAGGGTCAGACACCTCTGATTCAAGGTGCCTCCCACTGTCTCACCGATGTCAGCAATCTGAGCGACCTCCTAACTTTAAGCCTGAATAATCATAGGTTGGTGTTGTGTTTATGGCTGAATGGAGAGAAAGGAAGTGGCTCACACAACTTTCCTGCTTTAAAATTATGGAAGCATGGATAATCATTAGCTTGGTGTGGCATTTACAGTTGAAGGAAGGGAAGGGAGTGATACCAGACTGTTTGTGTGCCTTTCTTTTGAGGACCCGCACTCTATTTAATGTTGTACCTACTCATTTCCTTCCTTTATGCTTCTTACTGAGGCATCCTGAACATTCCTTTTCTGTGATGGAGTTACCTACCATATGGACTGAGCTCATGGCTCCATAGACGAAGTCTCGAACCAAAGGAAGAGGTTAAGAGATTTCCAGGACAGGTCCTGTGTAGGTGGCCGCATGGCCCCTCAATCCACAGCTAATTATAGATAAGCAGAGCACAGGAATTAATTGTATAGTGACTACCTATCACAGCTGGCTCTGTGGATTTAAAATGACCAATCAGAACTCAGGATCTCTAACCCAGTTCTTTAGTCTACAGGGTTTAAAGGAAACTGGGATTTTAGAGGAAAAAAACCCTGGTTATTTTGCATCGGAACTGGGGAATTTAGTTGGGAGTAGCTGCACCTCCCTTTAGTAGGGAAGGGGGTGCGTGTTGCCTAAGGAAGTTCATCCTGGATCTAAAATCCTAGTTAGCTGCCTATTCTTATCAGTGTAGCTGATCACCCAATTCTACCTCAGGCCCTCCCCCTACTGGTAGCTAGCTGCCTGATTTCTAAACTAACTACATAAACTATTTTCTACAATCGAAGTCAGTGAACTTGCAACCTGTCCTGTGGGTGGGGTGAGCAAAGGTTTCCCATCTGTGCTTTTGGGGATCTCCTTGGATTCTGTCCAGTGACAAGGAGGGAAGAGAATTCTATGGATGAAAAATATCCTAAATTATTTGAATAATTTTCTTCTGGTTGGAGGCTAACCGACTGGGGCACGGGGTGCTGTGTTACTGTTAACACACACATATTATGTCTCTTGGTCCTCATTAATCATCTGGTGCAGTACTGACCCATTTAATCCATGAGGAATTGGATAGAGAAGGCAAGTAGCCTTTCCACAGTTTCTTACCTAGTTAACACCAAGTAGAGGGAGGCGTGGGCCAACCCAGGACTTCTGACTCTAAAGCTTTTGCTCTTTGCTAATGGCCAGAGGGCTTACATCTGAAAGTCAATATATATGTAAGTACTATAGTTTGTCTCAGTGGGCAGTGACTGGGACAACACTCAAGGTACTGTAGTAAGATGTAGGTTCTTAGGAGCTTTCCTTCCAGATGTACTGCCTGGTAGTCCGTGGTGTGGCCCTGCCAGCTTTCCCTCCTGACCGCTGTGCAAGGCACGGTGTGCTGCCGCTGATGAAAGGAATTTACCAATAATCAAGGAACAAAGGAAAGTTAATATAGTGATAGGTGGCAAGAGAGCAAGACTGAACTGTACCATCAGGTGAAAGGCTGAGATTCTGATGCTTGATTCTAACATGACGGGGTTTGGAAACCTCCCAGGAACACTTTCATCAGTCTCTCGAGGTTCTACTGTCCACCTCGGTTCAAAGGATAGCCAGGTGTTGTTTGAAGGCTAATTTAACGTCTTTGTTCGACAGGGTCTAGTGCCCTTAACGTTGCTAGAAAGTCTTCCCCGGTAAAATTAACTGATAATGTGTGAACACTGACGAATGTTAGTGGCCAAGGGGGTCAGAATGACGTGTATGTTTGTACTTGAAAGGGCCTTTTGACTTATCCTGGGACAGGGGAAGAAATGGTATTCCTTAACACATGAGGAGCGGGTCATCTAGTGAGGTGTGTGTAGTTTTTGTGCCTAGCTCACATTGTGGAAAGTTAATTTTCTACTGCAGACTAACCACTCAGCTGCAATGTGGCCTTTACAGAAACAGTGGTAAAATAGCCATGATTCTCCACACTGAACTGTGCTGTTTTGAAGCCACAACAGAGGCTGGCTTTCTGGGGCAGCAGAGATCTGTGGGATGCTCACCCCTTCTTGCAAGGCGAACAGCTGCGTTGTCCAGAGACTCCATAATATAATTTGGAGCTAGCTCCTGACTTTGTACACGGTGCTGGCCCCTTCCAAGCAGGTAACCCACTTGATCTCTAGTAGCCTCAATTTCTTAGAACGTGCATCTGAAGCCGGTTCAAGGATCTCCCGCAACTTGCCCAACGCGGAACATGCGCACTGAAGGCTGCCCGCGTCGTCCCTCAGGCCCCGCCCCTCGGGCCTTGGCCCTTCCCAGCGTCGTCCCTCGCCCCGCCCCGCGCACGCGCAGGCGTGTTTTTCCCTTGGGGCTCTGGGGCGCGGGAGATTCGTAGACAATGGCGGCAGCTTGGTCTTCGTACTGTGGTGGAGGATGTGCCTCCTCTTCCTGTGTGTGTGACCAGAAGAAGTGGGGCGACCCCTCGCTGCTGGGCCGGCGGCTCTCGGAAGACTCAAGCCGCCACCAGCTGCTGCAGAAGTGGACGAGCATGTGGAACTCGGCGAGCGGGGACGCGTCGGTGGCCGGGGCGGAGAAGGCGCCGAGGGAGGAGGAGGCAGCGGAGGTGGAGAGCCCGTTGGTGTTCCTGTGCTCCGGCTGCCGGCGGCCATTGGGCGACTCGCTGAGCTGGGTGGCCGCCCAGGAGGACACCAACTGCATCCTGTTACGCTGTCAGTTCCGGCAGGGCTGGCCAGGGCTGGGCTGGGGCAGCCTTCCCAGCAGTGTCACACCTGGGCGGTCCGGAGGGAGGAGAGGGGCTCCTTGGGGTCACCCTGGAAAAAGTGGAGGAAGGTCACCCCTGCACTTGGGCTCAGGAGTGACGATCATTTTCTGGGATCCCCCATCCGGGAAGAGCATCCCTTGAATCAGCCTCGTCTCGAGCATTCAAGCATTTGGGATGTAGCCTGTCCAGGACGTATGACTCCCCGCGAGAATCAGTGGGCTGTTCATTACTAATATTCTTAGTGGTTTATTCACTGAATTAAGCTTTTCAGCTACTGCTTCCTGTAGGGGACTTGTCGAGATTGGTTTTTCTAAGCGTTAAAACCGTAGCGTAGGGGGTTTAGCTCAGTGGTTTCGCCTCCTGCTACGCAAGCTCAAAGACCCGAGTTCGATCCCCGGTACCAACCCCCCCCCCCCAAAACCCCATAGCGTTGACACAGGGCTATGGGGGGCGGGGGAGAAGGAAACTTGAAATGAAAACGCTAACATCCCCATGAAATTAGAGAGGAAGGAGAATGTAGTAAAAGAGTTAAGGCAGGGGCTGGGGATTTAGCTCAGTGGTTCTGCCGCCTGCCTTGCAAGCGTAAGGGCCTGAGTTCGATCCCCGGTACCAAAAAAACAACAACAAAAAGAGTTAAGGCAGGAGGAATTCTAGGTTTTAATCTTGACTTTACCAATTACCTGTGTTATTTACCGTATTTGTCAGAATTTATTTGGGGGTAAAGTGATTCACATATTTTTCTGAATTGGCATAGAAATGGGTGTTCTCTTGGAACTTGTGGTTTATAATATATATACTTGGCAGTACTGGAGATTGAACCCAGGGCCTCCCCTACCCCCCACATTGCTGATCGAACTCAGGATCTTGCGCTTGCAAGGCAGGCACAGCGCCACTGAGCTACATCCCCAGCCTGAACCCAGGACTTTTTGCACCAGCCCTTTTTTATTTTTTGAGACACAATCTCACCTAGACACTAGCCCAGGCCAGGCTTGAACTTGGTGATTCTCCTGTCTTATCATCCAGAATGCTAGAATTACAGGTGTGTGCCACTGCCCTTGCCAGCTGGAATGAGACTTGTGGGGTACAGTTGACATGTGTCAGCGGGGTGGATGTATGGAAGCAGGATGAGGAGGACCAAGGATGAAGGCTGGGACTGTAGCTCAGTGGTAGAATACTTGCCTAGAATGCATGAGGCCCTGGGTTCAGTCCCCAGCATTACCAAAAAATAAAACAAAATCCAAGAACGATGCCCTAGTTTCTCATCTGGGCAACTGGAGAGATGGGGGTAGATGTACTGAGATAAGGTGTCCTGTAGAAGGAGATGTGTGGCCCTTTGCACCTGACATCCCTCTTGGGAAATGTTTTCTCCTGTGGTCCAGCTGTGATCTGTCCCAGTCATGGTCCAAGTAAAAGATGTTTGGGAGACTAGGGACTTCTCAGACACTTTTAGAGAAACGAGTAGAGCATCTGCAACCTGGAGGTGAACGCATTGGTTTTTGGCATCTTGATTCTTTTTTTCTTCCTTGGTTTTGATCCCAGCTTCATTGTGGGGCAGATGTTCTTTGTACTCTGTGCCTTAAGGTTCTAATTTGTCCAAATTCCACTATTAATTGAATTTTCCTTTTTAATTTTGCATATTTTGTTGATGTCATTGGTTTTCATGGAAAGGAATGAAATAACTTGTACCATTTTTTCCAGCATACCCTTTGTACATTTAGGTTTTTTTGTTTTTTTGAGACAGGGTCTCGCCAAGTAGTTCAGGGTGTCCTTGAACTCACTGTGTAGCCCAGGCTGGTCTGGAACTCAAGGCAATCCTCCTAGCTCAGTCTCCTGAGTGTTGAGATGACAGGTGTGTGCCACCACACCCAGCTTACATTGAACCACCCTTTGTGTGTGTGTGTGAGAGAGAATCGCACACACATGGACACTTTGGGTTCTTATTTTTTCTAGCCCTCCAAGTTCCAAAATAAAAGTTGGATTAAAAATTCTCTAAATGTCTGCATGAGTCTTATAACAAACTGCGTTAATAAAGCATTGCTTCTCTTTCCAGGTATATCCTGTAATGTTTCTGTGGATAAAGAGCAGAGGCTATCCAAATGGAAAAATGAAAATGGTTGGTGAGTAAGGCTGTATCCATGTGAATATTACATTAGAGAAAAAAGAAAATTGAAAATAAACAGAAGAAAATATCTGTATTGTACAAATCTCAAAGCTGTAGAGTAATGCAATATAAGACACTGGCTATTATTGTAAACAAACAAGGCTGCCTGTGATTAGAGGCAGACAGCCTAAGGGGCTGTAGGAATCTAAGTCCTTTGTGACCATTTGAAAGGGTGGAACGGACAGGTGCCTTGCCATACCTGTCACCCGTTAGCTGCATGTGGCATCCTTAGTGAACTGAATGGGAAGCTCTGCCTTATATAATTGTCACGCAAAATCTGAGATGTGTCTTACTGAGGTAACTTTAGGTGGTTCACAAATAAGCAAAAGTTAATGATTATATTTTGATGTGCATTACAAATGCCGGGTTCTCCTTTTTAATAATGCTAGGGTGTTCTATTCAAGTAAAGTATATTACAATTTTTAAAAATTTACTTTGTTTAAGGAAAATTAAATTGCTAATGGTTTAGATAATATATAGGTATGGCAACGCTTGTGCTGTTGCATGCAGGTGATTAAAATTTGGAAAACCTGACTTCAGATTTTATGGAGGCGGAAACAAGGCCAGTGAGCTTAGAACTTCTTTAAGGTTCCAGGTCTAATTAGTGCAATGCTTTTACCTCTCCTGACTTCTTTGATGTGTTCTTTTTCTCTGCTTCCTAACTCTGCTCATTTTGACATCGCCTCCATTTTTGCCATTTACTGAGGACCCTTGAAACATTACTGGAAACCTCTGCAGTAGGCTCATCTCCTGCCCAGTGTATGACACAGGCCTGAGGAAAACAAAAAAACTAAAAGACAGATCTAAGAGAGACAGAAAGTGGGGTGCCAGGACGACAAATGGCAGTACAACTGACAAAGGCACTGGCCAGTCCAAAGCCACTGATTTTTATTGATAATCAATTAGGGTAAAGGCAAGCTACCTGCAAGGGCAGAACTACAAGTGAGGACACGCAATTGGGTGGTTTCTATGGAAATTAAGCAAGTCTCGTAAAAGACAAGACAAAGCATTCTTGATTAGGAACAGAATAGACAAAATATATGGTTGTAATTAGAACATTGTCCTTCTAGTAAGAAGGTTTTAATTGTGGGAACGGAATTTGGGTGTGAATTACTTTGATCTTGGGATGTAGACTTCGGCCAGGCCCACTTCTCAGAACAAGCCAATTGTGGGGCTAACTCTTCACAGCCTGCACTGGCTACAGCATAATCAATATTGCAGTCTGCCATACTATTAGTCCATTTTTCATTACTATAACAATTTTCTCCATTTTTGCCAGCTGCGTAATTATATACTTAGTATGTCTTCATTAAATTGGCTTAAAATTGTTATTTAAATTTATTTTAAAAGGAATCTATACATCACTGACATAAATATATCATTGCCCATAACTTGAAAGTGACTGAAGATAATTGCAATGAAACAAATATTTATTAAATGTAGCCAAGATATTGCTTAGCTGGTTCTGGTCTGTTCTGTCATTGTTAAAAGATTTGCAACTATAAGTGTTGAAGATAATCTAATACCAACCTGAGATTTTCTTCTTTAATTTCCTAGATTGTTAGAGAATTGAAAGGGAATTTCTCATTCTGTGATCCAAAGTTATTTAATGCTATATGATCTGAACCCATTTTTCATTTATTTATTTACTTATTTCTTTTTTGCTTTTGTTTTTGAGTCAGGGTCTTGCTATGTAGTTCCAGCTGGCCTTGAACTCATGGGGATCCTCCTGCTTCAGCCTCCCAAGTGCTGGGATTAGAGGCATACACCTCCACGCCCAGCTAAAGCCATCTTTTATCTTGCCTTCAATATGATGAGTTTTACTAGATCCGTGTGGGCTACACGCCTGGATATTGCTTTAGGATGCTTGGGAAATTTTCAGTAGGTTGGCCTGTCCTACCAAATGCCGGGCTGGACCCATTCTGCTGATGGCAATGAAAGTGCTGTGGCCTTCAGAAATAGGTTTTGAAGGTGGCAGTGCTGTTTCCTCTGTTCGTTCTGATTGTGCCCTTTGTTAAGGGTGTTCATTCCTTGTGTAAAATTACCGGCTGATTTCTGGCACTGTCACCTCAATATTGTTGGACAATGAGAGTGAATTCTGGCCAACTCTGCCAGCTGTGCAAGCAGAAAGATGCTGCCGTGATGGTTGCTACCAACTCTTCATTGTTCCCCAAGATTATTGAAGAAGTGTAGAGTAGTCCATTTGTCATTACTGTAAGGAAGTACCCGAGGCAGGCTGCTTTATACAGAAAAGAGGTTTATCCAGGCTGCTGGTTGTGGAGATGCAAGGCCTAGAGACCATTGTATTTGGTGATTTTCTCCTTGTTGGTAAAAGGCCCAGGTGGCACACAGTATCACATGGCTGGAGACTGGGAATTTGGGTCTGTGTTTGTGTCTTCTGGTCTTTCCCTCTTCTTATAAAGCTTCCCAGATTCACTCCTGAGGCCTCCAACCTACTGACCTTGTCTAACCCTAACCACCTCCCAAAGGCCCCGCCTCTGAACACCACAGCAAGGCTGTTTCTGTCCTCATAGTACCTCACAGTGGGGACTGTTTCAGCATGAGGTAGGGAGGACAAATCGTATTCAAACCTTACCAGGGCATGAATGGGTTTATGTGCACCCTTTGGTGCATTTAGAGCCATTTGATAATTCAGGTTAAAACAGTCTTATCCACTGGTCAGTGTATTTTGAGAGCTCAGGCTTGGCTAAGTATTCTTTCGTGGCTGCTGATAATGGCATTAAATATCAGTTTGCCATCTTGATAATTATGTGTGACAGCTTCCTAATTATCAGGAAGTTTCATATGGAGCATGGAGATCTGTTGGTATTGTAGGCGAGGCTCCCTATCTTATAACTTAGGGTTTATGAAGTAAGTAGATAAACTTGGGGTTTACTAAGATGTTTTACTATTTCTTATATAAAAGCCTTAAAAAATTCCACAGACACCTGTATTTATTGTCAGTGGCATATTGTCTGCTTAACTGTATCACCGGTGAGGACATATAATTTATCAGGTGATGTTCCATTTTGATCTTTATTCTATCTGTTGCTGTGTGATTATAAACTTCTCGCAGTGTCTGTAGGTAAGCCGTGATATATATAATCCATGATGTGCTGTTAGGTCTTGGGTAGGTCCCTTTTGCTTCATAGCAAAAGATATTTAGTTGTGACACATAGCTCACATATTGACAGATAGCTCAAATACTCTTGACATGGTGGGATTTTGTGGTATCTATTTCACTTCTGTGCTCAAGACTAGCTCGAAATCTCCAGTTGTCATCAAGCTGCTGTGTTTTGGGCTGTCATTTTAGTATAAATGGTTATAGAATGGAAATTTTGAACAGGCCAATTTGACAAGGCTTTTGGGAGACAGTGGATTTTTGGCCAGGTTTAAAGATGAGCTAAGCTGGGCGTGGTGGTGCATGTCTGTAATCCCAGCACTCTGCAGACTGAGGCAGGTGAATTGGCGAAAGTTCACAGCCACCCTGGGCTACATAGTGAGTTCAAAGGCAGCCTAAACTACCTAGTGAGAGAACCTGTCTCAAAACAAAACACATAAAGACCTGAGGTGGTGTGGAGGGAGAGTACATTCAAATATGTGGAACCTGAGTTGAGAAGTATCTAGAATGAAGGAACAATTAATGTGGAGAAGAAATAATGGATCATTGAGTAATTTTTTTTTTTTTGGTGGTACTTGGGGTTGAAGCCGGGCCTTTGCCCTGAACTACATCCTCCCTCTCCCTCCCTCCTCCCCTCTCCCACTCCCCCCTCCCTCCCCCTCTCCCCCTCTCCCCCCTTCCTCTCCCTCCCCCTCCTTTCTTTTTCTTTTTTTTTTAAAAAAAAATTGAGACAAAGCCTTGCTGAATTACCCAACCTGGGCCTCCCAGAGTGCTGGGATTACAGGTGTGAGCTACCCTGCCTGGCTCATTAAGTAAAATTCTTGTAAATCACCTGTGTAGGACATATCTGTAGTTCGTGGAAAAGTACTTGAGACAAAGTACACTTTTAAAAAGCAATTCTAACAAATATGTAATTAACACTTGTCAAAGGTATATTCAACCAATTTATGAGGGAACCAGGACATTGCAAATCTGGCTCGAAGGAGGACATTGTTTTATAGGATGCTCTAGTTAATGTCTGTTGGTCACTAAAACTTCAACCTCTGGTGTTATTTTTTCTGCTAGTGGAAATCATTTGTATCTCTACGAGACTGCAACTATTTGCAGTGTATCTGTCTTCTTTCTACAAGTCATCATCTAACTTTAGAGTCTTTGTAAAGTAAGCAGTGTTACCTTCCACCAGAGCCTGGTTGCAAACTAACCCTGGGCCCATGGGCTGGGCCCTTCTTTTTGTGGAACTCAGATTGTTCAGTTACTATCGTTATGATGCACTGTGGCACACTGGCAAAAGTGATACTTAGGATGGACACCAGAAGGCCAAAAATATTTATTCTCTGCTTCATTAGAGTAAAACATTGCCTGCCCCTGCCCTCGAGTGTTCATGTTGGGCCTGTGGTTGGACAGTGGCATTAAAAGGGCATCCAGAATCTTTTAGTTTTAATTCTAAAGTTTAGATGATTTTTCTTAATGTGCATTCTAGAAAACACCATGTCTATATCCTCTTGTTATCTCCTTGTGCCTGTCCCTTGTCATTAGATGGTCAAAGCAGTGTGGCTGGAAATGACTGTCTTCATGTCCCTTGTAAGCACCTTACTGTCACTTTACCCTCCTTATGTATATGACTTGATGTGGTCACAACGACTTTGGAACTTAGGCCTGGAAGGGGGTTATGGCCGGTAGCGATGGGGTTTTATCATAACGAGTTGCAGCTGTGTTCCCTAAAGCAGTGACATTTCTTGACGGCAGCATTCTTGAGACTTTGTACTGTTCCGGCTGCTCCCTCCACCTTGGCTATGTGTACAGGTGCACGCCCAAGCACCTAGACTACAAGAGGAACTTATTCTGCCTCAGCGTGGAAGCCATTGAAAGGTAGGTTTTTGTACATCGTGACTGGCTGCCTCACAACTGATTTCTTAGAAAGTTAAGTTTGCAGAAAAAATGGTCTGGAAATATAAAAACTAAGCACTGGGTAAAGTTTTTTTTTCAAGTAATAATTCTGACAATGAGGCCACTGCTATATATATTTTTTGTTTCAACCTGATTTATTTGGTATTGGAAAAGTTCAACTGCTAAGTTATAGGAGAAAACATTATGAGAAAATTTTTTGAAGTAAAAATGTGTTCACTTGTTTTTAAAAATTGAATGTAGCTTAACAAGATTATTCAAGTACCAGATGTATCGCTCAGTATATATTGTTCCTTTCCCCTTACCCTGTTAGTTTTTAGCTTCTTAGAATATGAAAAAATAGGAATTTCAAAATTGGTTAGGAAAGCAGGCCCTTTGATGTTCTGGAAAAGTAGAAATACAAAATCCAGCTATTGCCATTAGTAAACAATTGTCTTTTTTAGATATGCAAAGAAATGCCTGTATCCTCCAAGATTTCTAAAAAGTAATTGTTAGGGAGCAATGTGAATTAGGGAGTGAAGATATCCATCTTATCCAGCAGTTAAAGAATTGCAGGTATCTCAGTGGCCCTCCAGTTCATTGGCCTTTTTTTTTTTAAAGACACACAAAATTCAGTAAATCAGTTGACCCCAATGCATGTGACCCTCCAGCCTTTCAGAATGGCTGGGATGTGGCTCAGCCGAGGAACGCTCACCTAGCACATGAGAGCGCCTGGCTTCTAACCACAGCAAGGAAAAGGATGCCCATTAAATCTTATATACCAGGCAAGAACAGTTTAGGAAGAAAAGAAGGTGCCCATGCTTTTATTCTTTGAGATATTTTATCACTCATATAGAATTTCTTACATTTTGCTCTCTCAAAAATTTAAAACTAGCCAGGGGTTTAGTTCAGTGGTGCCACGCCTGCCTCACAAGCTCAAGGTCCTGAGTTTGATCCCTGGTACCAAAAATAAAATAAAACTATTCTTTTTGCTAAATAATTTCTTACCCAGCTATTCCTCGATAACTGCAGTTTTGTCACTTTGTTTGAAACTAGACAGGTTTACATCAAAATTTTATAATCTGCAAATTTTTTATAACCCTTACGCAAAAGAATACTATAGTGAACACTTCCTTGTTGTAAAGCCCTTAGGTCTATCGGGAGAGATAACTGTTTTGGTTTTAATATGTGGATAGAAGACCCAGACTCAGACCAAATGCTTTATTCTCCACGCGGTTTTTGCCATGGTTTGTGAACACCTTAAGGGAAAGTACAAGTATAAAAGACATGAAATTTTAATTCAGTGCAGTTGGCATAAAACTTTAAAAAGTGATATTATCTATTTAAAGGAGAAAATGTAGAAGGTTTTGTCCCAGAAGATGATAATATTGAAGCTATTTTTCTTGAACAGTTCATTTATGATACACATTATCTTTTGGGCAAGATGTTCATGCCAAGGAATCTGGTTTTATTTTAGAAGTGTGTGCCCTCTATAACTTTTTGTTTTTTTGAGACAGTGTCTTGCTATGTATTCAAGCTGGCCTTGAACTCACTGTGTAGCCCAGGGTGGCCTCAACCTTCTGGTGATCCTTCTGCCTCAGCCTCCTGATGGTGAGGATTACAGGTGTGCACTACCATGCTTGGCTACCTCTATAACTTTTATTTATAGTATTATAAATCAAGAGACCTTTGTTTGGTATAAGGACCTTGCGTTTGCAAGGCGTGGCACCACTGAGCTAAATCCCCGCCCTCTAGTTTTATGAATCAGTCAAATGCTGCTTGAATTTTTTCTTTCTTTTTGCTTTTTTTTTTTTTTTTTTTTTGAGACTAGGTCTTGCTACGTAGTTTAGACTAGCTTCAAACTCAAGGCAATCCTCTGGCCTTAGCCCCCAGAGTCCATTTGAATTTTTTACTTCATTTCTTTTTTCTTTTGCTTAGGAGGGTGGGAGTGTTTTGTTTTCCTAAATAGGAAGTTAATTGCCTTCACCGTGCTATTTTTCAGGAATACAACCCATGGGCTTCCAAAGGGAAAAAAAGAAGTGACATACAAAGTTGCTATATGTGATAAAAGACTTCTGTTCATAGAAAGACAGAGAAATTGAGTCTTCTTCCTTATGTTTCATCTGCCTGGTTGCTGATGCTAGGCCTGTTTCCTCCTTTTACTAGGCCAATCTTTCTGCTGTTTAATACTTTTCCAAACCACAGTGCGTCATACATAACCTTACAGCAGAGTAAAGTGTGGCTTGGAGGATAACTGTTGGAAGTTGCCCAAACTTGGGTATTCAAGAGCTTACTCCAAATTATTATTTATTAAAAGTCAAATATGAAGCCGGATATGATGGCCTACACTTGCAATCCCAGTACATGGGAGGCTGAGGCAGGAGGACTGCCGAGAATTTGAGGCCATGCTAGGCTGCATAGTGAGTTTAAGGCCAGCCTGAACTGCATAGTGAGACCCTGTCTCAAAAAACAAAAAAAACAAACAAACATCAAATATGAAAGCAACTGTTTCTGAAAAGTTAGGTAAAGCAAGAAAGCAGTGGCTTCCTTGAAACCAGCAGCTTCTTCAGGATCTTTAAACTTGTCTGTAGAATTTTGAACCATGATAATGTTTTTACCACCCAGAGCAAGTTTATTTCAATAATGAAATACATATAATGGAAAATTAATGTATTGAAATATCTGGACGAAACTATTATGGAGAAAGACATGATTTTATGTAGTATAGCTTCCTATGTAGGTTACTTTAACAGTAACAGTTGTTTTATTCATTTGCTTGCTACTAATATATAGTGTGGTATACGGAAGAGTTTTACTGTTTTTAAGTGACATAAGTTTAATATTTGTTCCCTTTCATGTTTTAACTGTGTACCACACTATGTTTTAGTTATACTTTAGGGTCCTCTGAAAAGCAAATTGTGTCAGAAGACAAAGAGCTTTTTAATCTTGAAAGCAGAGTTGAAATGGAAAAGTCTCTAAAACAGGTAATTTTACTGTGAACATTTGATTTCTGTTATAAAGAACTTCCCATCAGTGAACAAATGCCCCTCCAATGGTAATTCTCATGTCATCTGTTTTTGTCAGAGTACTTTCCTGGTGAAAGAGTGATTATTTTATTTCAGTTGTTAGTAAGCTGGTTTTGGGGGGAACTAAACTATGAATTAAGGTAAAGCTTTATCAACGAAATCATGAGGACATTGCATGCCCAAATCAAAACAGTATATATTGTTAAACTAGAAGCATAGCTTTAAAGCAGATCAATATTTGTCTTGGTTTATTTCACTTTCCTTATTGCTGAATGTTAACATCTTTTCATAGCATGATAGGCAGATGGTGATCAGCATATAGCTGTAGGGTATAGGTGGAAAACTACAGTTTGATAGAATTATGTCTTATTTAAATAAGATTTATGCTTCTAAATGGTTTGGTTTTTTTTTGGTACCGGGGATCGAACTCGGGTCCTTGCACTTGCAAGGCAGGTGGCAGCACCATTGAGTTAAATCCCCGGCTCCTACATGGTTTTGTTAGATACTCAATATCTGTTGTGCATAATAAGTAATATTCAAAATTGCATGAACAATGTATTTTTAATCATGTTTAACCATGCATCATTTTTAATCATTTTGTCTGGGTTTCTTTATACTCTTTTTAAAACTCAATAGATGGAAGATGTTTTGAAGGCGTTACAGACCAAGCTGTGGGAGATTGAATCGAAATTGTCCTTTACCGACTGCAAGAGCTGAACTCAGTTCCACGCCCGCCTCTCTTATTCTTACAGGAGAAGATGTGTAGAACTTTTGCAGCTGTACTTTCTGGATTGTGCCCCACGTTGGAATTTTAAAACTAGCTTATGATACTTGCTGGAATTGGAATTTAGGAATTTTCATTTTGATAAGAAACGGATTTTTCTGAACTATTTTCTATGTCAAAATCATTATTTTCTACTTTTATAACTTGATTTCACCTTTAATACTTGGAATAATATTGACTAGTGAATGGTAAGAACTTAGTTTTTCCACCTACTGTGTAGTTGGATCTTTGAAAACTAGTGCGGAAAGCTTTTTGGAAATACTAGTTAGTTGAATTATTTGTTATAATTCTTTGTAAACTTATCTGAGAACAGAATAGCATATATGTATCTAATAGGATTCCACTTTGTGCTCTTTATGTTACTATATGTTTAAAAAAATCTGAAAGAATACTGAACAGAGTCATAGTTATTTCTGGGGTTAGGATCCTAGGGGAATTTTTGGTTTTTTTGTTTTCCATAATGTAAGACTTATAGTTAGCATATTTGTTTTTGATTTTTGGGCTTTTTTTTTTTTCTGGTTTTTTGAGATAGCATCTCGCTATGTATTTCAGGCTGGCCTTGAACTCGTGTTGATCCTCCTCCGTCAGCCTCTTGAGTGCTGAGATTACAAGCGTGCATCACCACACCTGGCTATAATTAGCATGTATTATTTTTATAATCAAGAAGAGAATAAAGATTAAAGTACTCTAAGATTGATTTTTTTTTTTAACTGAATTATGTTTAACTGAGCTCATAAATCCTGGGACCATGAAACCCACACAGTCCCTGAGCATGGCACTGTGGTAGACCTGGTCAGAAGTGTAAATAAAGTTAACCCCAAGTCTGCAGGCCTCTTTCTTATTCCAGGTACAAATGGGGTCAATGACAGCACTCATTATGTACGGATAACTCCCCCAACTTCGGCTCAGATATTCCCTAATTATGTCTGAGCGTACTAGAGTTACCACAGCAAATGTCCAAGTCAGATGATTTGATCATTCATTAATTCTGAGTGCTTTTTGATAGATTGTCGATAGCCTTTACTAATTAAAAAAAAGAAGTGAGCCTTCTAGATATCCTGTCAGAAACCTGCTAACTGATGAAGTCCCCGTTGTCTGTCCACTTAGGTGCTGCGGTGACATCTTGTGTGGAAGTCCATTCAGAACAAGTAGGAGAGTGTGTTAGCTGCAGGATTCAGCTGATGTTCTGGTTGGTCACGCTGGTTACAGAATACTCCAGCAGTCATTTTTGGGGACCATGCCAAAGACAGAGTGGCTGACTAACTCCTTATATATTGTTAGTGCTAGGGCAGGAGCTGCTGTTCCATACCTGGAGTCAGTTCACATGTCCTGAAAGGTCATTTTACCAATGAACAGTACTTTCTAACATCCGTGGTGCTGGTTCACTAAGCCTGCATTGTGGGTCAAGAGCTCAGGGGCCATAGTGGCTTCCACTCCCGTGACCTTGACTAGCAGAAGCAACTTTAGAGAGCCTATGTATTTTTTTCTCGAGAGCCATTTGTTAAATGCTCAGGATTATCCCAGGCTGGGGATTTAGCTCAGTGGTGCCGTACCTGGCTCGAGAGTGCAAGGTCCTGAGTTCGAACCCTGGTACCGGAAAAAAGAAAAATAATATGACTTTTTCCCACACCCCCAAAGACCAGCTCCTAACAGCTTCTTGAGTACTGGGAGTCTAATGTGAAACACTGCATTTTGAGATTAGGGATTACAGTCCCATTCTTGACTGCCTGTGACGAAAAAGAAAAATACCTGAAAGCAAAAGTCGGACTTTCATAGAAACAGTTGGTGTTACGTACACATCCTTTTTCTGAATAAGATGAATAACTGGGCAGGTGCTTGCCTCTGAACAAACAGAAAGTACATTTACAGTCACTTGATCTTTTTTTAAAATGATGTCTGCTTGTTTTTTAGCAGTAATGCATCAAGGGAAGTTGGATCAGCTAACATAGTGTTAGCATCTTAATTTCTGGGAGGATTAGCAGGCATGAGCGCCTTCCCACCTTTCCCCCTGTAAGATGAAGTTCACGGAGCCCTTTCAGTGGGTTCCACCACAGCCCGTACCTTGAAATTCTCTCACTACCTCACCCCAGCCTCTCTGCTCCTCTGCCCAGATGTGTCAGCCTCTGTCCCAAGCTGTCTACTCCTCGTGTCCTGGCTCTCCTGTGTGCCATTTCCTTTGAGTTTATTACATTTTGTTGCAGTTGTCACTGTTGGGTGTTACCTTTTACATCTGTTTGCTAGTTTGTCTTCTCCCCATTGGAAGTCAGTTGTTTGAGAGCAGGGGTTTTATGTTCCAGCCTGTGCCAAAGAGAACAGCTGCCAGCCAGTAAAAGCTCACTTAGCCCCGCACTCTACGAGACTGAGACAAGAGGATCGCATGTTTGAGCCCAGCCCGGGCAACTTAACAAGAACCTGTCTCAAAAAATAAAACAGAAAGAGCTCATGTACTGTTGGTTGGGATGGATGAATATTGTTGCATCACATACCTCTTCTCACATCCAGAGCCTTTGCCTGCTTTGGGTTCTCTGTCTTGACCTACAAGTGTGCTCAAGTCTCTTCTTGGTGACAAAAGTCCCCCCATAGCCCAGGGACCTTGCTGAACTGTCCTCATATTCATAACCACACTGACTCTTCTCAAGCCTGACTTCCGCTGTTGTTCACGTATTCTAGGCACTTTATACTCTCTTGAGGACACCTATGAGTTCCTACAATGTGTTGCTGCCTGAGTTCCCTAAAAACTCGCAAAACTTTAAAAAAGTCCTCTCTTTTAAAACCTTTTGGATCGTGCATGTTTCTTAGCAGGGCGTGGTGAAATTCGCGGGGGCAGAATGCATTACCCCGGGGCTGTTCTGGGGCAGTTGCACTGTCATTCTCGAGCATTAATAGCATGGCTGGGTGGCCTGCCTTCCCTGCCCACCCTTTCCCCTGCTGCCCCTGTGTTCTGCCTTTGCCCCGGGTTCTGTCTCCATTACTCCTTCCCTGCCATGATTTCAGGGATCATCCCTGTGTCTAGATTTCCCACAACCCTAAACTTCCTCCCTTGTGCCTGATCTGAATTGCCAAGGATCCACAGACACGCCTGTCCCCTGAGTGCTCCATGCACAGGTGGCATGCTTGCTCTTATCAGAACTGATCATTTCCTCTCCAAACCTCAGCCAGCCCCGCCCCCTTCCTGTGTTTCCTGCGTTCTCAAGGACTTTCCCCCTCCGCCCCATCAACTCTTCACTGTGCCTTGCCCCCACGCCAGTCCTGCAGGATGCTCATCCCTTTCCCCTCTTGGCCTCCTTTATCTCTCCCCAGATCATCATCTGACTGTTTTCATCCCCTACAGTCCAGTGGACACCCTATTATTCAATGAGTCCACACCTGCATCACCCGCCGCACACGAACAGCTCCCAGGCTGAGGGTCCGGACCCTTGACCTGGCTCCACGTGGCTTCGTGGCTCCAACACCCATCCCAGCTGGGACTCAGTGTTTGCCAGTCAGACGCAGTCCTTATCCCACACCTGCCCCACTGCTGTCCATTCTTACTTGTGCTCCCAGGCCCCACTGGAATGCCACTTCCTCCAGGATGTCCTTGGTGATTTCTCAGCTGGAATTACTCTCTGCCCCCCTCGCCATTCCTAAATTAGTTCCGGATATTCTTTTTGCCTTATTTGATG
Organism: Heterocephalus glaber; assembly: GCF_053883595.1. Taxonomy (NCBI): domain Eukaryota; kingdom Metazoa; phylum Chordata; class Mammalia; order Rodentia; family Bathyergidae; genus Heterocephalus; species Heterocephalus glaber. The sequence continues at coordinate 11,162,244 of NW_028258138.1, forward strand.
TTGTATTCTAATCTGTGGGAACTTTTTCTTTAAGGCTAGGAAGTTTTTCTCCCAGAGGCTCCACATGTTGTGGGACTTGCACACTGGATAGAAGCAATTAATGATAGTTTAAAATTTTTTTTTTAGTTTTTTGAGACAGGGTCTTCCTACGTAGTTCAGGCTGTCCTTGAACTCACTATGTAGCCCAGACTGGTCTCGAACTCACAGTGATCCTCCTGCCTCAGCCTCCTAAGGGCTGGGATTACAGGTGTGTTCCACCATACCCAGTAGTTTTTAAATGAAGAGAACAATTTTTATCCCTTGTCTATTTTGTAGACCAGTTGTGATGGTAAGTAAAACAGTCTGAAAAAGCAACTCTTAAAGTTGAGAAAATGGGTTATATCAAAATGTTCTAAATTGCTTTCAATATTTCAGAATTGACATGTAAGAATAAAAAGAAACTACCCCCAGGGCCGGGGCTTTAGCTCAGTAGTGCTGCGCCTGCCTTACAAGTGCAAGGTCCTGAGTTCTATCCCCGGTACCAAAAAAAAAAAAAAAAGAAAAGAAAAAAAGAAAAACTACCCCCAAATGCAGTGGTGGTGTGGGGTTAGCATAAAATGTTAAGTATGTAAACAGGAATTCAAGAGAAAATTACCAAATTGAACTCATTTGCATGTGTAATTACCCACCTGTGATCATTCTACTGTCATGTCTATTCCACCTTTCTCCTCCCACACCAAGTTAAAAATACTCTGTATTAAAATTTATTTTCTATCCAAATACAATGAATTCTTGGGATTGAGGGTGTACATGCATCTTCTCCACTTGAAACAAGACGCTGGGATCACAGTGTGCTAAGTATGAGTGGAAAGCTCAGCGGATCAACATCTGAGCCACTTGCTAATGTTCAAACAACATGAGGTTTGGAAGTCAGTGACCACGGTGATCTGCATCATCCTGCGGAGAACAGCAAAACCAGGGAAGGAAACCACAGCTTCCTTTGTGTTGTTAGTTTTTTTGACACAGGGTCTCACTATGTAGATCTGGCTGCCCTTGAGCTCACCATCCCAGACTGGTCTCCAAGTCACAGCAGTCTTCTTGTCTCAGGTGGGCACCACCACGCCTGGCCCCAAACCACAGCTTTTCTCAGTGTGAATTCACAAGACACAACTGTCAGATGCCCACCCAAAGTAGCTGTTCCTCTGAGAGGAATGACTAGGTGGCCAGAAAGGCATCAGAGGGGGCATCACCCAGAGGGGCACTTTTTCTCAGGGGACAGATGATCTCAGAGCAGAGGGTGTCTGTGTGCATTACTCTTCTTTCCATTGCTGGGACAAAATGCCTGAAATGCTCAAAGGAGCAAAGGTTTTTTTGGCTTACAACTTCAGAGGTTTCAGTCCATGGTTAGCTGGCTCCAAGGGAGAAACATCATGGTGGAGGAGAGCTGCTCACCTCATGGTAGTCAGGAAGCAGAGGGAGAAGAAAAGGACCCCCCAAAAGATGTAACCTTCAAAGTTACACCCCCAGGGACTTACTACTTCCTCTAACTAGGTCCTAACTCCTAAGAGGTCATTCTGCTATGCTCCCATCCATGGGTGAATCCACTGATGAGGTTAGTGCCCTCACAGTCTACTACCTTCCCTACGTGGCTCTTAGTTTAATCAGGTTCACAAACTGAACCATCACATCCGGGCATGGTGACACATGCCTATAATTCCAATCCTAGGAGGCTGAGGTAGGAGGGTCTCCACAAGTTGAAGACCAGCCTGGGCTACATAGTTTAAGGCCTGCCTGAACTACATAGTGAGATCTTCCTATCTCAAAACATATCAAAAGATGAACCATCACAGATGGAGAGACCCTGGGCTTCTGGAAGACCAAGAGGTGTTCAGGCTGTGCAGTGTCTGGGGAGGGAAGAAATAGTAACTTAGAACTCTGGAGGGAAGCAGGAGCTGGATAGAGCTGCCCTGGCAATTCTTAGGGTGGTATCACCTGGGGACTGCTCAGGCCCCACCCAGGCTGCACAACTGCAACTTTCGAGCCCAGGAGCCCCAGGTAGCCCCGCCACATTCAAGCTGAGACAAATGCTGCCCAGCTCTCTTGAGTACAACGGTCCTTTCACAGGTACACACTTTGTGGCTCCATTGTAATTTTCCTGAGTACGGAGATCAGGTGGTTAGCACCATCTGATGCCTGGAGCAGTAGGTTACCAACCGTCGCTGTGGGGCTGTGACTTAGGGTTTTTTTCCCCTTCTTTCTTGAATCAGACCACAAGGGGTCGCATTTTACCATCTAAATGTTCATCCTGTCCGGTCTGACACAGCAGCGCTGGCAAACTGACTGCAGGATCCCCTTTTAGGAGGCAGGTTGTCCCCTGACGACCTGGACTTTATCTCCACCCCCCCCCCTTCCTAACCATGCTCCTTAATCAAAATAATAGTCACCCTCCTGCCCGTCGCCCCCACCACATTGCCAGCAGTTTAGGCTGTTGGGTGTTCGTTCCTCAAATCGTTTACACACCACGGTCCAGCAAGCGTTTCCCCCAGGAGACTCAGCTTTTGCATGGGAAGTTAAAGATGGTTTCTCTTTCAGTCGCTTGCTATGTTTCCGTGACTCGGCTGTATCCTCCAAGGGGTTCTGACTCCTTCCCGCGGGTTTGCGGCTCCCAGGTCGGGGGCGGGGGGGGTGGGGTGTCGGTCACCTTGCTGAGGTGCCTGGCTCGCAGGGCCCCCCACTGTCCCCAGTTTGTGTTAATACCGTGGATTCCTTCGGAAATTGTGCTTGAGAACAATTGTTACCTCCGAGTGCAACAAAGTATCCAAGGCATATTATTCAGATTTTCCAAAATTTAAAAATTAATAAAGACAATGCCAGTCGCCCCCCTCCCAGGGTTCCCCATCCACAAAGTCAATCAACCGCGCTGAGAAAATATTTAAAAAATTTGTATCTGTATTGAATATCTGCACTTTTTTCTTGTCGTTACTCCTTAAATAATTCAGCATACCAATTAGTTACATAGTATTTACATTGTGTCAGGTGTTAGAAATAATTGAGAGGTGATTTGAAGTGTAGAGGGATGAGTGTAGATTATATGCAACTATAATGTCATTTTATATAAAGGATTTGAGTGGATCTTAGTGTCCTGAAACCAATTACCTATGGGTACAGAGGGACGACTCTACACTTCGATTTACTGAAACAATTTTTAAATGTATGTATTTATTTATTTTTTGGAGACAGAGTCTTGCTGTGTAGTTCAGCTGGTGTGGAAATTTCACACCCAACCTCATGTAAACCATCATGGTCAGCAAGGGCACACTAAAAACATTGTGTAAAATTTCCTTCAGGCTATGTGTACAAGGTGTGTATGGAACACGGATGATTCTATGTGTGGACTTGGGTCTCATCCCCGAGATATCTCATTATATATATGCAAATGTTACAAAATCTGAAAACATCTGACACCTGAAACCCTCCTGATCCCAAGCACTTCTGATAAGGAATATTCAACGTTTATTGATTTGAAATGGAAACCTCTTTTGTTTTTTTGAGACAGGGTCTCAGTATATAGTTCACGCTAGCCTTGAATTCACTGTGTAGCCCAGGCTGGCACTGAACTCATGGCGATCCTCTTGCCTCAGCCTCCTTAGTGCTGGGATTGCAGGTGTGTGCCACCATGCCCAGCTGAAATGGAAACTTCAATCAATACCTAATAAAGCATCATACAAAGCATCTGTAATCGAATGGACATTGCTAATCCTGCCCCTTGGAGCAGGAAGACCACAAAGAGGCTTAGAATAGAAATGCCACCCACGCCTGCTTCTGCTGCTGGTGCTGCTGCTGCTTCGTGATTAGCAGTTGTAGGTGGCTGGCAGGTGGCAAGCCCTGCAGATATTCTTGAATCAGCTCCTGGCAGTCTGAATAGAATGAAAGCATGTGCATGTGAGCATTTTATTTAACAGCATCTCTGGTCAGCAGTGTTTTATGTAGCATCTTAATTACTGAAATGCATCTGTGATTTCTTTTGTGTTGCTGGCACTGAGAAAGCCAGCTGTCTTGCTGCAGCCCCTTTGCTTGCTCAAGTTCTGTCTCCCCCCTTCTGTCTCTGTACCCCCTAAGCAAAGCCATAACCAACCTGAACTTAAATTAGTCAGCATTGGATGTCAGCCATGGAACAGGACCAGTGAAGTCCCATGATGCCAGCCCACTGGGCAGGTTTCCAAGGCAACAGCTGCTGTCTTTCTCTCTGAAGGGAAATCTAGGAGTCCTGATGTGGCTCTTAAGAAAGCCAGTGAGAGGGGAAACAATCTATGAATGAAGAGACTGCTCCCCCTTTGCTAAGGATGAGTCTCATTCACATATATTTTTCTTTTGCTCTGACATGAGCATTTGAATTGAACTTTTTTGATGGGCAGTTAAGAGCATAGTCAAAATATACACAGGCCCCCAGTCTGAAAAGCCCTGAATGATTGTGCCAGTTAGGAAGTAATAGAGCCAGAATTCTCATAGGAGAAATAAGAGTATTTGTCACCCAATACGGGAAAGGTTTGCACAAACCAAGGGGCAGAGAAAAGGGCAAGGAGTGGTCCCCAAACAGAGTGGCTCTCTCTTGATGTTCTTCTCAGCCTTAGTAGAAAGATCAAATTGTCCAAACCAGGGCACATTAGTGAGTGTAAGAGGGAGTCTTTTGGGGTCGGGGACTGGACCCCGGGCTTCCCACTGAGCTACATCCCAGCCCTTTTAAATTTTGAGTCATGGTCTTTCTAAGTTGCTAAGTTGCCCAGGTTGGGCTTGATCTCTAGATCCTCCTGCAACAGCCTTCCGGCCTGCGGCATGCCCCACCGTTCCCTGTCAAGAGGGAATTTTCAATAATTAAGCCAGGTTGATCCAGCATGTTTCTTTTCCTCCTCACGTGTCTCACAGTGAGAAGTCTTTTGAACAAAAACTTCCTTAGCAATGGGAGATTGAGCATCACCAGACTTCAGTGACAAGGAAAGAGTTGGAGTCTTCTGATGAGATCCAGCCAGTGGGACTGACCCAGAGGAACGAAGACACCTGGGCAAGCCAAGCAGCAGTTTGAAATCCAACAGAAATGAAAGAAAAGGGCTTTGCATGTGATGTTTGTCTCAGAGGGACAGTCATTTGAGGCCATTGGTCAGGGATTCTGCAACTTTGTTCAGTAAAGAAAACAGTAAATGTGAGTTACATTTGAGTAGTGTTTCGTAAAAACACTGGGAAAAAAATCCCAATGCAATAAACATGGAAAAAACTCTGCTGTTTATGATTAACCCTCTGTTTTCTAGAGAGGAAAGTAGACAACAGTAAACTTGTGAGACTTGCTTATTGTTATCCTGTAGGCAGTAAACTGAGTTTACCAAGATAAAATAACTGACAAGGCTTTCTTTGATACTACTACTTAGGTTTAAATGCAAATGATTTTTTTAAACAAACAAGGTTTCCTGGTGAAATACTCTTAAAATTTAAAAAAGTACCCAAGACATATGCTTTTACTGTAGAAAAATTGGAAGATGCATATAAGGACAATAAAATCATTTGTTATCCAAGCATCTATAAATAACCAATATTAGCATTTTAATATATGTTCTTCCACACTTTTTCCTATGCTTTTATTTATATATATAATTATAATAATGACAACGTACTGTGCATGTCTTAGTTACTTTCTCATTGCTGGGACACAATACCTGACACTCATAGTTTAAAAAAGGAAAGGTTTACTTTGGCTCATGGTTTGTAGAGGTTTTAGTCCATAGTCAGCTGGCTCCAAGGCAGGACAGCATGGCAGAGGGGACTGGTGAGGAAAAGTGCCTTCATGACAGGTGGTGGGAAGCACAGAGATCAAGGGAGGAGGAGGGAGACAGACCCTTCCAGGCCACACCCCCAGTGACCACCTCCTCCAACCAGGCTTTACCTCCTAGCGTCACATTTAGCTATGACCTCACCAGTGGGTGAATCCATTGACAAGTATCACATCCCATGATCCAATCACCTTGCCAAAGCCCCACCTGTGAACACATGAGGCTATTGTAGCTTTGTTTTAATGACTGTATGATCATTCCCAGCATCAAGTAGCTCATTTAACCAAACTCCTCGAATTAGGCATGCAGTTGTTCCCAAACTTTCTGTACTATAAACAATGAAGTATTAAATATCTCCTCATGAAGTCTTTGTGTACATATAATGAATGAATCTGGATCGCATTTGGGAAGGTATCTGAGATGTGTTCAACCTGGGTCTTGCTTATGATTTGCTTATGAAATGAGGGTATGATAAGAATGAAATAAGAGACAGAAGTTCCAGTTCCCCCTGACATACAGCCTGAGTGGATCACTTAAACTCTTTTAGTTTTCTTATATGTAACAACACTACAAAATTAGAGAAAATGTACAAAGCCTGCCTGTTGAACCGGATTATTAAAAAGATTAGAGGATGTAAGGGTGTGAAAACCCATTTAAAGTTATCAAGCAGTTTACTTCTATAGAATTTTATTATTTTCTTTTCAAAGTGCTGTTTTTAAATATTCCTACCAGGTGTGGTGGTAGATGCCTATAATCATAGCACTTGGGAGGTTGAAGCACGAGGATTGCTTCAAGTTTGAGGCCAGTCTGGGCTACATAGTGAGTTCAAGGCCAGCCTGGAATATATAGCTAGATCCTGTCTCAAAAACAAAACAAAACAAAACAAAACAACAAAAATATTCTATTAAACCAAATAAAATTATTTCCAATTTTTTTTTTAACATTCTCCAGGAAAACTTATTGGTAGGAATCAACCAGGTGCTGGGTGATCTGGAAGTCTGGATGCCTAAAGAAGCTACAAGGAGTATGTGAGGCCAGACTGCTGTCTGCTTTCTGAAGTGTCATGAACCAAACGTGGGAGGGGGCAAAGGGTCCCACTTGTGCAGGTGGCAGCAGCCCCTGCTGTATGGTGCTAGTGGGTGTGGGTGGCTCCCTCGCTGCCCCTAACCCCCCACCCCCCATCCCCTGGGGCTCCTCTTGGCCAGCAGTCTGTGTGAAGCATTGCTCCAAAACTGGAGTGTGCTCTTTGGGTCTGATGCTGTCCAGCCCACAGAGGCCAGCCCACTGTCAGAGATAATACTAGCTGTTGGAAGGGGAGTCTGGGAAACTATTTTAATAAAGAATCCTGGGAATTCCAGCCACACTTAGGAGAGAGCCTGAGGGGGTAAATAGAGCCTGCAAATGAACAATTTGCAGCCTGAATTAACCTGAGAGAGACATTCCTGCAGCTGGAGACTGCATACTTACCACACTGTCCCTTGCTGGTTTGATAGAAAAGTGTGGAGGAAATGCACAAGTGAACAGCAAGGAGTCCAGAGAGGGAAGGCCCAGGGCCTTTGCCCTTTCATGGGACAACTGCCCACCACTCACCTGCCAACCATGAAGCTTGCATGAATTTGCAATAATTCTTCAAGGTCCCTAAATACAGTGTATTAATCAGTTTTCCTGTTGCTGGACACTCACAATTTAAAGGATGAAAGGTTTAATTCCACTCATGGTTTGCAGGAATTTAGTCCATAGTCACCTGGCTTCAATATTGTCATGGCAGAAAGGCACGACAGAACTTAGCTGCTTAGTTCATGACAGAGGCAGAGCAGAGCAGGGAAACAGCACCAGAGAAGAATGGGTGAGGTAACATATGTAATACCCAAGGCCACACTTCCATGGCCCTCCAGACATACCCAGGAGCATACTCTACTAATCTGCTAGGTAATTCTTAACCCAATGAAGTTGACATGTCAGAATTAATGGTTACAATACATTCCCTATCACCTTGTAGCCCAAACACTTCTCCTTAACCATACTTACCCTCCAAATAAAGACAATACCAAGTTCATAATTCCCCTACCAATGCAATTATCCCATGTATGACTCTAGATACAATAATCCTTTTCCCAAAGTCTCAACAGTTCTAGCATTTTTCTAAAGTCCAAATCTCTTCTGAGACTCAGGGCAAACTCTTAGCTGTGAACCTCTGTAAAAATCAAAACAAGTTCCATAATTCCAAGGCACAATGACACAGGGTAAACTTTCCCCTTCCAAGAGGGAGGAACGGGGATGGAGAGGGGTAGAAAAGAATCAGATTAAAGCAAGATCAAAACTCAGTAGGGCAAACATTAAGTTCGGTAGCCCCATATCTGGCAGCTAGGGCACATGGTTGTAAAATGTGAGATCCAAGGGGATGGGGTAGCCCCACCTCCTTGGGCCAGCCAGTTGCAGCCCACACAGCCTCTCTCTTGGGCTGGCTCCACTCACAATCTGCAGCTTTCCTTGGCAGATGTTCTGCACTCCTAGCATTTCCCACTTCCTAGGATTTCCACTGCATCTTTTGTTTCATTTACACAGCTTCTGGCACGACCCTCTTGGGGGCTCCTTGTCTGGCCTCCCAGGCTTTCCTTTGAAATCTAGATGGGAGCCTCCATGACTCCACAACTTTTTCATTCTGCATGCTAGTAAAACCAGCATTACATGGATAACATCAAGCTCTGCTGTCAGTGGAAGCAGTAGCCAGGCTCCCTTGGACAGTGGCTGCAGTGGCCTCTGAGTGTCTGGATGACTAAACAGAGTGAAATGAATCCCAGAGAACCAGTTCCCTAGTAGGCTCTTCTTGAGAAGGAGTCCTAGGGGTTCACTTCTCAAATGAAAGCTTCAGAGTATTGCACCATTGAGACTGCTATGGGTGGGGTCTTGTTGATTCCTGAGATCCCTCAAGGCATATTTCTTCTTGTTCTTGTACAAAATACCTTGTTTCTTTTTAATGGTGCTAATCTCTTTAGCAGCCACATCTCCTTTGTCCCCAACTTTATGTATGGTTCCTTCTGAGCCAAAATTTAAGTTTTTCAAATTTTTCTGCTCTGCCTTTTGCCCCATCCCACTATAAATATGGATAAAAGCAGCTAGTAGTAATCATTCAACAGCCTGGATTTTGAACTGTCTTAAAATTTCCTCTGCCCAATTAATTAGTCCACTGCCCTTAATCTCAGGCTCCAGCAGTCTCAGGACATGAGCAAAACATAGACAAATTTTCTGCCAGAATGTAACACATATGGCCTGTAGCCCAGCTGCCAATGGAGTCCTTCTTGTCAACTGAAACCATATAAACCTGGCCTGTACTGTGTGCATTTCTATTGGCCTTCTGATCTGTTAACATCCAATGAGAATCACTCATCAAGATTGGTTTATAGTATTTTAGGGCTTCTCTAGCCCACATCTATAAACATTTCCAAACTCATCATTCGAACCAGTTCCAAAGTCTTTGAAATCACATGGCAGGTACAGTCACAGCAGTGACCCTACTGCTCTGGTACTAATTTTATGTATCAGTCAGCTTTCCTATTGCTGTCACAATACCTGAAGCTCACAACTTAAAGGAGGAAATGTTTAATTTGGCTCATGGTTTGGGAGGATTCATTCAGCAGTCAGCTGGTCCCAAGGCAGGACCATCATGGCAGGTGGGTGTGGTTTAGCAATGCTTCTTAGTTCGTGTTGGCCAGGAAGCAGAGCAGGGCAACACACCATAGAGGAACAGGTGAGGGACAGTGTCTAGTAAACAAGGCCGTGCCTCCATGACCCACCCAGACAGACCAAGGAGTTGTTCTCTAATCTGCTAAGTATTTCTTCTTAACCCAGTGAAGTTGGCCTATCTGAACTGATGGCCAGATATAATAATTTTTATTTCTGCCCATCTAGGAAGATACCTCAGGACAGAAGAAAATGGGTAAATGCAACTTTTTAGAGACAACAATTTTATGTCATTCTGAAATGTTCATCATGAAGCTAACATATTTTTATTTGGATGGGCCCCCAAAGTTGAGCTCAGTGTGACAGGAAGTCCCTTTACCTGAGTAAGGGAGAAAGGAAAGGGTATTTTTGGCAGGGGCACATTGAAGGTAAAGGGCCAAGGTGCACATTCATTCTGCTAGAGCTGAGATAGACAAGTGCTAGGTTTTAAAAAAGGTCTTTTTTTTCTTCACTGAAGATACCTCCCTTGCAGTTATTTAAAGTTCTTGGGCTATTTTAAGTATGATATGTAATGCTGATCAAGGAACTGTACTAATGCCTTTCCACCATTTTTAAAACCATACTGATGAAAGAGTGGAAGGAAAGGAGTCCTCCTAGTAAAAAATAAAACTGGACTTTTATTTTAGTTGCTTTTAAAGTTCATGAAAAGTATAGTGTGAAATCATGAAAGTATAGTATCATGAAAGTATAGTGTCTGATCAGTCTGAGGCAGTATCATATTATGGACCATAAGCATCAAAACATAAATGTTTTTGAGAGTAATTAATCTCCTGTCCCTTAGGAACATTTTCCATCTGTAGTAAATAGAGGCTGAAAAAAAAAGAGATAGGTTTGGGGTAAGTAGTAAACTTTTGGGGTTGCCTTTAAATATCAAATTTCTACTTTTGTTTGATGATTTCATCTTTTCAATTGCTGACAAATCATAAAAGGAGGGACAGATTTCATTTGGGCTTATTCTCATACATGACAAGTTAAGGAGGGATATGCAAATGCAAAAGCTCTATTTGGAGGCAGAGAGGATTAATGGTCATGCTTCTGCTTTGAGTTTCCTAAATTTCCTTCTTTCCTTTCTTTCTTTCTTTCTTTCTTTCTTTCTTTCTTTCTTTCTTTCTTTCTTTCTCTCTTTTCTCTCGCCCTCCCTCCTTCCTTCCCTCCCTCCCTCCTTACTTTCTTTCTTTCTTTCCTTCTTTCTTTCTTTCTTTCCTTCCTTCCTTCCTTCCTTCCTTCCTTCTTTCTTTCTTTCTTTCTTTCTTTCTTTCTTTCTTTCTCTATTTCTGAGACAGGGTCATGCTATATAGGTTAAGCTGGTTTTGAAATCACAATGAAACCAGGCTGGCCTTGAACTTGTGGTGATCCTCCTGCCTCAGCCTCCCATGTATTGGCATTACAGGCATGAACCATCACACCAGTTTCTTAAGGGGAAGTGATGGTGAGCAATCTAAGGATTTGGGGTTAGCCTACTTGAGGAAAGAGAGTGTGGGTGAAAGGAAGACAGAAAGAGAAAGAAAGCTGGGATAAGAAGAGACAGTAGGAAAGAAGGCAAGAGAGACAGAGAAGGAAAGAGGAGGGAATTGGATTGGTATATTTAAGAGTCTTAAAAATTCTCCTGAAGGCTGAGCATGTAGCTTAGTGGGAGAGTACCTGCTTAACACACAAGTGGACCTGGGTTCCATCCCCAGCACCACCAGGACAGAAACAAACAAAAAAATCTCCTGAAATACTGTTTTTTTAGGTACCAAGGATCGAACTCAGGACCTTGTGCTTTTGAGACAGGCGCAGTGCCACTGAGCTAAATCCCCAGCCCATGAAACACTGTTTTTCAAAGCATCCCTCTTTCCCTGTTTTGTTTCCCCCAGAGCTCCTAGTTCCTGGTGCTGAGAAAGAGGTGCATGGAGGGAAGTTGTTCAGGGTTTTGCTGGACCAAGGAGAGAAATGAATTTTTGTGTGTGTGTGACACTAGGGATTGAACCCACAATATTTTCACTGAGCTACATCCTCAGCCCTTTAAAAAAAGTTTTGTTTTGAGGCAGGGTCTAAGTCACTAAGTTGCCCTGGCTGTGCTTAAATTTGGGGTCCTCCTGCCTCATCCTCCTGGAGTGCTGAGATTACAGGCATGTGCCACACCTGGTTGAGAAATTAAGATTTGAGACACATCTGTCTCATCAACCTACAGGCAGCAAGCTCCTTCTGGAAGCTGAGTCGAGCCAGAGTTGGAAAGAGAGAGTAGGCAGCTGCCCTGGGGTCAATGCAGGAAGCCTGGGTGCAAACTCCAAGAAGCAGTTGGGGACAGGAGAGAGCCTCGGGGTCACCAGGGTGAGGACATGGAATCCTCGCCACCTGGGTCAGTGCAAGGGTGACGTTGACTGGACCCCAGCTGGTTAACGGGCAGACGGAACGTAACCGGCTATAGTTAGGGTGGGTTATGGGCCAGAAGATGTTGACTGGTGTAGAATTTCTGTATTACTGAGAGATTTCTTTTACATGTATGTGTTTTATAATTGGAACGATGCAAAGTAGATATTTCCATTTTGGCAAAAAAAAAAAAAAAATGGGGGCAAGACTCAAAGCTCCAGTAGGTTTGCACGTCAGGGGCTGGGGAGACCCCGCTAGTGCTGGCTGTTGGGTCTGGCCGTGATGCACAGGGAACAATGTCAAGTTCAAGGTCAGGAGAAGGGGCCTTTGTTCCTGCCCTGTCCTTTACAAGGAGGCAGCTATCTCCCGGCCCCCAGTCTTCTCCTCTCTGGAAAGGGGTACCAAGAACTCTTCCCTCAGAGGCTTCCTTGAAAACCCTCTCAAAAAGTGCTTTGTAAACCACATATAAAGGCGGTGGGATTCTGGAGTACTGACCAGAAAACTGGTGTGAGTTCCCTTCCTGAGGATGGAATATCCCTGCTTCTCCCTCTGATCTTCACTCCATGAGCATAATTAGGGCTCTCAGGTAACAGAAACAGAATCACTGCCTGTCAGTGCTTGTTGGGCACTTCTCTCTCTCTCTCTCTCTCTCTCGTGGTACCGGGGATCGAATCCAGGGTCTTCACACTGAGCTACATCTCCAGCCCTTTTTAAATTTTCACTTTGAAAATTATGTTAATTTCTTAGATCAGAGGTCCTGATCCCTTCCTGTCCCCTAATCTGCTTTTAGACCTTGCTCAAAGAAAACTAGTTAATGGTGCTTTAGTACAACTCTTTCTCAAGCATGTACACAACACACACTCTCTCACACACACCCCAGTGTCCAGACAGACAACCCCACTGTACCCTCTGTGGACCTGCTAGAAATTACCCCCGCCGAGTTGCTTGGCACAGCCTGTCCCTCCCTCCTGGGATGTCTTCCCAAGCCAGCAATCTCTCCTGCTTCCTCGAAGACCTTGCTCATTTCCTCCAGGAAGCCGTCCCTGATGATGCTGTCACTAGGAACGGAAGCTCCCTTAGCACTTCACATTTAACGATTTGTCATGGAAATTGCAGATCAATGCCTTCTTGGGCATTTCCATCACACCTATGCTGTGTCGTTCCTCACCGAGATCCGGTGTCACAGGGCGGAAGTTGAGGAGGAACCGGGGCTTCTCTATTGTGGGTGCCCTGTATAGCAAATGGCATGCCTGACACCCAGGTCCAGCCTCGCCCCACATCTGTCACACATCAAACTGTGAGGCTGGGCTCAGGCGAGGGTCCCTTCCCAGACTCCAGGCATCCGAATTGAAATACAGGATGGTGGGGCCACCTCCACCACCACGCTCCTGCCAGCAAAACTTGAAGTTATGGTCTGCCTGGGAGTTTTAATGACAGCTATGCAAGTGATCTTGGGTTTGTTTTGGGGTCTTTCCAAAGCAAGAAGGAAAAGTAATTTTATTTTTATAAAGAAGAGAGGAGCCCAGAATCCCATTGCCAGCTGAACCTTTATTTTGCCCTTTCTCTGGTTTCTTGATTACTGTGACTTTCTAAGTTGCGGGTCAGGCAGGTGTGCCACTTCTAGGAAAGGTTAATTTGTACCTTTTACCACAAGACAAATGGCAGGCAAGGAAGGAACAGAGACTCGGGGTTCAGGAGAGAACCGGAAGTTCTGCTGGTGAAGGAGCTGCCCCGGGAGTAGGTTTGAGAAACATCACTCAGACAGGGAGTGTTAGCGAGGACTCGTGAACTCACTGTGATCAGAACAGTGTCTTGGGGTCACTCAGAGGGGAAAGGACACCTTTGCTCACCACTCTGACCCTGGGCCACCTTCTGGATCTTGTTGAGCCTCAGTTCCCTGGTCTGTAGGAGAGGCAGTAATATCTTGGGGAGGGGAGGACTGGACTGCATGAGATGACACATGTCAGTCAGTATTGTGCCACAAGTGACAAAACCCACTTCGGACAAGCTTCAGCAAGAGATGGGATTTCTTGGAAGGGTGCTGGGATCTCTCCTAGGATCCACTGAAAGGTTTATCCTGGGGATACAGGGCGGACAACACAGCAGCAGGATCTTCACCCTAAAGTCCCCACTAGCAAGACTTCTCAGGGCTGTCCCTGACTCTCTGAGTGTCAGCTCTTGCCATACTGTGTTGGGTTGGTCTTCTCTGGGACTTTGGCCTCGGAGTACTGGACACTGAACTCAGGGCCTTGGGGATGCTAAGCAAGCCCTGTACCACTGGGCTACATCACCAGCTCTTTTTATTTCTTATTGTGAGACTTGGTCTCACTAAGTTGCTCAGGCTGGCCTCCAGTTTTTGATCCTCCTGCCTCAGCCTCCTAAGTAGCTGGAACTACAGATGTGTGCCACTGTGCCCAGTGCTTAATTATCTTTTTAAAGACTCTAACTCCAATTATGGTTATGCTCTGAGATTTGGAGATGAGGACTTCAACATATGAATATTTTGTGGTGTTCAATGAAGCCCATAACAATGCTGTCTGACAAACATTGTTGTTGGAAAGACCTCCCGAAGGCTGTCCACTCTAGCAGTGTCCCTAGGCCAGCGATAGAGACATAGTAGGCTTTTCAGAAAACGCCAGACTTTATCTTTTTCTTCTTCCCTCTGCAAAACACTAGCTCCCTACATTAAAGAACTCATCCTCCTATGAGAGAGGAAGCGAATCCCAAGCTCTAGAAGGCTGAAGAGTGGGGACCTGCTTGCCAAGCGGCTAAGCCTAAGTGATGGTGCATTTTGAGGCAGTTTCTCACGTGTGAAACGGGCGAAGAGGGAGAGGTGAGTGAGCCTCGCATTGGTTAAGGACAGCATGCCAAAGCCAGGGTAAGTAGTTGGCTTTGGCTGGAGTTATGGGGAAGGTTTTGTGTTTCTCGTATTCCCTGTTTGGGCTGTAGCCCACCGACCGTCACCCATGACTAACTCTTGTTAGTCAAAAGCAACTCATCTCTTTCTTAAAAAAAAAAAAAAATTCCGTCCTTTAGAGCCAAAGCAGCACATGTTTGTGGGGAGGCTCAGAGGCCCCTTCTGCCCCTTCCCTCAGCTCACTTGGCTGTCTGCTCTGGCTCTGGCCCTGGCAGCCAGGGCTGGGTCCTCCTGCACTGACTTTGGTTACCGAGAAAGTGTCTTCGAGGGCTTAGGTGACAAAGAGGAGTTAGAGTAAGAGCCAAAAATGAAGAGAAGGATGTTCTTCTCAATCCCAGGTTCTAAACGAACCTTTCTCAAGGGCACAAGGACGCTGCCTTGGTTTACTGTTTACAAGGATGATTTGGAGGCTTTTACCTTATACTAGGGGTCATGAAAATATACAATAAATAAATGTATTATAGTGAAAGACACCTTTCCATTACTCTCCCTCAAAATCTCCCCCTCATGCTGCACACACTTATCCCATTGATTTTGCCACTTTCTGAACTGGGAGTCCTATTCGTGAGCATCTTTACAAGGTGTGATCAAAAATATGGTGAATGATGGTGTTGTGTGCCATCCAACATAAAGAAACGCAGGCCGTAGAAACTCGGTGCTGTGTCCTCATACCCCTTATTCACTGCATCTGGCACTGTGTGACCTCTGGCTCTTCCCCATGGTCAAAATGACCATGAAAGGGAAACATTTTAATTCAGCAGGACACTGAGGCAGCCGGCAGAGCACAACCAAAAGACACAAAAGAGGACTTGCAGAACTGCTTTGGAAAGTGGCAAGAACAGTGAGATAAGTGTGTTCAAAGTGAAGGGGAGGATTCTGAGAGAGATTAATGGCAATATGTCTTTCACTGTAATATTTTTGAAATTTAAACTCCCATCGTGTTTTTTGATCACACCTTGTATACAGAATCTCTTACTGCAGCATGAGCGGCTCAGGAAGGCGCAATGTCTCCTCTTAGCCAGAATCTTAAACACACGGAGTGCTAAGTCCAAAGGGAAGAAGCCCAGGCCTCAGGGGCCTGGGAATGAGTTTCTAATGCGAACTGCAGAACTGGACAAAGGCCTGTAAATCTGATGGAGAGAAGGAACCACCCAAAGGGTGTGGTCTCAGATCTAGGTCTG
Source organism: Heterocephalus glaber (assembly GCF_053883595.1). Lineage (NCBI taxonomy): Eukaryota > Metazoa > Chordata > Mammalia > Rodentia > Bathyergidae > Heterocephalus > Heterocephalus glaber. The sequence goes on from NW_028258138.1 coordinate 11,178,233, forward strand.
GTCTGCCCCAAAAGACAAATGTGGGGACAGGAGCCAAGCTATGTGGGCACAGTTGCTCACCCCAACAAATAGCAAGTCTGGCTGCTATGACTGCAACATATGTTCCCCAGAAGTTCACATGCTGGACGCATGGTGATGTGAAGAGGTGGTGGATCTGACTCCCTGTTCCATTTCACTGACCCCAGGCTTCACAATAACCAGGTGAAGTCTTTACCATGAGATAACTTTCCTTGCCTGTCCATTGTGTAATATGTGACTAGAATCTGTGACTAGAACAGCTCAAGGAAATAATGACCTTTTTTCTTTGTTCTTGAGGTTTGGAGAAGTGGAAAACATCTCTCTCTTTTTTTTTGGTACCGGGGATTGAACTTGGGTCCTTGCGCTTGCGCAGCAGGCAGTGAAACCACTGAGCTAAATCCCCAGCCCCTGGAAAACATCTCTTGCCTAAGTGTTAGTTCAGCTGTGGGTTGATTGACCCCAAGCTGCCACCTGTGAGAAGGCTCCCTCCAATCTGCAATCAGTGTCTTCGGTATAAACCACCCCTAAATCAGTCTGCCAGCATGAAGCCTCTTCAGGGACAAGAGTCCTTGCCTTTGTTCCATCAGCTACATTATCATAATACAGTTCTTTCTCCACCAACACCTTGCCTCTGGACCGCTTGTGGCAGAGTGAGCCTGAGTGCAATAGTGGAACCTTTAAGAGCCTTGTGGGAGGTCATCAGGTTGCTGGGAAGTCACTGTCTTGGACAGGTTCAATGCTGATCCTGGGGAATGTGTTAATTTCCATGGGAATTAATTTTTGTAAGAAAGGCGAAGCTGATCCCTGAATCCTGCTGGCTTCCCGTCTCACTACAGAATCCCTTCCGTGCCTGAAGCCTCCATTGGGAAGCTACCCTTCAGGAGGTCCTCACCAGGGCTGACCAAAAGCTGCACTGTGCTCTTGGACCCCCAGAATTGTGAGCTAAATAGGCCTTGAGAAAAAAACCCCAACTTTCCCAGCCTCAGGCATCTCGTTATAGCAATGGGAAACTGACCAGTACAGTGGCTGAGGGGCTACAGAAACCTAAGTGTCAGGCTCACATGTATCCTGCCCCATGGAAGGCAACAGCAGGAGCAGGAGACAGCCCCACCCCCTGCCATAGTGCTGTTTTCCTCAAAACCACGGACCCAAAATATTCAGGTGTGTGAAATGATTCCTGAAGGCAAGGCATAGCAGAGGGGGAAGAAAGGGAGGAGGTTCATACTGCCAGACACCAATGGCTTAACACACACGATTCGCCATTGGCCATCCTTGTCTCTGGCTGTTCTGTAGCTTGTTTGCTGCCAGGGATTCTTCCCTGGCCTCCTCAATCCCAGGCTTTGCTTCCTCTTGTGTGCTGGAACTTTTCCTCCTTGCTGGACTTGCTCTCCAGTAAGTCCTCTTAGGATGCAGGGGCAGGACTTCAAATCTGCTCCCCTCCATTGGGCATATGGGGACATTAGAAGGCTCTGCTTAACACATGATCATACATCTACTTTGGGCTACACCCTTTGGCATTGCAGAAGAGCCAGCCGGACTTTGACATTTCGGGACTTTCATTCTCTCTCCTCTGTTTGGGTGGAAGGGAACAATTTAGATATTTATCTTCCCTTAGAAGGTGTCTGGATGTTCAGTAGCATGGTTTTCATTTACAGTAAAGATGCTACCGTAGGGCAATAAGTGGTCTCCTAAACATTTCATAGGGTCATGAAATTAACAGCGTGAGCCTTCACAGGAGGGTCAACAATCAATTAATTGATTAAGATTTTATTTTTGATCCAGATGTGGTGGTGCATGCCTGTAATCCCAGCACTTGGTGGCGGGGGGGTGGGGCTGAGGCAGGAGGATTGCCCTGAGTTCGAGGCCAGCCTGGGCTACAGAATGAGTTCAGAGCCACCCTGCACTACAAAACAAGACCCTGTCTTAAAAAAAAAAAAGATTTTATTTTTGAGAATGATATGCATTGTGGAGCTAAAGTATTCCCCAAATGGAATCCAGATTTCGACTCTATTTACTGAATAGCCCATTCTTTTCACATAAATTTCAATTGGCTTAAACTATTTACTAAATATGTATATTGTTCTGTTTTGGAACTTGCATTTTATGTCAATGGATCTATTTGTTGTTGTACAAATGGCACACTTTTAAAATTATGGTAACTCTGTGGTATATGTTTGATAACACTAGAACAAATCCTATTACTGTACCTTTTCCAAAACTGCTTGGCTTCATTATAAGATTCCACTTCCCATGGATATTTTGTCTAAGAAATCAGTTTTCTTGAGGCACAAGTTACATAAAATAATATTAGTAAAAATGTAGTTAGTATGCAATTTAATTAGTTTTCTTTTTTTTCTTTTGACACCAGGGATTGAACTCGGGACCTTGTGTTTGTGAGGCAGGGGGTGGAACAACTGATCTAAGTCCCCAGGCCTAGTTAGTTCTTTTCATAAAACAGGGTCTTGCTATGCAGTTCAGGCTAACCTTGAACTCACTGTATAGCCTAAACTGGCCTGGAATTTGAGGCAATCCTGCTGCCTCCTATCCCTAGTGCTGGGATTATAGGTGTGCGCCACCACACCCAGCTCTGCATATCTGAAAACTGTTTGCCTAACCCTTGATCACAGAGATTTTCTTCCATGTTGTCTTTCACGTTTTTCATTTAGGCTTATAATCCATTTTAATTTTTTTGTACAAAGTATGAGGTTTATGCTGAAGTTTATCGTTATTATCGTTGCTTATGTAGTTCCACTTTCTTCAGCGCCATTGCTGGAAAGCTGTTCTTCCATTGAATTTCTTCTGCCCAGTTGTTAGAAATCCATGTGAGGCTGCTTCTAGGCTCTCTATTTTGCTTTGCCAAAGCCACACAGTCCCATGGAGATAGATAAACAAGTAACTGATTCATTTGTTAGGACGCAGCTCATGTTTTAATCGAAAAAGTGTTTTAAAACACTGCTAGGCCAAACTGGCCTCCAACCTTGAGTCTTTGCTATTTCTGTACATCTGTCATGGCCCTGCAGTGCAGTGAGTGTCCAGTTATGTAACATTCCTTCATATAACCCTGGCACATGATCTGCCACAGGTGCTCATTAACGTTTGCCGACTAAGATGGCTAGCAATTCACTGGCTGAAGACTGCCTATATTCAAGATGGTAGACCAGAAGTCACAGCTAGGAGAAGGCTCTTCGAAAACAGAGTGACTGTTTCACAAGGAACGGAAACATTGGCTATGTTACAGTGGTGAGATATTTTTCTTTTTATTTTCTGTTTTAGTATGGTATAATTCAGGTGAAGAAAAGATACTTCTGGGTTTTGACTTTTCCCTCACTCAAAATGTAATAATTTGTATCATGGGAAAAATATATTTTTACACATAAGATTGCCTATTTTATTCAATAAAAGAATGCTAAGGATGAAGCTAGCGTTGTTTCCATACCCAGGCATCTTTGAAAAGGGACAGGCCATGGAAGCCTTATCATCCTTACCCTCAAGAGGAGTCTAGCTTGGGAACCTTGGCCAATCTCAGGCTGTTTCTTGCTGCTGTAAGTAGACTTTCTGGTAAGGAATTAATTGTAAAGAGATTAACCCAGCAGAATTTCTTTGAGCCTTGTGTAGGACATAGAAATAGCTTGATAAAGTGATTTTCATATTTTCATAATGATGATCTTTATAGGACATTTTTTTTAAGTGCTGGGGGTCAAAACCAGGCCTTGTGTTTGCTAAGCATACACCCCCAGCCCCATGTTTAAACTACCTGTGAGGCCGCTGAGCTGTTGACAGTTAACATATGCACCTCTTATTACCCCCAATGGAGGAAAATATCAGAAACCCAGCCTGAGAACCCCCAGTTCCTTCCCTCATGTTCAGTTTCTCACATTTCTGCTTTAGACAGTCTGGTCTAGTAGACAGGTGACAAGACTGGAGATGTTGGCTCTGAGTCTAAATTCTCAGGGACTCCACGTTCTTTCCTTTTAAAGAAACGGAAATATAGCAAAGCATTGCAGAATGTCAGAAATATGTTCTGAGAAATGTGTTGTTAGACAATTTCATCATTGCGTGAACATCAAAGAGTGCACTTACACAAACCACGACAGCTATGATGTAACCGGGTGTTAAAATCTTACGGGATCACCATCGTAAGTGTGGTCCATCATTGATGTAAGTATTACACAGCGTGAGACTTCACCCAGGATGCAGCACACCACCCCAGAGCATCTCCACTGATTCAGAATTGTAAGTGAATGATTATTTATAAGTTGCTACTTGGTGTCCCATCTGTGATAGCTGGCACTCCCACCATCTTGGATCTTTCTGGCTTTGCTTCATCCAATAAAGCAGAACTCCATTGGAATTTTGCTTGGCTATTAATTGTGTTTTCTTTGGATGGTGAAGAATTTGGAGTTCTACTTTCAATATAACCACACCAAAAGACTCACCTAAATCTGAAAGTGAGTAGTCAGCTATGTGGTTAGTTTTCAGAGCCATGAAATGGCATATGGAAGTTATGAGAGGGTAAGCACCATCAACTTTGACTTTGAAAAAAAATATAAATATCAAGTCACTGTGGCCTCTTGAAAAACAACCAAAACCAAATACAACCTTAACATTTAAATATGGCTTTGAGGAATAAGATCGCATTTTAGCAACTTGACAGGCCTCAGTTTCAGCTCCTTTCTTTAAAGAAAATCTTCTAAATATTTAACCAGCATCTGTCAAGTCCCTCAGAGGTGAGTCATGCATGAGACTTCCTGTATTCTGGGGTTTCTAGTGGTGGCTAGAAAAATAAACTGCAAATAACTGAATCCAGGGATGAGGGATGTAAATATACTCTGCAGTGATAGTTCACTGGGAAGTGACTGCTGGGTAAATTTTCTTGAACAAGTAAGTGAAAAAACCAAGACCCAAACAAAATTTTCAGGCCTTGATGTTTATGACAGTTTCTTTCATACAGATGTTTGTACGGGACAAGAGCCAACAGCTATTGTGTCTTCAAGTCTTATTTAATCTTGGAAACAATGTTGTGGTCTGATCAGCATCCTACAGATGGAGAAACCAAAGCTTCACTTTGCCTGAGGTCACCATCTTAGTCGACTTTGGCTGCTGTGACAAAACCTCATTAACTAGGTGGCTTGCACACAGCAGAAATCTATTTCTCATGGCTTTGGAATCTGAGATGTCCAAGATGCAGGACCTGGGGAGGGCTCACTTCCTGGTTCATAGAGGGCACCTTCTTGCTGTGTCCTCATATGGTGGAAGGGATGAACTCTGGTTTCTCAGCCATTCATGAAGGCTCCACCTTGATGACCTAATACTTTCCCAAACCCAAACCTCCTCATGCCATCATGTCGGGGATTAGGGTTCAACCTGTGAATTCTAGGGGATGTAAACATTAGTCCAATCAGTCCTGTAATTAGTCATTGTTGGTTCTGTTTGTTTCTAGAATGTCTCAGCCCAAAGACATTGCTGTCACTGTGTGTCCCCTGAGATGTGGGCCTATTGTTCCCACATGACTCTCAACAACTGAAATACAATCTTCACAACAAAGATGCCCATTTCCTTAGTTATAACTCCCTTTGTTTCCACAGTACCAAGAAGAAACAGAAGTCTGTGATTCAGGAAACATGATTGGAAATAACCAAGGAGTCACTTTCAGTCAAATAGCATGTGATGCTCTTTGATACCCCGGAAGACTTTCTCCTTAGGAAAGTGCCCTTGGCATGTAATTAATGTGCCAAGCCTGCCAGACTTTCCCTTCACAGAGGGCTGGATGGAGTTCAAGCCTTCTCTGTTAAAAAACAGCCATAGAAAATACCGAACCTAAGGCCGGGACTCAAACTGAGCCCTTGTCCCATTCTGTTTTCTTTCTCGTAGCTCTTCTGGGACCAGAATATTCTACCAGCCTCTTGTAGAGTCCATCAGCTGCATGGAGGCAGCTCTTATACACCTGGCTGTGACAGCTCTGTCCTGGGGAACCTTTTCATGGTTTAAGTCTTATAAATAACAGTGAGAGTGGTACAAGAAAGCTTCTGGTGATGGAGAGTCTTTTCTCTCTTCAGTACTTTGTTTTGTTTTGTGTTTTGAGTCAGAGTCTTACCACGTTGTCCAGGCTGGCCTCCAACTCCTGGGCTCAAGTGACCCTCCCACCTCCAGAGTAGCTGGACCACATCCATGGGCCCTGCCCAGCTCTTCAGCTTCCTTCTCAGCAGTGTTGGGTGAAAATGAGTGGATTTTATTTTCTTTCCAATTTTATTACCATCAACTAGCCTCTGAAGAATTCATAGGTCATCTGGAAAATTGTTTCCAGGAATCATACAAGATATGATTGAAAAATATGGTAGGTGTTTAATTAGAAAATTATTACAGCGAAAGACGCATTGCCATTAATCTCTCTTAAAGCACTCCTTCTTGGTTCAAACATTCTTATCCCATCATTTTGCCACTTTCTGAAGCAGTTCCGGAAGTTCTCTTTCATGAGAGTCTCTAGTTGTGCTGTCATGGCTACTTCAGTGTCCTGAATGGATTCAAAATGTTTACCTTTCCTGGTCATGTTGACTTTGGGGAGGAGCCAGTAGTTACCAAGGGCCATATCCAGTTAATAAGGTGGGAGAGGACACACTGTAATATTTTTAGGAGCCTGCCTTACTGTTGGATGTCACTTGGCAGCAGCATTCACTGAATGTTTGATCAGATCTCAAAAAGACTCAAAAACGACTTTGAAAACTATACCAGAAAGCGGCAAAAATGACAGGATAAATGTGCTTCAAAACGAAAGTGTGTATTTTGAGGGCAATTAATGGCAATGTATCTTTTTTGTTGGTTTTTTTTTCATATATAGAAAGCTATTTATTTCCTATAGGAGAGAGAGAGGAAGAGAGAGGAGAGAGGCAGAGGGAGAGCGAGCGAGCGAGAGAGAGAGGTGGAGGAAGGGAAGAATGGCAATGTATCTTTTACTGTAATAAATTTAAGAAAAATTTCAAACATTTACTTTATTTTTTTTTCTTTTGGTACCAGATATCAAACTCAGGACCTTGTGTTTTCGAGGCAGGCAGTGGCACCACTGAGCTAATTCCCTGGCCCTCATTTACCCTATTTTTTGATCACGTCTTGTAAATAGTTTCAACTTTAAGTCCAGGTAAAATATCCTTCCCTTTGTCCCTGACTCCTGTCTCCTCATCACAAAACTAATCCCTAACAATAATAATAATACTTGACATTTGTGCTGGGAATTAACTTTTCAATGTCGGCCTGAAAGTAAGTATAATAGAAGTGATTGCTTGGGCTTGAAAAAGTCTGGCTTCTTCAAAATAGTTCCTCTCCTGCTCTGTTATTGAAGTATGACATTTGTACATAAGAAAAAGAAAGAAAATTACTCATTATCTCATTGTACAGGTATAAATAAGATTCCTTTCCAGAGCACATATATGATTTTTCTCTTATAGTACCTAAATTTTAAAGTCGATGTCACATTAAGAGGAGGAATCTGGATCTCTTTTGTAGAGAAAAGAAAGATTCCCTTCCCTCACCCTACCCCCAGGAGCCTAATCTCCATACCGTGAGGTCAGAATGACCATTTGCACATGGTGGGAAAAATCACTCCTTGAAACATGGGACTCCTGAAACTAACCCCTCTCTTCTTGACAGCAGCCACAAGCAGAGGGAAGAATGTGTTTGACTCCCAGACCTCTGGAGTCCTTGGTGTAATCTCTGAGACATAAGAAGGACATGGGACCTAGAGATATCTGAGGAAGGAAAGGGTGACGTGGGCTGGAAAAATGAGGTGTTAAGTTCATCATTTTCCCATCACTATGAGAAAATACCTGAGAATAACACCTCAGAGGAGGAAAGGTTTATTTTGGTTCACAGTTCCAGAGGTGTCAGTCAATGATCACTTGGCCCTGTTGCTTTGGGCCTGTGTCGGCCCTGTGCATCATGGTGGGAATGCATGGGACATGGTGGGTAAGGCCTGTTCACTTTGTGGCAGCCCAGATGGAGAGAGAGAGAGAGAGAGAGAACATGAGAGAGAGAGGCACCAGGGTCTACCATCTTTGAAGGAAAGCCTCCTGCAGCCTAACTTCCTCCAAATAGGTCCCACCTCTTAAAGACACCACAAGCTCTTTAGAGTGCCACAGGCTGGGTGCAAAACCTTTAACACCCGAGCCTTTGGGGAACAGTCCAGATCCAAGCTGTAGCAGTCATAGAAGTGATGGTATTGGGGTTGACTGAGGAAGGGGCAAAGGGATAACAGGGAGGAATGATGATTTGGGGGAAGGCTAGCATGGCAGAGACAGGGTTTCATCTGTCCCTGCCCACCTTCTAACCTGCTTGCAGCAACGTAGGGGGCCACAGAACAAATTATGATTAATGTAGTAGAAGGACCCTAAGTTACTTGCAAGTTTCAGTGAATGACAGCTAACATAGGCCCCTCCAGGCCCCTCATCCCCTGCTTCAGGATCTGGGAGGCCTTGCATATCAAATGGTGCAGCTGGATCCCAGAGAGGCTTTGGGGACTTGTATCAAGAGAGTGTGAAGTTATATGAGTTATATAAAGTTACATGACTTATATAAAGCCACTGAAATTTGAGGGCTGTTTGTTACTGCAGCATATGTTATTTTATCTTGACTAATTCAGCCGTGCCAGTTCCCACACTGGAGACTGAAAGTTCTGTCAATTTGCCTTCTGGTCTGCTTGGTACAGGCAAGTGGCCATGTGACACAGATGGGGATCAACCGTGGCACTTCAGAAAATGGCTCTCCTGCCTTAGGAAAAGAGGTGACAATGAGATACTGCCTTCCTCCCTTCTTCTTTTGTTAGATACTGTCATATTATGGCACCTGGGGCTTTGGTAGTATCCCTATGACCATGAGCAAGACATCCCTGACATTATAAGACCTGGAGATCAGAAATGTGGAAGACGTCTGGGACCTTAATGATACTCTGAACCACTCTGAGCCAAACCAACCTTGGAGCCTCCCTGCCTCTACTTCTGATTGCGTCTGTGAAGATCATCCTATCATTTTAGCTACTTTTAGTTGATTCTTCCCCTACTCACTGTCAAAGTATCTTAGCTGTCCACCTAAAATGGTAAGTAGTACATTAACATTAAAATCATTAAATGATCATGTCTTCCTAGTTATCAGTAATATAATTTTACAGTTTTCCCATGTGTGAAAAACTATAATCCCAGTAGTCAGGAGACTGAAGGCAGGAGGATTGCCATGAATTAAAGATCAACCTGGGCTACACGGTGACTTCAAGGCTAGTCCAAACTATACGGCAAGACTCTGTGTCAACAAAACAAAAATGAACTTAGAAGATACATTAAGAAGCAAGTTTTATACTTCCAAGTGTTTTTTTTTTTTTTCAGTATTGGGGATGGAGGCACTCAATCACTGAGCCACATCTCCAACTCTTTAAAAAAAATTTTTTTTTTTAATTTTGAGACAGGTTCTCACTAAGTTGCCTAGGCTGGTCTCAAACTTGCAATTCTCCTACCTCAGCCTATTAAAGGCATGCATCATTGCATTCAGCTAAGTTTCTTCTTTTATATAAAACTTTCTTCAGAGAGAGTCATTTCAAATAACCCATATGGACTTAATAATGATCAATTGTGAAGCAAAAATATTAGAATGCATGTGTAAATTGATTATCAACTCCAAATGAAGATGAAGTGATTTTCATAATGTTAACACAATTATTAAGGCTAGCTTCATTGTGAGTATTCGGTGAAAGGGAGCTGGTGATGAGAGAATGCACTTTTTGAACAAAGATTCCACTGAAGGTCTGCTGGCAGGAGGACATACCCTTGTCCCTGCCAGGCGAGGCTAGGCCATGTTGCAGTAGCAACTGACCATCTGGCAACCTTAATGTCTTGCAACAAAAGCACAGGTTGTGACCCTTCCTGAATGTTCATCTTGGGTCAATGTGGTTCTGCTCAGACATCTGCAGTGTTTAATTGATGGACCAGCCTTTCTGAAACCTGGCTGGTCTTGTTGCAAAGAGAAGAGAGAGACCATGGGCCATGTGCTGGCCTTTACAGCTTCTGCCTGAGAGAGACAAATCACCTCTGACTATACTCAATAGTTAAAGCAAGTTGACTGCCCAGGGAGGGACATAACAAGAGGAAAGTAGAGTTTGGTGAAGAGTAATGCAGTCTACTGGAGGCACTGGATGAGAGTGTCTGGGTCCTTTAAATCACCCCCATTTCCCTATGAAGGTGTCATTTCTTACAGGACATAACCTGCTTTCCAGCTAGCTGTCCCCTAACATCCATATTTATTTTATCTAACAGCAATAAAATGATGCATAGCTCCCAAATTAAATCCTCTGTTGCCTTGGCTCCCTTGCAGCTAGGTGAGGCTGTGAATTTGCCCAGTTAGTCAAGTGAGCCAGTACGATATGCTTTCCCCATCATGCTTTTAACAGGAAGGGGTTTACCTTCCTTCCCACTTGGTTTTGACTAAATTCAGATATGATGGTGAGCCATGTTGGATTCACTGGATAAGAATGAGACTCTAGAGATGACACAGCAACAGGCAGTAAGAGTCTGAGCCCTCACAAGAGTCATGCCATTGAGTTGCTAAACCAGCCTGGACTTCTACATAATAGAAAAGTAGATAAAGAGATTTTGAGATCTTTTTGGACCACTGTTATTTTGAGTTTCTATTTCATCTGTCCTATTCCTGGCAAAACATTCTCTGAAAAAAACCCCAAAAAACCCTCAGCTGGCATTAAACAATAGCAGACAAAACACACACACACACACATACACACACCAGGTTATATTTAGTAATGAAGATGCTTGACTGTGGGATTGTTCCCTGATGCCACTTGGAGGGATGCTCTTAAGAAGTACACCTGCTCCTTCACCAGAGCACTCAGCCACAGAGAGTAAGAAATGCCTTCCACTGTCACACATGACAGCTGCTAGAGGCAAGAACTGCACTTAACATTACCTTTTCCTATTTGATGAAGACATGATTCATGCTGAGATGCATGTTCTGAATGGTGACCTATGATAGGCAGTTCAGTGGTGCATGACAAATGAACAGGTCTTTAAACCATGCATGGACCCTTTGTATAAGCAAAGAAATCACAGGCTGTCAACTCTCCAGACAGTACACTTTTCTTGGCTTTTGCAAAAGCCATTGGTTAAATTGGCGGACCATATTGGCTTCTAGCTTCTTTGTTGGTGTCTGTTTTTGTGCTGGCATAAAATCTCCCATTTATTAATCTTATTTTCAGTAGAAATAGGTCAAATAGGTCAAATAGTCAAATAGGTTTCACATTTTGTATCTACTCTGATGTATTGGTAATGGCCATATGAGCCACTGTGTTGAGAAGGATTCTCCATAGTAAGCTTTAGCTTGGGGTCCCTGAAGCAGAATCTGAAGTAGGGATTTAGGTGCCCTGGGGTTATGGAGAGAGCTCTCAGAGACCCTGGCCAGACACGGTGGGTAACAGGAGTCTCTGAAGCACGAATCACACCTCAGAGTTGGTTTCACCTTAGGCAAGAGGGACAGAATTTTGTTGCTCCTTGTCCATCAGATGTTGGTTATAGGAAGCCTCAAATGGGGAGCTCATTTCATTGAGATGGAGATCTCTGGACATGAGGGCAGCTATGAGCCTCTAGTAGGCAGCATTCACAGGAGCTGGGAGATGGGTTCACTTACTGATAAAAGGATCATGGTGTGATACTAATAGCATCTACTCCTCTTCCTCAGCAAATGAGGATTGTGATGCAATGGAACTGTCCAGCACAAGCACAAGTGACATCTCTATGGAGACTCACACTGTAAGAGGGGAGGCCAAAGTAGGAGCTGTTCCATGTCCACATCTCTAGTAAAAGTTTGCTAGGAAGAATGTAACATTTGTAGAATAAGATTTGTATATGGCCTAACCACTGCCTTATAAATTGAGACCCGGTACTACTACCTTTTTGGGGGACTCAGAAACAGAATTTGATGGTAAGCTCGTTTGGTTGCAAGTAACAAAATTCATTGCCGGGTAACTTCAGCACATTAGAGTTATGGGATGGAAAGTGGAAGAGCTCGTGGAAGTGAAGAAAGATCATTGAGGGTATTCTAGAAATCTAGCAGCAGAATTGTGTGGACTGCCTTCAGCTCCAGCCATCCTTGGTCTCTATAATTCTGTCTTTTCCTCTTTTTTTTTTTTTTTTTTTTTTTTTGAGGCAGGGACTCCCTTTGTAGTTCAGGATGGCCCTGAACTCACTATGTAGCCCAGGCTGGCCTCAGATTCTCGGCAATCCTCCTGCCTCAGCCTCCTGAGTGCTGGGACTACAGGAGTGTGCCACTATGCCCGGCATTTCCTCTCTTTTTAATCAGACTTTTATTTTAGTATAGTTTCAGATTTCCTGAAAAGGTGTAAGAATATTGGAGAGTCCCTCTATCTAGTTTTCCCCATTTTAAACATTTGTTATACCAGTGACCTGAAAGTGACATGATTTAAACTTCAGAGTTTATTCAGTTTTCTTTACTTTTCTATTTAATGTTCTTTTCCATCGCAGGATCTGACCCAGGACACTATGTTACATTTAGCAGTCATGTTTCCTTAGTCTTCTGTAGACTGAGATTTTTCCTTTGTTATTGATGAGCTTGATAGATTGAGTAGTGATGGTGAACTGCTTTGTACAATGCCCTTCACTTTGCGTTCCCCTTGAATTTTGGCCCTGCTTGAGTTCAGTGTCTTCCTCCTTGAGTCACTTGGGTGTGGCCAGGGGCATGTTGAGGCAGAACTAACCTGGAGATCACTGTGAGCCCCAGATATACCCTTTAGTGCTTAGAACCATGGTGATCAAATCAAGGTCCCCTTCCTGGGTTACAAAACCTAGGAGGATGATTACATATGTGCAAATGGATTACATATGCACACAGCTGCACAGAACTGGCCACTAAAGTTAAGCAATTACAGAGAGGAAGCTTGAATGATTCTGACCAGAATCAAATATGTGGCTGCTACACAGTTCATTCCCTGTGCCCAAGCTTAAAACAAGCCAACATGCCTGAAATTATTTCCCTATGGCTAGTCATTTTGATTGTAGTATCATCGCTTATAGAATTGTTTTCATGAACAAAATGACAAAGCCTCAAATAATGGTTTCCTAGCGATTTCAGAATGTGACTGACTTGATACTTCTTTTGCTTCTCTCTCCACTCCAACTCTGAAGATTATAGAACAATTCATGTGCAAGACTCTTGGTTAAAAAGAACTGCTGAGGAAAACTCAGAAATTCAACTAATTTCTAAATAGGTCATTTACAGGCAAAGAACCATAGTACTCGTTGACCTGAACAGAGCTCAATGAGCTCATTGACTCATGCCTTTATTTAGAATACAAAGAATTTATCCAGGAAAGCAATTAAACTCTGGCCTGTTTCCAGAAACCTGTTGGCTTCTTGTAAACTGAAAGATCACACAGGGTGTAGAGGTTCAAGGAGCTCAGACTACTGCCTCTTTGTGGCTACATCATGATTTCAGACAGAATTAACTGCACTGTATATGTCAAAGCTAGACAAGATAAAAAAGCATTTTCAGCTTTCTATTTATTTACCTCTCTGCTCACCCTTGTAGAGAAGGGAGATGGTCCTTTCAGTCATTTCTCCTAGAGATGGGTCTTGGAAATATCAGCTTGTTAGGCAATTTTGTTTTATTTCCATCTGGACATCAGAATATAACTTCCTTTAAGCTTCTTTACTGAGATTAATGAGTTTGTGTACAGAGCATCCTGAGAGACCTACTGACTCTGCAGGTCACACAGAAGTGGGGATACAGCTCAGGCAGGTGTGTGTGGACAGCAGAGTATGCGTGATGCACCCCGTGTGGCTACACCTATGACGGGAGTGGTGGCTCCTCCTGGTGATGGTGTTTTCCTTAGGCACTGTAATCATTGGTTGTATTACCTGAAGGGTCTCTGGCTCTGGCTGCACCAGTAGTGCTGATGGGCCTGATGTACTTACCTGTCCTTTAAGGGTGCAGGCCCAGGTGATTCACGGGGATATTGGAGGCTGGGTTCATAGCACCCCTTCTGGGGTGCCCACATCCAGTTGTGTGTGATCAGACAAGGTGCAGGGACAGGCATTAGTGGGGCCCCCGTAGACGAGGCAGCAGGAGTTGTGGTGTCCTCTCTGCTGCTACTGTGGGTGTGCCCATCACAGAGTGCGACCTCAGACCCCTCAGCCCCAGCTGTGCACACTGGGGAAGGACAATGACCAGGGCTTGTTCTTTATCCCCATTTTCAGCTGTAGTACCTGCCAGGGATGGAGCAGGAGTGCATCAAGACCGGAGCCCTGCACAATTCCCTTCAGCTGAAGTGCTGATGGGAGCACCTGAGAAGGGCATAGGGCTGATGCCAGGCAAAGCTTCTCTCCACATTTTCTTAGGCTGTGTGCCAGGAAGGTGGGGTGACAGCTCGGGCCTCAGCTTTGCCCAAGCCTGGCCCAGTTCACCCCGTGAGTGGAGCAGCAGTGAACTACGGAGTTCATTCCCTGTGCGGTGGTAGGGAGGGTTGGGAGCAGGAACCACATGGGTAAATGGCTCCGGTCTGATGCCTGGTGGGACTGCAGGAGACTGGCAGTGCTCTTGGTCTCAGAGAGTAGACCCCCGATCCCCCAATTCTGGAGGGGGACACCCTCCATCCCCCTCCATACCACAACACTCATCCTCTACAGAGCTGTGCTCTCAGCTGGTTTGTGTTAGAGTCACTCCGCTGAGCCAAGTGTGAGCAGCTTTTCTGGGAAGTCTGAGGGGTCCTGGGGTGGGAATGTGCAGCGGCTTCTGACCTCAGAGCGGGCCAAATTCTGACAGCAGTTCCCTTCTCAAGATGGCTCCTCCATACTTCGCCCTAGGGCTCGGCAGGAGGATAATGTGAATTCCTTTTCTTTTCTTTTTTTTTTTTTTGGTACCAGGGATTGAACTCTGGACCTTGCGCTTGCAAGGCAGGCACTGAAACCAGTGAGCTAAATCCCCAAGCCTGTGAATTCCTTTTCAAAAGCGAGGCTACTGTGCGGGTTTCAAATTACTTACACAGCCAGGGAGCAAGACTTCTGATGTTCTCCCACTGTCACCTGATTCAGTACATTGTTGGGTTTGGTTTTCCTTTGTGGAGGAGCAGGTGAGTTCTAGGTGCCTTTATTTAGCCATTCTCCTGACCTACCTTTATGTTTTCTTAATAAGAGTTAGTTTTAGTTCTTACATTTAGGTCTTTGATTCATTTTGAGGGGTTTCCTGTTTGCTTGTACTGTATTGTCTTATCTTTCAGCACTGAGGATCGAAGCTAGGGGGCACTCTACCACTGAGCTGCATCCCCAGCCCAGGAATCTATCTATTTGTGCAAATATATTTATTTATTTACACTTTTAAAAAATTGAGACAGGGGACAAGGTCTTGCTCCATTACCCAGGCTGGACTTCAACTCGCTACCCTCCTGCCTCAGGCTCCTGAGTAGCTGAGATTACAGGCTGTGCCACCGCACCTGGCTGAGTTCTTTTTTTTTTGGTACCGGGGATTGAACTCCAGTCCTTGCGCTTGTGCAGCAGGTGGCAAAACCACTGAGCTAAATCCCCGGCCGATGAGTTCATTTTTTAATATAATGTGAGGTGGGGAGGGGTTCAATTTTCATTCTTTTGCCTATGGACAACCAGTTGTTCTAGCATAATTTGTTGAAAAGAATATTCTTTCCCCACTGAGTTGTTTCAAAACCTTGTGGAAAATCAACTGAGGGTAACTGTGAGGGATTATTTCTGTACTCTCAATTTTGCCCCATGGATTTGTATGTCTGTCCTTATGTCAGTACTGTACCACTTTGTTTACTGTAAGTTGTAGTAGTTTTGAAATTGAAAAGTTTCTTTGTTCTCAAGGATTTTTGGCTCTTTGGAGTCTCTTGCATTTTCACATGAATTTTAGATTAGTGTGTTACTTTCTGCCAAAAAGGAAGCTGGGATTTTAATAGAGATTTCATTTAATCTGCAGATCAAGTTGAGGAGTATTGTCATTTTAATAACGTTGAGGCTTCCACTCCATGGATATCTTTCCATTAATTTAAGTCTTCTTTAATTTCTTTCAACAAATTAAAAAAATTTTTCACAATACAAGTCTTGTAATTCTATTACTAAATTTGCTCCAAAGTGTGAAATTGTTTATTAATTTTATTTCCAGATTGATCATTGTAGTCTATAAAATATAACTATATTTTTCATATTGATTTGAATCAAACAACCTTGCTAACTCAATTATTAAATCTACTTCATTGTTGTTGGGCATGAATTCTATACTCAAAATTATATCATCTGTTGATAGAGATATTTCCAGTTCTTCCTTTCCAGTCTGGGCATTTTTATATTCCTATCTTGCCTAATTGCTCTCAGTAGAATGCCCCAATAAAATGTTAAATAGAAGTGGGAAAGTGGACATACTTTATTCCTTTTATTTTTCACCCCTCGTGACAGATGGTGTTAACTTTTTTTGGTGGATGCTCTTTGTGGTTGAGTATTTTTATCAGGAAAAGGTGTTGATTTTGTTAAATGCTTTCTTTCGATGCCTATTGAGATAATCATGTGGTTTTGACCTTTATTCTACTAACATGGTATATTGTATTGATTGATGTTTATATTTTGAACCTACATTTCAAGCCTGGGATGAACAGTGTGTGCTGTGTGGATGTACTGAAGTATCACAATGGACCCCATTGTATCAGTTAAGGTTCATTAGAGGAACAGATTTGATTTACAAGGTGGGCCTACAGTGGCTGCCTGCAGAGTAAGGAGAATGCAAGAGGGCTGTCTGCACTCTGGAGATCAGCAGAATCCAGTCAAAGTCAGGGGCCTGGAGCTCACTGTAGAGTCCTGCACAAGTTTGAATTGGGAAGCCAAAGGACCTGAGCCAGGAGACTGAAGAGCCTGCACTGGAAGCTTGGAGACAGACGTCCGAAGGTGATGGTGAAGACTGCAGTGCCCCTGAAGAAGCCAGACATTTCTTTCCCTGTTTATTCCATCCAGGCTGCAAGTCTATTGGTTGATGTGACCCACACCCAAGGTGGGTCTTCCCTCTTCAGTAAATCATCCAGATACACCTGGTACTGTGCTAAACCAATCTGCTGGGCATTTCTTATTGAAACTGACACCATAATTCATTCTCACATGCAGTTATATGTATAATTAATACATGTTAATAAAAAGATAACGATATGCACATCAACAGACACCACAATAAAGACAACATATATAAAAGCTAATCTTCTTTACAAAATGGGATTATTGTTTATACATATTCCTGCAACTTGGATTGCCACTTTAACTATCCCAGTGAATATTGTTGCAGTGATAACATAGCTAAGGAAGAAATAACCAGCTCTGCCACTAGATCGCCTGAATTCAAATCCCAGCTCTACCATTTACTAACTGTGGAATCTGGTGAGTTATTTAACCTTGCTAAACTTTAATATTTTATCTGTCAAATCAGAGTAGTAATAATGCTTATCTCTTACAATTTGAAGAAAAGAAAATGATAAAAGACATGCAAAGCACCTTGCTCAGTGTAGCGGCCATATAAATCGTTAGTGAATGTTGGCTGACATTGGCCACATTTCTTTAGAGACTGCATGATACTGGATAATAAGAATGAACTACTGTGTAAATTGTTTTTTTTTTTGGTACCGGGGATCAAACTCAGGTCCTTGTGCTTGCAAGGCAGGCAGCGGAACCACTGAGCTAAATCCCCGGCCCTTGTATAAATTGTTTATTAATTCATCTGTAGGAGAACATTTAGGTTGTTTCTTCTGTAGTTTGTAGTTATTTTTGATTGGTTTAGGTTGCTATTATAATCAATGCTAATAAAAATGTCTGTTACATATCTTTGTATTACACACATACGTGGTATTTTAAAAAGACATATTCGCTAAGTGAAATTATTGGATAAATAGGTTTTCGATTCTGATAGAGATTACCAAAGGCGCACACTAATTTACCTTCTCATTAGCAGAGTACATGTAGCTCTATTTACCTTCTTCTGAATGTTGCCCTCCAATGTTGCTCATGTAAATTTTGGTGGGACAAAGTGATTTGGCTCAGACAAGGCAAGTGCAGGGGAAAGACACTGTGAGAGGGACATGGAGGCCAGCTTAGGCAGCAGCCCACTGTCAGGCCCTCGCTGTGACCCTGATTTGCAATGTCTCTCTCAGAGGCTCCTTGTCACACCGTGCTCTGGATGTCACTGCTTGATGAGGCGTGTTGGAATGGCCAGGAGCTCTGCGTCTCGGCCTTCACAGCCCCCAGGGAGTCAACACTTAGAGCTCTCAGCCCCACTAGCCTTGTCCCTTCCCCATCCGTGCCATCCCAGCTGGACCCTCTCACGGAGTCACAGGCTTGTCCCCTTGGCCCCCTGGTCTCAGCCTCCAGACATGAACTGGATGTTCTCTGGGAAAGCTAGACCATGTCTAAACACTGAGCTCAACTCTGGTCTCATATGAGAGTCATCCGGAGAATCCCACTCTAGGCATTCATCCAGAGGCTCTGGGAGGGGACCTGTGATTGGTGACAGGAGACCAAGGCTTTGAGTGGTTGAGTGGCTTCCTAACTTGGCAGAGGAAGTGAGTGGCGGATCCGGGACTAGATTGAGAGCCATCTGACTCAGTCCAGTGCTCTTTGTACCATTGTTAATACAGTGGTCGCTTAGTATCCTCACAGGATTAGTTCTAGAACCGCAGTGGATACCCAAACCCACAGGTGCTTATGTCCATCATATAAAATGGCGTGTAAATCCTCCCACATACTTGAAATCACCTCTGGATTACTTATGATACCTAATACAATGTAAATGCCATGTAAATAGTTGTCTTGGTTAGGGAATCATGACAAGAAAAAAGTCTGTACATGTGCAGTACAGATATAATTTTACCTCCAGATATTTTCGATCTCTGTTTGGCTGAATCTGAGGATGTGGAACCATAGATACAAAGGCCAACTCTGTTGTTGTTGTCACTGCTGTCATTTCTGTGTCCAGGTTTCCTAACCCAAAGTCTGTCAAGAGCTTATTCCTAAATATGGTAATGGGAATTTGTGAGCTTCTTTTCAGAAGGAAATTATGCCTGAATCTGTGATTAGAACACATGGACTACTATAAATGTAGTACACGTAGATGGTTTGGAAGACAAAAAGTTTTTAAAATCCAAGAACCTATGAAAGAAAAATAATAAAGGGGTTACTGTGCAACCTTTTAGTAAAAATGAATGAATAATTTATTTGTATTCATTTATTATAAATGATATATATTTATTTATATTATTATTCATTCATTTATTATTATACATTTATTCACTTATAATTATAAATGAATAAATAAAGACTGGGAAAGGCAATGCCAAGCCTCTTGGATGTCCTAGCTTTCTGACTCTCCGTGGTCTGGCCAGCAGGAATGATGCTGTCAGAACTGCCAACAGTCTGGATTGCACATGCTGTGTGGGCACAGTCTCACCAGTGACCAGGATGTGGAACTCTGAGCAAAAACCCTGGGGAAAATGCTGGAGCCTCTGATGTCCTCCGCAGGACAGAGGCTTCCCAGGACCCGATTGGTAGGCTCCTCGGAGAGAAGTTGGGGTCAAGGGAGCAGGGACCCTAGCAAGGCAGTGCAGCCTTGAACACAGAATCCTACACTAGTGAACAGTGGTTGGAAAGTCCAGGCAGAGTTCATTCTTTTTGTTTGTTTGTTTTTGGATTTTTGAGACAGGGTCTCACTATGTAGTTTGGGCTGGCCTTGAATTCACTATGTAGCCCAGTCTGGCCTCCAACTTGTAGTGATTCTCGTGCCTCAGCCTCCTGAGTGCTGGGATTGCAGGTGTGCACCACCATATGAGGCCAGAGTTCACTCTTGTCTCCCAGGGGACAGGGGAAAAAAGTATGATGAGAGAAAAAAATGTTTCCTTCCGTACTCCCTGTGGTAAAATGAATAATGACACCCTCCCAGTCTCAACCCCAGAATCAGTTAATTATCCTGGATTATGAAGGTGGGCTGAATATCATCACATGGTCCCGATATGGAGGACTCAGGAGGGTCAAAATCGGAGAGAAAGAGATGTGGCCACAAAAGACAAGGTCAGAAAACTGTGGCCTCTAGCCAAGAATGCAGCTAGCTCCTGCAAACTGGAAAAAGCAAGGAAATTGTTTCTGCCCCTGAGATTCTGGAAAGAACCTCTTGCTGACACCTTGGAGGTATCCCAGTGAGACTTGGACTTCTGACCTTGAGAACATTCAAAAAATTCCAAGTAGTAGTCTTCCTGATGCCATTTCCAGTTATTTTTCTGTTTTTTCTATTTTTTCTTTGTTTTTAAAAAATAATTCTTGAATATGGCTCATACCATGAAGGGTATTATGGTTTGGATCTTAAATATCCCCCAAAGGCTATGTGTTCAAGGCTGGGTTGCCAGCTTGTGCTACTGGGAAGTAGTGGAAGCTTTGGAGGTGGAGCCTCGTATAAGACGTTATGTCATAAGGAATCGTGCCCTTAAGGCAATATTGGGACTCTGGCCTTTTTCTCTATCTCTCTTTACCTCTCACCCACCATGAAGTAAACAAAACTCTGCCACATACTCCACACCATGATGTTCTGCCTTGCAACAGACCTAAGAGCAACATGTACAAAGAACTATGAACTAAAACCTCTGAACCAAAACAAACCTTTCACTCTTTAAGTTCATTTATTTCAGGCATTTTGTAACAGAGGTGATTAATAAAAAGGTATATCATGTGGAGACTTTCCTCCCACATCTCCCAGCCACCAGCTTCTCTTCCCTAGGAGGAACTGCAGTTAACCAATTTCTTGTGGATATCATCAGAGATGTTCTGTGCATAATAAACATAAGTGTACAGAAACAAAAAGTTTACGAAAAAGTAGCACATGCTACACAGTATTGTGTACTTTCTTATTTCCTATTATCACGAAAGTAATTTTATGTCAGAATGTAAAATTCTGTTTCTTCCTTTTAATAGCAATGTTGATATCCTTTGGATTCATGTGCCATTATTTAAGCGATCTTTCATTTCATTTAGGGATGGACATTTGTGTTGTTTCTAGTCTTTCTCTAGTTCAAACAACACTGCAGTTAATATTATAGTAACCCTACATTTTGTGTACGTATAAATGTATCTACATGATAAAACCCTAGGATGGAGATGGCTGTGCCAAAGGGCATATGTGTCTTTTTATTTGGATAGATATGACTGAGTTGCCCACCTTAGGGGTTGTACCAATTCACACTCCCAAAGGAACAGTTAGAAGTATCTGTTCCCCAGCTTCTGGCTACACACTGTATTATCAGATGTGATTTTTTTCACTATACTGATAGGTGAAAATTTGGTGAATTTGATCAACTCTGAAAACAAAGGCTGGAGAAGTGTCACCAGTGTCCAGTCCTGGAAAGACTCTGGTTCTATGTCCTTCACCACTACACAGCTGAGACCAGCATATCCGTGCTTCCCTACATGGCCTTCAGGCCTCTTAGAGATACAGCTGCAAGAGTCTCATTTTCCAGCTTTTTTTTTTTTTTGGCAGCTTCTTTAGGAATGGATGAAATGTAGGGTCTTGCAGCTGAGAAGACAAAGTCAAGGGCATTTAAGGATAGGACGGCAGCAGTGAGCTACGACAGTTTTCTGCTTACTCTGAGAGGTAGAGGGACAAAGGCATGATTGCATTTTCAGGACACATTACAGTCATGCCTTCTGATTGTTTTGCATTTGACATTCATCAAATCTCTCCTGGTAATCTGAGTAACAACTTTATATAAAGAAAAGTCATCCAGCTTCTCACATTAAAAATGTACCAGTTTGCTTTGATGTCAGCTTTTCCTCTCTGACTTGACTTGCCACTGTCCTGACTCTTTCCAGCGGGTTTATTTCACAAGTAGCAATTCATCTCTCCCAAACAGATCATCCTTAACTTAATGGTGTTGCCAAAGAATACTTATTCAGTAGCAGCTGTGGTGGAGCCACTGCCCCTAGTTGACCATGTGACCACTAGTGGAAACAACTCATACTCCACAGACTTCTGTGTTGCTAAGCTATGATGTTCAGTAGATTATGTGTACTAAATGTATTGTTTTCAACTCATGATGGAGTTACTGGGATGTAAATCCATCGTTATTCAGGAATATCCATAGTTCCTTAAATGGACCCATTTTGCTAAAATCAGTACGTTGAGGGAGAGAAAGTATGGGTCATGGAATCTTTTCATGGGAGTTGAGATAGAGAGAAATAGATTTGAGATAGAGTTGGGTGAGAAGAGAAAGGAGATTTGGGTCTATCAGATGTTTTGTTTCCAAAAAGTTTAAAGAGATTGTATCAGTGCAGATGAGGATGGCATCACATACTTGGGGCTATGCTTTTTGTACTCTGGTTATTTTCTTTTCCTTTTATTTTTTCACTGTTGCAGCTTCACAATGGTCAAGTACATCACAGAAATGTCTGTCCTAATTGTAAACAAGAGGAACCAGAAGCTAACAATGAGAAATTTCCAATATCCAGTCCCAGATCTTGGCCCGACTTCCATCCTGGGTTGCTTCCTGCCATTTCCCTCAGATCATGACTCAAAGGAAGCAAGGAGGGCACTGAGCTTACCTGTCTCTTGAGGACCTTAACCTAAACTGGGTTATAGGAGCTGATACCCATTTCCAGGAACAGATCTTGCCGTTAGCAGATTATGTCTGAGGAATCAGGTAAGGAATATTGTTAGGGGTGGAAGTGCATATAGTTTCTGATTGAGACTGAGAAAGAGAAAAAAGAGATATAGATTTGGTGGGAGGGTTGCATATTTCCTTTTCTTCATTCCAAATTCCAAATCCTATCCACTGGTTGATTGCACAGGCTGCTGCCGAGCTGGACAGAGGTATCAAGATGACCTGAGAGATATTTGGGAGGAAGACTTAGGAAAGCCTCTCTCCACCCTTACCCCAGGATTAATTTGATTAATGGAAAGGAAGAAAATTGGTCATTTAGTAGGTAAGAATAAGTCTCATACTGAAGGCTGGATCAGAAGGCAGCAGGATTGTTGAATGACTAAGTGGCCATAGATTGTAGGGGAATTGAAAAGTCAGCTGTAGAGGAATAACAGTGACTTACCTTTTAATGCTTGTTTATTAGCCAGCTTTTCTTTTGCTGGATATAATACCTGATACCCACAATGCAAAGAAGGGGAGGTTTCATTTGCCTTACATTTTCAGAAGGTTCAGTACATGATCAGCTGGCTCCATGGCAGAAACATCAGAGTGAAAGGGTGTGGTGGAGCAAAGGCTTGTAGCTCATGGCAGCTGGGAAGTAGAGTAGGAAAACAGTGCTAGAGAAGAAAGAGCAAGGGAAGGACCAGGCATAAACTCAAAGGTCATGCCTCCATAACTCACCTGGACACACCCAGAAGTGTGCTCCTCCAGTCCCTGGGTAGAAACCAAGCCAATCTAGTTGACTAGACATCTTACTATTTGTCAATTTGTAACCCAAACATATCTCTTTAAACAATACTTACTCTCCAAATAAAGACAATAGCAAGTTCATAATTCTGCTGAACATCATACACCTCTCCTATGTATAACTGTAAATGCAACAATTACTTCCCCAAAGTTTCAACTTTTCCAGCATTTTTCAAAAGTTCAAATCCAAGTCTCTTCTGAGACTCAAGGCAAACAATTAGCTGTGAACTTCTGTAAAAATAAAAAAGAAGGGCTGAGGATTTAGCTCAGTGGCACAGGGCCTGCCTGGCAAGCTCAAAGACCTGAGTTTGATCCCTGGCTCCAAAATAAATAATTAAATGAATAAACAAACAAACAAACAAATAATTTAAAAATAACTAAATAAAAAGGAAGTTACATAATACCAAGGTATAATGACAGAGGGAAAACCTTCTTATTCCAAAGGGGAGGAATAATAGGATAGAAAAGAATCAGACCAAAGCAAGACCAAAATCCAGTGGAGCAAACATTAAATCCTGTAGCTCAATGTCCTGGACAGAGGAGGTGAGAGGTGAGTGGCCTTGCTTATTGCAACTTGTACGGTCTCTCTCAGACTGGCTCCTTTCTCAGGCTCCTGTTTTCCTTGGCAGATATTCCATGTTCCTGGCATCTCTAACATCCTGGGGCCTCTGCTGCATCTTTGCATTAATTCCCACAGGTTCCCACACTGCTCTCTCAGGAGCTGCTTGCCTGCTCTCCCAGGCTTTCCTTTGAAATCTGGGTGGCAGCCTTTCTGACCCCATAACTCTTGCATTCTATCTACTACTAAAACCAGCATCATATGGACAATGCCAAGGTCAGCTGTCACCAGGAGTGGTGGCCATGACCTTTTGAGCTCTGTCTGTAGTGGCCTCTGAGTGCCTGAATGACTGAGAAGGGTGAAATGAATCCTGGGGAAAAATTCCCTAGGAGAGCCTTTTAAACTGGGGCACTCCTCTCAAAGGAAAAGTTAAGTTGGGACCTTAGAGCCTGCTATGAATGAGGTCTTGTTGATTTCCGAAATGCCTCAAAGCATCCTTCTTGTCCCTGTACAAAGTACTTGGTCTTCTTAATGTTGCTAATCTCGTTAGTAATCTCTTTTGTCCCCTATTTTACATGCAGCTTCTTCTGGGCCAAATTTTTAAGTTTTTCAAATTTTTCTGCTCTGCCTTTTCCCCCCAATTCCCACTATAAATATGGCTAAAAGCAGTCAGTACTAACCATTCAACAGCCTGGAGTTTGAACTGTCTTAAAATTTCCTCCTCCAAATTAATTAGCCCACTGCCCTTAATCTCAGTCTTCTGTAAAATCTCTGGACATGAGAAAAGTGTAGACAAATTTTCTGCCAGAATATAACACATATGGCCTGTAGCCCAGCTGCCAATGGAGTCCTTCTTGTCAATTGAAACCATATGTGTGCCTGTACTGTGTGCTGTTCTGGCCTGTGCTGTCTCCATTTCTATTGGCATTCTGATCTGTTAACATCCAATGAGAATCACTCATCAAGATTGGTTTATAGCATTTTAAGGCTTCTCTAGCCCACATCTATAAACCTTTCCAAATTCATCCTTCAAACCAGTTCCAAAGTCTTCTAAATCACATGGTCAGGTACAGTCACAGCAATGACTCCACTTCTCTGACACCAGTTTTATGTATTAGCTTTCCTATTATTGGACACAGTAACTGACATTCATAGTTTAAAGAAGGAGAGGTTCAATTTGGCTCATGTTTTAAGGGGAGTCAGTGCATGGTCAGCTGGCTCCAAAGGAGAAGCATCATGGCAGAAAGCCTTGGTAGAGCAAAGATGCTTAGTGCATGGTGGCCCTGAAGCAGAGCATGAAAATAGTGCCAGAGAGGAAGGGGCAAGGGGCCAGACACAATCCCCAAGGTCATGCCTCCATGACTCACCTATACATTTCTTCATTTGGGGAAAGTATTGCTGCCTTGGGTGATGCAAAAAGCATTTGATCTGGAGCCAACACCTTTATGTGCACTGTTCCCAATTCTGTGGCCTTAGGCACATCATACAGCTTCTCTGAGCTTTGATTTTTTCACCTGAACAACAGGAGTTGTTACTTCCCAGAGAATTGGAAAGATTAGATTTAATAACCTGGGCATATGGAAACTTATTGCTAACATTAGAGTCCTTTAAGTATGATGCTAGAGCCAAGACTTAGTCCCTGACTTTTTGAGACTCTGTTCATTAAGCGAGCCTGTGTATTTGAGGCAAAAATATCTCAAAGGGTCCATTTAACCTGTCAGAATCATAAAACTAAATAAACTTTGGCACCTTGTTCCTAAAATGCTTTAACACATGCTAAACGTTTTGGTTTTTTTTTGAGAGCAATCCCCATCCATTTCTAACAATACAACCAGTTTTAACATGCTTTGAGTCTATTTTTTTAAAATTTATTAATATCTAGAGGATTCAGCTAAAAGTAACTGTTAAAGCTATATTGTATTAAATGAGTTTCCTTTTAGATTCACTGCTCTATGTGGATAAAATGCCTCCTTCTAGAGGGAAATCTATGGCAAGAACTTTGCTTGAAAAAGCTTACTTTTGGCTTCAGAAGAGAATCCGACTAGCAACTGTGCCATTTTCAGCCATTTTTAAACAACAGATTTTGCCAATTGTTTGGCCCTGTCTCCCTCATTGCAAAAGATGTCTGGTGATGAGAAATGTGAGCACGAGCTGAGGGACACTTGACGAAGTGACGATTTGTGTGATGTTTACCATCTGTGAGGTGTAGAGCAACAGAAAGAAGTTCACCTTTATACTGAGTTGTGAAAGAGGGCCTGAGAGGTGAAAACTCACGTAAATTAGCCATTTTTACACTTTGGAGAACATGATAAAAGATAGGGAGACTGTTTATGGAAAAATACATGGCCTCATGTCTGCAGAAAAGTTTGTGTGTAATTTGATGGGAAAGTGGGATGAGAGGAGGAAGAGAAAGGTATGGAGGAGGTAGAGGGGGAGTGGGAGGGGAGAGAGAGAGAGAGAGAGAGAGAGAGAGAAATCTTGGCTAATGCAATGTCTATACTTGGCCTTAAATTTAGTCCTGGACTTAGGCACCTGCAGGACTGGCTATCTCATTTGCAGGACCTATTGCCAAGTAAAACTGAAAACTGTAGGGCCCTTTGTTCAAAAATTATTGAGAATTTTGAGAAAATAATGGCAGAACATTCATCAAGTTTGGGTCTCCTCTGAGTGTGAGGCACTGTGTACCCACATGGACCACATGTCCACGGAGCTGGCCCTGGCACAGGAGGCAAAGGCTACAGTGGACTCTTCTGGGGTGTTTTTTGAGACGATGGCCTTGTGAAAGATCCTGCCCTGGATTTGGTGAACTTGGTATTCTAATTTAAAAAATTTTAATATGAACTTCATATATTTATGATAGTCGCTTGAAAAAAGGAAGAAAGAAAAGAATTTAAACAGAGAAAACAGTATCAACAGAAACCCATCTGCTTTCCTACTTACACTGATGGTGAACTGTTGAACTGTTAGCCGGAAATGCAGCCGCTCCCCTCGCTGTAGACAGCTGTGGGAAGATTAGCAGAAAACCTGTTATTTGGCAGCAGGCCAAATATCCTGGCCAGCCATTCTACCAGTCCAGCTGCGCTGGGCTATCTGAGGTGTGTCACCTTTAAAGTGTGACACACTTAGGAAATGTGACCCCTTCAATGCTTCATATATATTTATCAGAATATCACATGCACACAGTGTAAATGGAAAAAAAAGAGATTTCCCCAAAAGTTATATGAAAAACAGCTGCCCTTAACCTATGAACCTCAGCTCTCAGGCTGGCTTCCTGGACTTTTAGCTCTTAGGCAGTTTCTTCTGGTCTTAACCACCATCTTCCTAGATGAGATGCTAGCCTGCAATTTATCAGTTTTCAGCACTGTCTGCTGACTTCCTCAGAGGAGATATTTATTATTTGTAGAAACTCATCATGTTTTGGACATGCCTCATATTTGGGTATTTTCTGCACTGTTTCCAAGACAGGAGTTGTAAAGTTTGCATCTCAGTCTCCCTCACTGCTGGGGTGCAGGAATGTAATTTAGACCTTGCCAATCAGATGCACCTGCTGTAGATTTTGATTCCAAAGTGAGCTCTTGAGGAAAGGGGGATGGGGAAGAGGATGCTTCTGCTGACCTTGGTGGCATCTGGTCTGGTTTTGGGGAGGATAAAGGGCCAGGGCCTCTGATAGTCGGTTGACAGCAGTGTGATACGCCGGCTGCAGCATGGGTGCTGACACCAGAGACACGGGACTCTGGCGCAGCCCCTCCGTGTGGCTGGGCATTGCTCCCTGAGGTGCTGGAGAGCTACCTGATACCCTTTAACAGCCTCATTTCCTGCTTTAACAAGCCACAGTAGGGCCTGTTGTTTGCAACTTGGAGCTTTGACCTTTACATGTAGTAGGTAAAGCTGTGGCTCTTTGCCTTTGACCTGGTCTTGAATTATGTTGCCATCATCAGGTTGGATTAAATTACTATTCAGTGTTTACATCATTATGACCATGTAGCAGTTGATTAGCGTTGAGCCAAATTGCATACTGGATGCCTTAGGGTGTTAAAATGAGAGTCTTCTTTTCTCAGTTTAGACATGCGCTCCAAGACAGTCCTGATGAGTCTCGTATCCTAGAGTGAGACAGGATTGCAATGGAGAGTCCAATAATTAGATCCTGCTCCCAGCTCTAGTCTGTGAAAAGAGGCTCTGGAGAGGGCCTAGGGAGTCAGAGATTAGGTGACTATTTTTTTTTTTGGAACCGGGGATTGAACTTGCATCCTTGCGCTTGCACAGCAGGCAGTGAAAACCACTGAGCTAAATCCCCAGCCCTAGGTGACTATTTTGGAGAGAGTGGTCAGGGTACTGACACTCCTAACACCGGCATTCTCCCTTCCTACCAAGTACACCTCCCAGACAGGTTGGGAAACACTGTACAGTGGCACAAGAACTTAACTTGTTTCATGATTCTGGTTGCAAACTGAACTGGTTGTGAACCGAATCAAATCTCCTCATAAGTTTCAATGTAAATAAGGTTAATCTGTTATGATCCCTACAAATGTAGACCCAAACCAATTCTGGTTGCAAACCGAATCAGATTTCCCAATAAGGTTCAATGTAAATACGGTTAATCTGTTCTGAACAACATAAATTTTTTTAACCACAAAAATATGAAACAGGCCGGGCATGGTGATGCACCCTTGTAATCCTAGCACTCGGGAGGCTGAGGCAGGATTGCTGTGAGTTTGAGGTCAGCCTAGGCTACATAGTGAGTACAAGGCCTGTCTGAACTACATAGTGAGACTCTATCTCAACAAACAAACAAACAAGAAACAAAGTGCAGTACAGTATGAAGAGAGAGAACACTAACCTTGCTTGAGGTGACTTCTGGCATGGAGGACAGGAAGGTGGGTGGGGAGGAGGAGGTTATTGTTTGGAAGGAGAGCCCCAAGTCCCCTTCCATAAGGACATTGGGGAGATCTCCTTCAGGGTTTCTTCTCTTCTTTGTCCCTTAGCTCCAGGATCATTTTAACCAAAAATATCTGTCTAATGTCACTAATTTTTTCCTGCACTGCATAACCCTCTAGAGACGAGAGACCATGTTATCCTTCATCAGATTCCACACAGTTATGTTGGGTGATGCCTTTCCAAGAAATCCTGGCACTCATTCCATTTTTCCATAGTGGATTTTATCACATCATTGCTAGCCCCCTCCCTGCCTTCCTCTTCCTCAGTGGAATGCTCCTCAACAATCATCTTCTGCTGCTCACTCTGGAGTTCAGCAAGTTCTTCCATCCTCAGCTCCTCCTTATGGTCCTCAACAAGTTCCTCTATGTCTGCATTATTGATGTCCAGACCCATACTCTTGCCCATTGACACAATCTCCTCCACTACCTGTGCATTGGGCCCTTCAAATTCACATTCAGCGACACATTCTGGCCACAGTTTTTTCCAGGCTGAGTTTAAGGTCCAGTATGTGACATCTTCCCAGGCTTTGTCAATGAGGTTGGTGCAGTGGAGAACATTGAAATGTTTCTTCTAGAACTCTTTCAGAGTCAAGGATGCCTCTTCAGAGACATTAAAACACCTGGTGAAGAGCACCTTTGTGTACAGCTTCTTGAAGTTGCAGATCACTTGGTGGTCCATGGGCTGCAGAAGAGGTGTCGTGTTGCGCGGAGGAACATGACCTTTATGAAGTCATACTCAGCACTCATCCACCAAGGCTGGAGGGTGTGCTGAGCCATTGTACATCAAAAGATAACCTTCAGGCAGTTGGTTGCTGGAAAGATATTTCTTAACAGTGAGTGTGAACACCTCCTGCAGCCATTCCATGAACAATCGCCTTGTGATCCAAACTTTTGCATCAGCCGTCTACATGACAGACAGTCTGGCCTTGTTCACATTCGGTTTCTTGAATGCATGAGGGTCTGGGAATGGTGCTGCAGTAGTGACTTAATCTTCCGGTCAGCACTGTCGTCCGCACAGCAAAAGGGTCAACCTATCCTTCATGGGCTTGTGCCCCAGCAGTGCCTTTTCCTCTTGCATGATATAGGTTCTGTTCAGGATCCTCTTCCAGCAGAGCCATATTTCATCACAGTTGAACGCTTCTTTTTTTTTTTTTTTTTGCACTTTATTAAATTCTTTTATTGATACATTGTACGTATACAACACAATTACATTTCTCATTGGGAACTGTACCTTTACATAATGCATCTTGGCTCTCATTTTTTCCCCATTCCTAGCCCTCCCTTCACCCCCTCCACCCTTCCCTATTTACAAAGACTCTATTTCCATTTTAGTTGAACACTTCTTGAGTGATGTATCCTTCTGCCTTCATGAATTCCATGAATTTTTTCTTGTAGGCTTCTGCTGCAACCTTGTAAGAACTGGAAGCCTCACCAGATCTTATCACACTGTGGATATCACTTTTCTTGAGGAATATATCAAACCACTCTCTACTGGCTTTAAATCCATCACTTCTTGCACTTACAGAGGGATTTGCTTGCAGTAAATCACTGCAATTTCCTGGCTTTTTCACAGATTCTAGCTTCACTAACGCTATCACCTCCTGCTGTTTCTCCTTCAAACACTAACAAAAGTTTTCCACTTCTTCCAGCACTGTGTCCTCCTCTTGGTTAACATTGTTACTCCTTTTGCTACATCAGCTCCTTTGATGCCATCTTTATTCTTCAAAATAGTTGAGATTGGAGGCTATGTCATTTGAACTCCAAGGGCAGATCAGTCATATGAATAACACAATCATGCTTTTTCTATAATTTCCTTCTTCAATGCAATGGTTATTTTCTTCAAAACTTTCTTTTTACCATCCTGCTCTATACTTTTTTGTCTTCATTACCACTCTGCACATTCTTTTCACCTTCATTACTGCTCTGCACTTTCTTTTTACCACCATGCTTTCTCTGCACTTTCTTTGGAGCCATGCTAGATTGGATAATACTGTACAGTACTGTATGTGCTAAAAAGCACACAAAAGCTTCACATCAAGTGTGCACAGGTCTGTCTGTGACCACAATCTTGAGTAGAAGAAGCCACGACCACATGTCAGAGTGGGAAAGATGGCTGCGGTCATATTGGTCACCCAATGTGGAGTTTGTGAACAGAAGCAAAATTTTGCTGAATACTTCTGTTCATAAACCAAACTGTGCACTAACAGAAACATTTGTGAACCAAGGTACTACCATGCCTCACCTGCAGCCCAGTGAATTGGGCTTTAGTGGGTCCCTCTGGAGCCTGAATCAAGTCTCCCAGAGCTTGAAGAAGCCTACAAGGTGGTGTCTGAGTCACTCTTGGGAAATTTATTTATTTTTTTCCATTAAGTTTATTGGTACATTTTAGGTATAAAATACAGTTACATTACCCTTGGGAAATTTAAAGGTGAGACTTTGATTCAGATGAAGAGCCCACAAGGGGGGTCTTCTTCGTTCAAAGAGGATGCCCTGGAGGAAATGGTGACCCCAGTAAGAGGGCAGACCCCTGGATACTCCAAGCCTGAAGGGGAAATAGTTGGGGGCAAGCCAGGGCAGAATATTCACCTGAGTCCACAGAACTGCAGGCGAGAAAACTCCGAGGGTGGTGGGATGGGGTGTCTCTGTCCCTTCAGCCCAGAAATAGCTTGGCCGTCTTAGGATGGTGACTGTCAAATGAGGCCTTTGGTCCTTCCCTCACCCCAGCTCATCTTTTTTTCTTACCTCTTCTTCCACCCTGAAGGGCCAGAGCCTTTGCTTAGCAAGCCGAGAGTAGAGCGAAAAAGCATAAGGCTGAGTTTCTCTCTTTTCTTTCTTTCTTTTTTTGTGATACTGGAGATTGAATCCAGGGCCTTTGCACTGACCTATTACAAAGTCATGTTTCTTAACTTCTGCCAGCAGCCACTTGGCCTTAGGCCTGTGCAGTCAGAGGGAAGTTACTTTAAATTTAAGTAGTGAAGTTCATGCCACTAGATAGATGGGGAGATTCTAATTACTAAAATGAGACATTTTCTGATTTAAGATCAGAGAGCTTTTTGACTATGTAATAAAGACTCCCCTTCCCCAGCACACACATACAAATCATAACATTTGTCCTAAATAATATCACTCAAATGGGGCTTTGCAGAGTGCATTTCAGTAGGAGGTGAAGGAAGAATCAAAGTGCAGTTTGTTTCAGTGCATGTCCATTATTTATGAGGAGATCCCAGGAACCAGGAGTGATGGAGCAGAGAAGACAAAGCAGAGAAGGTCAAGCTCTTCTGAGTGTGTATTAGTAAAGTCATGGAGACAGGCAAGAATGGCCCAATTCTGTCAGGGTTTGGAAAGAAGATCCACATTGCTTCCAAGCTTTGCCTGTCCAGTGAATGGGGACCCGAAGCTGTGTCATTTATTTGTTAACTCCAGTTCTCCATTGTTGAAAATTATGTTCTAGAACTGTTGTTTTAAATTATATCTAAGTTATGACTTTTAATACAGAAATTGGATGGATTTATATTTCCTTTCTTGTATAACTTTTTTCCCCCAGAGTTAATGATTGCTTTGATTTTTTCATTTGCTTCATTTTTTATGAACTCCCCTAATTGCCCCATCAGCAGTACTTGTTATTTTACAAATGTGCAAACATGTCTGGTAATTCATTTGATGCATTTTCTCTTTGCTGATCTCCATCCTAAGACATCTACAAACCTCCAGCAGGGCAGATTTTTCCTGTTTTGCCATTTATTTACTTACTGAGGCTCTCTTGTGCCTCTCTCTCACTGGATTGAAGTCTCATGGATTGAGTCCATGCTTTCCTTTTTTTTTCTTTTGTGGTACTGAGGATTGAACCCAGGGCCTTTGCACTGAGCTACATCCCCAGCCCTGTTTTCTTTTTTTTTGTTTTGTTTTGTTTTTTTATTTTTGGTACTGGGGATCAAACTCAGGTCCTTGCGCTTGCGAGGCAGGCAGCGGAACCACTGGGCTAAATCTCCAGCCCTCTTTTTTCATTTTTTTAATTTGAGAAGGATCTTGTTAACTCACTGAGTTGCCCAAGCTGAGCTTGAACTTGTGATTCTCCTGCCTCAGCCTCCCAGAGTGCTGGAATTAGAGATGTGCACCACCATCTCTTCCTATTTATTCATTTATCCCTTCTTCAAAAACTATACTACAAGATAAATTTTTTAAGTCTTGCACTTTTGAAAATGTTTTTATTCCATCTTTATACTTGATTGATAGTTTAGCTGGGTATAGATTTCTAGGTTGAAATATACATTTTGCACAGAATTGTAAGGGTTTTTTGACTTCCTGGGAAGATGTTTAAAAGTAAGATGCCACCCTATGTTTCTCCTGTATGGTGTAGACTGATTTCTCCCTCACTTTCTAAATACTTTATTATCTTTATCTGTGGGGTTCTGAAATTTCATGATGACATGTTCTAACCTGTCAGTGGCCCTTTCATTTTGGAAATTAATTTATTTATGTTTTGGGAAAACATCTTCCATTATAGTTTTAATAATGCTTTTTCTTCTTTATCTTTGCTATTTCTTTCTTCTGGAGCTTCTCTTAATAGTATGTTTTACTTCATAGCATAGTGTTCAATTTTTTCCCCTCTTCTATTTTATATTTCTAGTGTCTTTGTTTTACTTTCTGCAAGTTTCTCAGTGTTGTCTTCCACCTTTATTCTGAAGGTACTTTTAAGACTTTTTACTACATACAGTTTCCCCCTAAGAAACATTATGATAGTTTCTCAAAAAATTAAAAATAGCACTTGGGAGGCTGAGGCAGGAGTGTTGCCACGAGTTTGAGGCCAACCTGTACTACAGAATGAGTTCAAGGTCAGCCTGATCTACAAAGTGAGACTCTGTCTCAAAAAAAAAAAAAGAAAAAAAGAAGAAATAAAAAATAGAATAATCATATTATTTAGCAATTCTACTTTTGGGCATATAACTAAAAAAATTGAAAGCAAGTTCTCGAAGAGATATTTGTATATTTGTGTTCATAGCAGTATTTTTCACAGCAGCCTAAAAGTGGAAACAGCCCAAATGTCTATCCACAGATGAAGGGATAAAAAAAATGAGATACATAGATATAAGGAAATATTATTCAGACTTAAAAAGGAAGAAACATGGATGATCCTTGAGTACATTATGCTAAGTGAAATAATCCAGTCACAAATAGACAAATGCTTTCTGATTTCACTCATATGAGGCACCTAAAGAAATTAAATCCATAGGTACAGAACATTGAATGGTAGTTGCTGGTGGGAAGAGGAATAGAGTGTTGTTCAAAGGGTACAGAGTTTCAGTTTTGCAAGCTGAAAAGTGTTCTCAAGGTGGACAAATATACTTACCACCAGCAACCTGAACGTTTTGAAATGTTTAGGATGGTAAATTTTATCATGTGTATTTTAACACAATTTTTAAAAATTTTCAAGAACTTTTAAAATTCTTTGATATTTTCTTAGCATTATTACTTAGTCCATGAATTCTAAGATCTCCTCTTTCTAAAGAATTAATTTTTTCTTAAAATTTATTTTTTTCAAAAAAATACATACTCCTGTTTCCGAGAGTAAATCTAGCTAGTAATTAGGATTCCTTCATCTCTAGTTTATTTTGGCATTTGTCTTTAATGTTGAGAGCTCTCCTCAGCATGTCAGACTCAGCTTTCTCTTCAGAGTTGAGTAAGGTAAGGAGGGTTCTGAAAGGTAGAGATCAAAACTGCACAGGTGGGGGAACAAACGAGCTTTTCAAATGGGGATCCCAAAATGTCAGCATCTGGAGATTTTTATTTTGAATCTCAAGAGAAATGTTTGTTAAATTGCCCTCTAAGGTTCTGAGGATGAGGTGCATGGGAGGGGATGAGTGGAAGGATTCCACCGTTTGTCAATAGACTTTCATTTTAATGACACGTTTCCAACTTATTTCCACCACAGACTTCCTGCTTGCTTATTTGCCTGAGTGTCTTCAGTTCAATTTCTTTAGAGAACATTTCCTATATCAGACCTGTCTCAGGTCTAGGGATGGGGTTAGAGATTCAACTGTGTACATTTTAAACTATGCTCTTCTTTCAGTCTTGAGACTCGCTTTCACTTTCTGTGCATTTGGTGGCCTTGTCCTTTTTCTAGGGTTTCATGGGATGGGAGGAGGTAGCTCCAACAGGGACTGATTAATGTCTCCATTGTCCCCTCCCAGAGCTTTTATTGTTTTTCTACTCACGTTACCACTTTGTCCTTGTGGGTTTATATTTCCTTCATTGTCATTTCCATAGAGTTTTGTGGGGGTTTTTGTTTTTTGGTACTGGGGATTGAATTGGGGACCTTGTGCTTGCGAGGCAGGTGCCAGAACCACTGAGCTAATCCCCAGCCCTCCATAGAGTTTTGGAACGAACAAGGGGAAAATATGCAGTTAATCTGTTTGATTAAAAGTCACAACTGTTAACTTAAAAATCCCATCCGCACCATTAGAGAAGTGTTATTCTTGCTTTTGATTCATCAACTTGGAATCATCACACTCCATTTCATAGAAGCTGGTCATCTTTATTCAAATACTGGGCTAACCTCCAAACTTGAAAAAAAGTCATTTAGCTAAACAGCGCATGGCAGGCATTTGCAATGACAGAACCTGTCCTAGTTTGTGGTCAACCCTAAAGAACTTTGTCTTGCTTAGATTTCTCTTTTTCCTCAGTCCAAAACTTCTGTGGTCTCAAATATTTTCTAGGATATAAGCTATTCTTTTTTGCTCAAGTTGGTAGTATGTCAATATCATAGTGTGTGTGGGAAACATTGTGTGGCAGAAACTGTTAAAATTCCTACCCAACTGTTAAAATTCTAAAATTTCTTCCTTGCCAACAGAAACTTCCTTTTGTTTAGGGCAGCAATGTGCCTTTAAATTTAAAGTTAAGTCTCCATTTCCCAGTGTTTTTTGGAGGTCAGTGTCCTAGGGGTACTGAAGCTTCTGGTGGGACATCCGAGAAATCTCTTTTGGACTCACTCAACTGCCACAAATCATTTGACCATGAACCTTGCCCTTATTCTTGGCCAGCCTATGGATGTCATGCTGGGGCCAGCATGAGGACCCAAGCCATAGAGTGAGGATGACTCATGGACAGAAGGAGGTTGGGTCTTTCATGATCCTGCCAGGGCACCACGTTAGACCCTGTCTGCTTATCTTTGGACTTTTTAATTCTATGAGAAAACAAAACCTTTAATATATTTAAAGTGGTGTTTAGTCACATTTTTAATTTCTTGCAACTGAGTCCAACCCACGCTGACACAGATTTCCTCTGTGTCTGTTAAGAGTCTGCTCAGTTGTGTGTTCAGAGAGGGCAGTGATAGAGGCTTCTGTCTATAAGGACATGGCAGACACTGCTGTGCTCTGACCATCACCCCTTCATGCTGACCAGTTCTCTGATGTCAGCCTGA